>NC_037353.1:50216440-50544595 GCF_002263795.3 Bos taurus
ATATGGGTATTTGTTTCTTTAGGTAATTTTTATTCGTAAGTATTTTATTCTTTTTGTTTCAATGGTGAATGGGATTGTTTCCTTAATTTCTCTTTCCATTTTTCATTGTTAGTGGCTCAGATCATGAATTCCTTATTGCCAAATTCAGACTTAAACTAAAGAAGTGGGGAAAACCATTAGACCATTCAGGTATGACTGAAATCAAATCCCTTATGATTATACAGTGAAAGTGAGAAGTAGATTTAAGGGAATATACTTGATAGACAGAATGCCTGATGAATATGGACAGCAGTTCATGACATTTACAGGAGACAGGGAGCAAGACATCCTCAAGAAAAAGAAATGCAAAAAAGCAAAATGGCTGTCTGAGGAGGCCTTACAAATAGCTGTGAAAAGAAGAGAAGTGAAAAGCAAAGGAGAAAAGGAAAGATATACCCGTTTGAATGCAGAGTTTCAAAGAATAGCAAGGAGAGATAAGAAAGCCTTCCTCAGTGATCAGTGCAGAGAAATAGAGGAAAACAATTGAATGGGAAAGACTAGAGATCTCTTCAAGAAAATTAGAGATACCAAGGGAACATTTCATGCAAAGATGGGCTCAATAAAGGACAGAAATGGTAGGGACCTAATAGAAGCAGAAGATATTAAGAAGAGGTAGCAAGAATACACAGAAAACTGTACAAAAAAGATCTTCATGACCCAGATAACCACGATGGTGTGATCACTCACCTAGAGCCAGACATCCTGGAAGGTGAAGTCAAGTGGGCCTTAGAAAGCATCACTACGAACAGAGCTAGTGGAGGTGATGGAATTCCAGTTGAGCTATTTCAAATCCCAAAAGATGATGCTGTGAAAGTGCTGCACTCAATATGCCAACAAATTTGGAAAACTCAGCAGTGGCACAGGACTGGAAAAGGTCAGTTTTCATTCCAATCCCAAAGAAAGTCAATGCCAAAGAATTCTCAAACTATTGCACAATTGCACTCATCTCACACACTAGCAAAGTAATGCTCAAAATTCTCCAAGCTAGGCTTCAACAATACATGAACCGTGAACTTCCAGATGTTCAAGTTGGTTTTAGAAAAGGCAGAGGAATCAGAGATCAAATTGCAAACATCTGCTGGATCATCAAAAAAGCAAGAAAGTTCCAGAAAAACATTATTTCTGCTTTAATGACTATGCCAAAGCCTTTGACTGTGTGGATTGCCAAAAACTGTGGAAAATTATCTAAGAGATGTGAATACCAGACCACCTGACTGGCCTCTTGAGAAATATGTATGCAGGTCAAAAAGCAACAGTTAGAACTGGACATGTAACAACAGACTGGTTCCAAATAGGAAAAGGAGTATGTCAAGGCCATATATTGTCACCCTGCTTATTTAACTTATATGCAGAGTACATTATGAGAAACACTGGGCTGGAAGAAGCACAAGCTGGAATCAAGATTGCTGGGAGAAATATATAACCTCAGATATGCAGATGATACCACCCTTATGGCAGAAAGTGAAGAAGAACTAAAGAGCCTTTTGATGAAGGTGCAAAGAGAGAGTGAGAAAGTTGGCTTAAAGCTCAACATTCAGAAAACCAAGATCATGGCATCCAGTCCCATCACTTCATGGCAAATAGATGGGGAAACAGTGGCTGACTTTATTTTTTTGGGCTCCAAAATCACTGCAGATGGTGATTGCAGCCATGAAATTAAAAGATGCTTACTCCTTGAAAGGAAAGTTATGACCAACCTAGACAGCACATTCAAAAGCAGATACATTACTTTGCCAACAAAGGTCCATCTAGTCAAGGCTATGGTTTTCCAGTTGTCATGTATGGATGTGAGAGTTAGAACATAAAGAAAGCTGAGTGCTGAAGAATTGATGCTTTTGAACTGTGGGTGTTGGAGAAGACTCTTGTGAGTCCTTTGGACAGCAAGGAGATACAACCAGTACATCCTAAATTAGGAGATCAGTTCTGAATACTCATTGGAAGGACTGTGTTTGAAGCTGAAACTCCAATACTTTGGCCACCTGATACGAAGAGCTAACTCATTTGAAAAGACCTTGATGCTTGGAAAGATTGAAGGCAGGAGGAGAAGGGGACAACAGAAGATGAGATGGTTGGATGCATCACCAACTCAATGGACATGTTTGGATAAACTCTGGGAGTTGGTGATGGACAGGGAGGCCTGGCATGCTGCAGTCCATGGGGTCACAAAAGTCGAACACGACTGAGTGACTGAACTGAACTGAATGTACAGGAATGCAAAGGATTTCTGTGTATTAACTTTATATCCACAACTTTATATATTGATTGATTAGCTCTAGTAATTTTCTGTGGTATCTTTAAGGTTTTCTATGTAGAGGATCATGCCATCTGCAAAAAGAATTTTACTTCTTTTCCAATATGGATTCCTTTTATTTCTTTTTCTTCTGATTGCTGTGGCTAGGACTTTCAAAACTATGTTGAATAGTAGTGGTGAGAGTGGGCATCCTTGTCTTGTTCCTGATTTTAGAGGAAATGCTTTCAATTTTTCACCATTGAGGAAAATGTTTGCTGTGGGTTTGTTTTATTATGTTAAGGTATGTTTCTTCTATGCTTGCTTTCTGGGGAATTTTTATCATAAATCTGTGTTGAGTTTTGTCAAAGGCTTTCTCTGCATCTATTGATATTATCATGTGGTTTTTATCTTTCAGTTTGTTAATATGGTATCACATTGATTAATTTTTGAATATTAAAGAATCCTTGCATCCCTGAGATAAAGCCCACTTGGTCATGATGTATAATCTTTTAATATGTTGTTGGATTCCGTTTACTAGAATTTTGTTGAGGATTTTTGCATCTATATTCATCAGTGATATTGGCCTGTAGTTTTCTTTTTCTGTGGCATTTTTGTCTGGTTTTTGGTATTAGGGTGATGGTGGCCTTATAGAATGAGTTTGAGAATTTACCTTTCTCTGCAATTTTCTGGAAGAATTTGAGTAGGATAGGTGTTAGTTCTTCTCTAAATTTTTGGTAGAATTCAGCTGTGAAGCCATCTGGTCCTGGGCTTTTGTTTGTTGGAAGATTTTGATTACAGTTTCGATTTCCGTGCTTGTGATAGGTCTGTTAAGACTTTCTACTTCTTCCTGGTTCAGTTTTGGAAGGTTATACTTTTCTAAGAATTTGTCCATTTCTTCCAAGTTTTCCATTTTATTGGCATATACTTGCTTATAGTAGTCTCTTATGATCTTTTGTATTTGTGTGTTGTCTATTGTGATTTCTCCATTTTCATTTCTAATTTTATTGATTTGATTCTTCTTTCTTTTTGCTTGATGAGTCTGGATAATGGTTTGTCTATTTTATTTATCTTCTCAAAGACCCACCTTCTAGTTTTGTTGCATTTTGCTATAGTCCTCTTTATTTCTTTTTAATTTATTTCTGCTCTGATTTTTATGATTTCTTTCCTTCTACTAACTGTGGGGTTTTTCTGTCCTTTTTTAAGTTGCTTTAGGTGTAAAGTTAGGTTGTTTATTTGATGTTTTTCTTGTTTCTTGAAGTAGGCTTATATTGCTATGAACCTCCCTCTTAGCACTGCTTTTGCTGAATCTTATAGGTTTGGGTTGTTGTGTTTTCATTTTCAATTGTTTCTATGCATATTTTGATTGCCTTTTTGATTTATTCTGTGATCTGTTGGTTTTTCAGAATCATGTTGCTTAGCCTCCACATGTTTGTATTTTTAATATTTTTTTTCCCTGTAGTTGACATCTAGTCTTACTGCATTATGATCAGAAAGATGCTTGGAATGATTTCATTAAAAAATTTTTTACCAAGGCTAGATTTATGGCCCAGGATGTGATCTATCCTGGAGAATGTTCTGTATGTACTTGAGAAAAGGTGAAATCTATTGTTTTTGGGTGAAATGTCCTGTAGATATCAAATAGGTCTAACTGGTCTGTTATATCCTTTAAAGCTTGTATTCCCTTGCCAATTTTCTGTTTGGTTGATCTATCTATAGGTGTGAGTGGATATTAAAGTCCCACACTATGACTGTGTTACTGTTAATTTCCCCCTTCATACTTGTTAGCATTTGCCTATGTACTGGAGTGCTCCTATGTTGGATGCATATCTATTCATAATTGTTATATCTTCTTCTTGGATTGATCCTTTGATCATTATGTGGTGTCCTTCTTTGATTCTTATATGGTCTTTATTTCAAAGTCTATTTTTGTCTGATGTGAGTATTGCTACTCCTGCTTTCCTTTGGTCTCCATTTACATGAAATATCTTTTCCCAGCCCCTCACTTTCAGTCTGTATGTGTCCCTATGCTTGAGGTGGGTCTCTTGTAGACAGCATATATAGGGGTCTTGTTTTTGTATCCATTCGACCAGTCTCTGTCTTTTGGTTAGAGCATTTAACCTATTTACATTTAAGGTAATTATTGATAAATATGATCCCATTACTGTTTACTTTGTTGTGTTGGGTTGGAGTTTATAAACCTTTTCTGTGTTTCCTGTCCAGAGAAGATCCTTTAGCATTTGTTGAAGAGCTGGTTTGGTGGTGCTGAATCTCTCAGCTTTTGCTTGTCTGTAAATCTTTTGATTTTTCCTTCATATCTGAATGAGATCCTTGCTCAGTAGAATAATCTTGGTTGTAGGTTTTTCTCTTTCATCACTTTAAGTATGTCCTGCCATTCCCTTCTGGCCTGAAGAGTTTCTATTGAAAAATCAGCTGTTATCCTTATGGGGATCCCCTTGTGGGTTAGTTGTTGCTTTAAATATTTGCTCTTTGTTGTTGATTTTTGTTAGCTTGATTAATATGTGTCTTGGGGTGTTTTGCCTTGGGTTTATCCTGTTTGGGACTGTCTGGTGGCTCTTTCCTTCCCCATTTTAGGGAAGTTTTCAACCATTATCTCCTCAAGTATTTTCTCATACCCTTTCTTTTTGTAACAGCCTTGCTAAACTCTGATCTGTTCCTCGGCTGAGTGAGGTCTTCATGCACCACGTGGGTTTCCACTCTCTGTGTCGTAATCTGGAAATGACTCCAGGGAGGAAGGCCAGGGGAACACAGGGCTCCCTACTCTGCTCACCATCTCTCAGGGACTGCACTTAATGACAGACTCCAAAATCTTATTTTATATATTTTGTTAAGTTTTCTAGTTAATGGAGTAAAGGTGAGGCCATGTAAGCTAATCTGTCATAGATGGAAGTAGAATAGGAATCATATTAATTTATGCTTTTCTTCACCACATTTTGAAATGAAGCGCAGTGAAGTCACTCAGTCGTGTCCGACTCTTTGTGACCCCATGAACTGTAGCCTACCAGGCTCCTCAGTCTGTGGGATTTTCCAGGCAAGAGTACTGAAGTGGGTTGCCATTTCCTTCTCCACATTCTAGTTTTATTTAAATGCATTTATATTTACAATTATCTAATAGTATTTCTAATCATTATATATATTCATTTGTCAAAATCTTAGACCTCCACTTTTTTTGCACATTGACTTTCACAAAGTTTTACTTACATAATCTTGCCTTTTTTTCAAAAAAATTTGTCTAAATCCTGGTTCTCTGTGCTCATGTTTTTAAGCAACTAGTCTTGACATCCATGGCCCTCGTCACCTCTTATCATTCTGCCATCCTATGGAAATCCTTAAGGAGTAAGACAAGGTAAGTTTTGTCTTCAGTATTTAAGATATGTAACAGATATACACCTTATCTACTCACAGCTGCAGAAATACCCATGTTCAGTGAATATATGTGTTCTAACTATTACTCATTACAATCAACCCAAATCTGACATTGCATTCAAACTTCTTCAAATAAATACTTCTTTTAAAATTATCTTTTACTTGTTCTCTGTCTTAAAAATAAATACATGCTGATGGAAAGTATTTGTAAGCATTCAGACACATAAAGAAGAAAATGAAATTCAACTCTAAGTCCACAATAACCTAGAGATAACTGCTGTTAAATTAGGGTTATTATCACTAATTTTACTCCAAGTGTATTGTGGGAAGTTGCTGGCTGTCTACCCAGCCACCATTACTCCTTAACTGGCAAAAGTCTCGACCCTGTTCAGATATTGGGTGGCAGTGTGCTCAGGAACCATGACTCCTCTCCACATCAGAAAGGGAACGTTAGATTTGTTTTGTCCCTTCCATCAGCAGGAGTAAGTTTCAGCATGGACACTTTGAACCATAGTCAATAAAATGTAAGGTTGTAAGGGCTGTCTAATGGGGACTTGGTCAAAAGAGGAGAGTTAAAAAACAGAAAACATGCATTTTATATTTCACAGATATGTTAAAATATTTGAAGAGAGAAAGAGGAAGGGAGAGAGAGAGATGACTGCTGCTTCCGCTCTCTTGACACGGCTGTGTGAGTCTGTTGAGTCTGTGTTTACTTGCATTCATCTTGTGGGCGGCAAGGAGGGACCAACCTGAGGATGGGACCAAGACAGTAAGCGTGGCAGGTTGGAAAGATGGAAGTGTCAAGGGCTTAAAAGTGCAGCTCACTAATCCTGGGCCACCTACATCCACATGTCTTGCTATGGAATGATAATAAACTTACTGTGTAAGGCACTCTAAGTCACATAGTTGCATCTGAAAGCATACAACGCGGATATACATCCTTCTATGAGGCTATGATAACATTCATTATGCAATTTTGTAAGGAGTTTATCCATCAATATTTTCCATGTCACTAAACATTTCTTACAAACATGATTTTAAACAGCTTCCCAATAATCCATGTTATGAAGTGTTCCATATTCCTGTGGTTAAATATTTAGGGCTTCCCGATTTTTCCAATGTGACAATTACCGCATGACTGCTCTTGTAAATAAGTCATTGTCTTTAGATTATAGATGCCAAGGGTACACGCTTTGTTAAAATTCATCGACACGTGTTGCGAAGTCGTGGTGTTGGAGTGTGGTCAGTTCATCTCAGCCTCTCGTGGAATGCTAATCATTTTAGAAATCCTTTAGACTCTGGCTGGCAGCACGACACCTCTTTTTGTGGTTTTAATTTTACATGTATTGGGATTCCTGCTGAAGCTGAATCAGTTTTAAAAAGATGTTTATTCGCTGGTGTCCGTATGTAAGTCTCCTGCCGTGAATCATTGACCCTTGCTCACTTTCCCCACAGAACAAATGTCTTTTGCTCATGTGAACCCTGCCTGAGAAAGCTGCCCCACCGTTTTTTCTCCTCATCATGCTTCAAGGCCTAAGTCAGACATCCTCACCTGTGAAGAATTCTGACCCCACGGCTCACTCTCCCATAGCTCATTGCGTGTCTTGATGACACAGCTGCATACTCTCTCTTGTGCTTGAGGACAGAAGCCCTATCTCATCTGCCTGCACACAGCAGGTCCTCAGGAGACGCTGCCTGGATTAAGGAATGAAGAAATGAATGGGTGAGTCTGAGCCTCCCGCCTGGTGGGACCGCGGCTCCCGACAGTGCTCACAGGTCCGGGGCAGGGGGCAGGGATACCTGGCTCTTCATCTAGAGAGATGCTGAGGACACCGGCCATTGTTCTCCTGCAGCAGATTTGAGACAAAACGGGGAGACTGGCCTTAGGCAAGGATGGAGGCAAAGATCGGAACCCAAAGAGTCTCAGATCCAAGGGGCACTGGGAAGCTGACCGTGGCTGTCGTCAGGTTCAGCCAGAAGACCCCAGGGCTCCTTCAGCAGCCTCAGCCAAGCGGGTTGGTGGGCTTGGGGGCAGAGGCGCAACCACAGTGAGGCTCTCGCCAGCTGTCCACCGTCCTGGCCCTGCAGATGCCGTGTCTGGGGCAGGCACTGAAGGCCCAGGGCCCACAGATCCCCATTCACAGGCCTGCCTGAGAGCAAGTTTGCAAGGAAGCAGGGCCCGGGTTCTCCCTGAGAATTCAGACCACCCCAAAACTTCATCTCAAGTTCAGGGGGCCCCCCTCTCTTCCCTTGATGAATCTCCTGAAGGAGCGAGTGCTCTGGGGTGCTGTCTGTATGGGGCCTCCAGTTTGTGCCCCCGTGTCCATGGGACGTGTTCATTTGCACTTTCTTTCCACCCCTCTATTTCGATTATGAAAAAGCAAGATTACTGTGACATTTTTCTTAACTCTGAGAAGTCCTCTTGCAGGTCAACTGAATGAAAAGGAGGGGTGAGCACTGGACGACATGGGTGCACGTGTTTCCAGGTAATGGGAGATTTCACACAAGGTCGATCGTATATGTGAATTTTCCTCATTAAGATAGAGTCAGCTTTATGTTTTCCTTTGGCACTGAATAGTTAAAAGAAAGCCGTTTTAAATTGCTGACTTGTCTCATTTTCAAGAGTAATTGAGATCCTGAAAAAAAACAGGATGAAATCTTTTTAAAAAATGTTTACAGAAATGAATTTTTCTATAGCTCAAATAATGGGAAGTTAGTGTCTGCTTCTGCTTCAGATTTTTGTTTAATTTAATTCCACCAATCCTGTCCTGCTTTGGTTCATCACTGTCCAAATGCATCATTTTATCTTTTTAGTATTGATTATTATATCACCATGCTAGAAAAGCTCGTCAAATCATGCAGCTGCATTTATGGTGAGATTAGACACTCCGCTTCAGAAAGAAAAGCCCAGGCTCTGCCTTCGCTGTGTTCATGACTGTGATTCATTCTTCCCCTGCCAGTACAGTTTGCTCCCACTCTCGTTTCATGAGAGGAGGCGCGTCCACCCTTTGGCTGTTCTTTCCCCATAAAGTGCTTGGTGTGATCATTCAAACCACAAAAAGGGAAAGAGCAGTTCTCTAGTCACCACCAGGAAACCTGGAGCAGACAGCGATGGCAGGCAGCCCCTGTCTCCTTCTGTGGTAAGCAGTGCTCCCTGAGCTCTGCCCTTGGCAGGGAGAGCCTCAGGTGCCCCCATAGGCAGGTCTCTCCCAGCCCAGCCCCTCTGGCCTAGGTCAACACCGGCTCCCTTGGCAGAGGCACCCTGGGCGTGGTTTTCAGCTGTCAGTACAGAAGTGCTGGCGTATCAGTTATCTCCTGCCACAGGCCTGCTGCGTAACAAAGATCCCCCATACTCAGTGGTGTAAAACAATAAATGCTTATTTAACCCCTGAACGCATGGGTTGGCCGACTGATTGGACACCATGTCTGGAATTTGGGTGGCACAGTGGGTCTATGATGGTGTCAAAGACCCCCGAGGGACCTGTTTCCATCCACGTCTCACCCTCCAGTGCCTCCAGCGGCAGCAGGAATGTGGCAAAAGCAGGGGGGAAGGAAGGCTGGGAAGCGCAGCCGTCCAGGCTCTGCTGGCAGCATGCTGGCCGACAGCCTGTTACCGCACACATCCGCTCTGGGTCTGGGGCCCAGGGTCAGCCGGGGAGGCGCCACCAGGGGCGGACGACGATCACGGCAGGACCCGCTTCTGGCCAACAGATGGCGGGCTCCATCCTGACCACGGCCTCCCCATCACAGGGCGGGCTTGGTCTCACGACCTCAGGGTTGGGCTGAGGGAAGGGCCCAGCTCATACAGGGTCCTGGGACTCTGATGGTTTCTGTGGACCAGAGTAACTTTCCTTTCCCTCCACGGCCTGTCCAGTGGACCCAAAGGCCCAGCCTTGGCTCAGTGTCACCATACTTCAGTCATCAGCCCTGAGGGGTCATGAGAGTAAGAGACGCTAGGGGAGAGTGGGGCTGGGGGTCAGGAGATGGAGCTGTGGAAAGGCCGGGGCCTCTCAAACAGCGAAGTCAGGCCTGGGGTGCCCAGTGCTGGGCCTGAGACTGACCCTCTGCCGCTGGACGGGAATCGGAGGAAGGACCCTTCCCTCAGCTTCACTTGAGGACACTGTGATTTTGAAAGGCCACCTGACATGTGATTGCTATTCTATTTCTCTCTGCCAAATATATCTGTATGTGTGTGTCTGTACACGCATGCACACATACACATATAATCTCTGTTTCTCACAATGATCCTGAAAAGTAGCATCACCAGTGGGATGGCAAAGATGGGCCCTCACTTGCCTGGTGAAGGCCCCTCTCCCCTAGCAGGGCTCTGGGGATAAGGGCCCAGGGTCCCTCCTTTGAAAACCCCAGTGTCCCCAGGGACACAGCTTCTGTCGTGGTGAAGAAAAGTTCCTTCTGGATCCAACAGCTGCTCACCTTGCATGCTGGCTCCTGGAATACTGGCTTTGTGGTCTTAAGTTCTGTAGGAAGGCCTGTGGCTCTTTCACTCCATGTCCAAGCTGGCAGATAAGTCCTTCTTTTCAGGATCATTGTGAGTGACAGAGATTGTGTGTGTGTGTGTGTGTGTGTGTGTGTGTGTAGAGACACATACGTACACAGGTATATCTGGCAGAGAGCAAATAGAATATCAATCACATGTTAGTTAACTTTCAAAATCACAGTATCTTCAAGTCACAGGGAATTAACGTGTTTCCTGGATTCGGGACTGTCTTCGTGTTTCCTCTGTGTTACTGTTGCTCAATAGTATGGGGACCAGAGAGGCTCCAAGGAAACCCAACTGCTCAGAGGGAAGACACATGCATCTGAGCATCAGCCTCACCATGAACGCTCATTGTACTCTACTCAGGCACTTCTGAAGGAACATCAGAACATCACCGGGGCCCCACCCGGCGTTGGTCTGGGGTGACAGAGGCTCTGCCTGCAAAGCTTGGGTCTTCTTGTATTGAAGGGATCCTGGGGTGGACGACTCGGGTACCAGGTCAACCAGACAAGGCAGTTTTGTTCACATCACAGCCGGCAGCTGGCACAGAGCTAAGTGGAGAAAAACCTGTTAAGTATTTGCTGAACAATCCAACTTGTTTGTTCAATGACAGACCTTCATTAAACACCACTGGGCCAGTGTCACAGAGGTTGGAGTCTTAGAGTGTGGAGATCTACCAGGCAGCTTTGAAGAACTCACCGATATTGGACGTGACAGGAAATAGCAACCTCGGCACCGTCTCTCTGCCTCTTCCTTCCTCTCCTCCTCCTTCCTCTTCCGCCTTCCTCCGTTTTCCCCTCCCTTCCCCCCACTTACCTCCTTCCCCCCACCCACCCCTTCCTTCCTCTTCCTTCCCTTTATTCCTTTTTTCCCCTCTTCCTTCTTCCCTTTCCAAGGCCTGCAGCCCAGATTCCAGCGGACTCGTTCTCCATTCAGGAGTCACAGAGACAGTAAACACAACCAGGCAGGCAGCTGTTCATGATCAACTGGAAAAAAAAAAAAAAGCTTTCCTTTCTTTTACTTAAAATCAGTTACCACATATAAAGCAGATATCACATGATAGAAAAATTTCTGATCACTGTAGCAGGTCAGAATGCATAAGGGTCTAAAAACGAAAGCACTTTCATTGATAAATCTGAAAAGCACAGGTGCAGGAATAACTCAGAGGAATTACTAGTGCAGGTGTTAGCCTGATGGGCTGGCTGGCTTTCTAACGTGATCACATGTTTTGCATCAAGGTAGACGAACTTCGTGGCAAACCCTGTCTTCCTGCGGCTCTTGTCCACAAGCCTCCAGGATTTCCCAGCAGGAAAGCAAGCCCAGCGGTCTTCAAGAGACCAGCCCCTTGCAGACTGGGAGCCCCACGATGCTCATGACCCCAGGCTGCTGAGGCAAAGAGGAGCAGGTGATGGATGGCTTAGAAAGCCTCCACTTCATGCACCTCCATAGAGGCTCATCTGCAACTCCCCACCTGAGCAGCCCTCCAACACAGACTTGGGACTGAGTGCCTCTGGTCAGGGCATGGTCATCAACTGAGATACCCTCAACAGCACCCTGGGGCGATGGGGCAGTCAGGAAGAGGCAGGTGGGTCCTGGCTGGCTGATCTGACTACCCTGGGTGGAGCCTTTCCACCAGAGCCCCTGGCAGAGACCCTCCAGGTCTCAGGAAAATGGTGCTCAGATGTCCTCTAGGGCCAGCTTTGTCCCAGTGATGAAAAGGCAGCATAAGCTTCCCAGGCAGAGCTCTCGTGCACCATCAGGCTCCTCTCGCCAAGTTGCCAGGTGATTCCGAGAAAAGCAAGCAGCATCTGGACACTGGGCCTGGGCCTCTCACCTGCCCAGACTGCATCACTCGACTGCCACCCGCCCTGGCTGCAGCTCCTTCTTCAAGAGCAAGCGAGGCCTCTGGAGGGACCTAGGGTGGGGTCCAAGCTGCCCCATCCAGCTGTAGCTGGACCTCATGCACTAGGCCAAACCTAACTGCCCCTGCTCGGAGTGGTGCCCTCCTGTCACCCTGGGGTTCTTCCCCACGTGGGCTCTGCAGGTGGCAGAACACCAAACTCCCCATCCACTGGCCAGAACTGCACTCACTCTAAGAAAATTATTACCAGTGATCCCGTTTTTCCAATAGTCATGCATGGATGTGAGAGTTGGACTATAAAGAAAGCTGAGTGCTGAAGAACTGATGCTTTTGAACTGTGGTGTTGGAGAAGACTCTTGAGAGTCCCTTGGACTGCAAGGAGATCCAACCAGTCCATCCTAAAGGAGATTAGTCCTGAATATCCATTGGAAGGACTGATGCTGAAGCTGAGGCTCTAATACTTTGGCCACCTGATGTGAAGAGCTGACTCATTAGAGAAGACCCTGATTCTGGGGAAGATTGAAAGCGGGAGGAGAAGGGGACGGCAGAGGATGAGATGGTTGGATGGCAGCACCAACTCGATGGACACAATTTTCTGGTCAACCCCAAGGAGCTGCCCTCATCAGGTCATCCTCAGCTTGTAGCAGCCCCTCCGGTCCTTCCAGCGCTTGAACGCCGGGCCCCTTGGCCTCGGTCCTCTCTAGAAGGCAGAGCTTAGGCGCCTGGAAGAGCAGACAAAGGAGCTCCCCCGCCTCCCGCCTCTTCCAAGGCAGCGTTTTCACGGAGGGTCTGGCCTGCTGCGTCTGATTCGCCTACCTGGTCACTCACTAGAATGCGGGTTCCGGGTTCCTGTCCCAGGCTACCTGAACTCCCTGGGTAGCTGCCATGTATGTTACCCGCTGAGCGGAAGTGCTCGGGGTTCCTATTTCCTTTTCAAAACATCCCACTCCCCTCCCACCAAACTGGAGGGGAAAGACCGCTCTTAGGACAACAGAGCCGTGGGGACTCAGCCTGTAGGGCCAGGAGAGGCTTGACTTGCTTTAACTCTCTGCATCCTGTCGCTTTGGGTCAGACCCGTGCAAATACATGGGCATCCTGCCGGGCCCCTCATCTGGTGGTGGTTTGCAGACGGGAATCCAGTCAAACTTTAAGGGTGAGTTATGCAGGTCACCTTTGAGGAAAACCTTTGTGCTCAGTCTTTATTACCCAGGGATCAATTGCGCTCCAGAGGTTAGCTGTTTGCTGCAATATTTATCCGTGGACTCTGGGCCATTGTTTAGTCAAGCCCATTTCTCTGCGGAGCCCTCTGACTGTCCTCCGGCTCCTGCGACCCACTGAATCATGGTGCATTTACATTCCTCACCATCAACACAAACAATACACCCAGAGGTTAAAAGGTAGAGGGATAACAGAACGCCCTCCTGGAGACATTCCTTCTGCTCTGCATTCCGCTGCTGGACACGTCATGTGGCTGCCAGGAGCATTTCTTTATGGGGGCAGGCTTTTTTATTGTCCATAAATCCTGAAGAGCCAAACTGCAGTTGTCCTTGTTGGGAGGAAATAATCTCCTGGTGAAATCCCGTAGTCTCGGAAGAGACTGCTACTCCCAGGAGTGGAGGAGCCACCGGGGGCAGGACCGGGAGTCTGGGAGGGCTGCCTCTCTTGTGGCAGGGGGCCGTCCTAGGGTCCCCCACATCGCCCAGGAGCAGGTGGGAGCAGGGAAACCCTGGGAGTCGTGGGGGGGGGGGCACGGCTGCCCCTCTGTCTCCCGGGCCTCCACAGGGCGGGGTGCAGGGCAAAGCCTCCAGGCCCCGGGTGAGTAGCAGCCCCGCCAGGACCAATGTCAGTTCTGGCGAGGCCGATGGTCCTGGGAGGAGCCCAGAGTTGCTGACTTGCCACCAGCCCTGACTCTGTCCCAGCAGGCCAGGGACCTGCCTGACTCAGCCCTGCCTTTTGAGGCCCTTCCTCATCCAAATCCTCCTTTCTTTCTCTCTGGACCCGATGAGAACCTCCAAGGGCTCATTACAGCTCGGCACTGAGTTATCGGCGGTGGACACCATGTGTACCAGAGACAGAAGCTGCAGCTGAGAGCTCAGGGTGTGTGTATCACCTCCACACCCTCCTCTCCTCTCCCACACCGTCCTGTCATCTTCTAAGGAGGAAAGCCCCTGTAATACCGGAATTTCTTTCTATTGTTTTAATCAACGTGGGTCCTTTTCTGTGACGGAGGCATGCGATTGAAAATGGACCACGTGGAGCCCCGTGGCCTTTTCAGGATGTCTGGCACCTCCATCAGCAACCTGAGATGTGGCTCCGCGCTCCCCCGAGACCTGAGCCACAGGCCCATCTTCACCACAGTTTCCAGATACTTCGGAGAGTCCTCTGAAGAACAAGGCTGGTTGGAAGCGGGGCCGTTGGGTCTCAAGCAATAGCAGCAAACACAGACAGTGCTCAAGGTGCCAGACAGTGTTCTGACTTCTTTTCAGGCATAACTCCTTCTATCCTCATAGCAGACCTGCCAAGAGCCTGAGGCCCAGAGAGGTCAGGTAAGCTGTATAATGTCACACAGCGAGGATGGAACAGAAATGGGGTTGAAAACCAGGCTCAGAGTCTGTGATTCTACCCCCTACAGTCTCCAAACACGCCATGAAAACTGCATGAAGTCAGGATGGCAGTTCTGGGCTTGCATGCGGCTCACCTTGGTGCCCTGTGAGTTTAGTCCACCAAGGACCTCAAAAACCATTCCTGAATGTCACGCCACACACATAGCAGCAGGGTTAATCCAGCTTCATGGAAACCAGCTTTCTGAAGAAATAAGAACCTTGATGAACAGACAGGAAGCTTGGCATCAGATAGGGATGGTCTAGTTCGACGCCAATTTCCTATCCCATCAGAGCAGACCTCCCTGGGGACAAGGCTGCTCCTTGGGCCTTGCAGTCTGGCTGGCGTTGGACTCTGTAGGCTGCTGGCCGTGAGGAGCTGGAGTCCACGGGGAGTGCAGTGCAAGGCTCAGGAGGACGCCGTGAAGGGGAGGTTAGACGGTGCTTCGGAGCAGGGTGGGTCAGAGGAGCCCCCTTGGGGGAGAGTCAGCAGGGCCCCAAAGAGAGAGGGCACACTTCACAGGCAGACGACTGTCAGGAGCTGGCATCACCGGGGCTGCTTCCTCCAGCCCAGGGACACAGACAGGGCCCGCTCAGTCATGGCTGCCTTGTCCCCGGCGCCAGCCTGACCCTGAAGATGCTCAGTCCTGCCTCTCCTAAGGCTCCATCCCTGACCTCACCCACGGGCCCTGAAATAAGCACCTTGGATGATCTGGGACTCGAGACAGCCGTCCCTGGCTCATCTTCACTTCTGACCATCGCCTTAGTTTTAAACTGCATCACCGTCCTTGGTGTTGATCTACCCTGAATAAGAGAAAGCAAGCCAAATAAGCTCCTGTGACAAACAACTGAAGAATTACATGATTGCTGTTGTTGTTTCATCTTTTCTTTCTTTCTTGGCTCATTTGTCAGACGTGGGGTGTATCAGCGCATCAGATACCAAGTCTTCAATTTCTGACACGACATGCCAGCTTCTGGGGAATAAATTAAGTGGTGAGTGACTTGGACTCAAGAACATTCAAAAAATCTATTTATAATTTCACTTTCAGAGTTGTTATTTTCACATAAAATTCTCCCACATGGGGAAGCAACTCAGGGTGACGTGGTCCTTTCTGAAACAGGTGACAGATGTCTCAAGCTCCCTTTGCCCACGGCCCCAATTAGATCCATTTTGTTTGACATCTGGGCAGATGTCTGAGGGGAAAGGTTAAGGTTCTTCTGATATTTGCCAGGAGAAAGTAATAGGAAGTCCATATGCATTTATATGTCTTGTTATGACTAATTGTATCTGTCAGGGGTTCTGAGAAACCATCAGAACTGAGAGTGTATGTATGTGTGTGTGTGTGTGTGTGTAGACACAGAGAGAAATATAGATATAGGTGATGTAGTTAAGGATGATGTATTATAGAAAGAGGTGCTAGAGATGGATTGTTAGGGAGTTAAGGTGTCATGGGACCAGCGAGTCCTCAATCTCTTATGCATGGGAGACTCAGGCAGGAGCTGGTGCTGCAGGCTTGATGCAGAATTCCTTCTCAACAAAACCTCGCCTTTGCTCTAAAGCCTGCACCTGACTGGATGAGGCCCACACACTCCGGAAGATGATCTGCTTGCTTAGAGTTAACAAGGGAAGGTGCTCAGTCGTGTCCGACTCTTTGCAACTCCATGGACTGTAGCCCTCCAGGCTCCTCTGTCCATGGGATTCTCCAGGCAAGAATACTGGAGTGGGTTGCAATTTCCTTTTCCAGGGGATCTTTCCGAGCCAGGAATCGAACCTTGGTCTCCTGCACTGCAGGCAGACTCTTTACCATCTGAGCCACCAGGGAAGCCTCAACACCAAGAAGAGTCAACAAGAGAAGCTGTTAACCAGGGTCCACGGAGTGCCTGGCCAAGGGCACACCGACTGCCATTCGCCCTCATCGAATGTTCAGGGTCCAGTGTGAGGACAAAGGCATGCCTCTTCTGTTCTTTCCAGAGTTAGAAACAGGCTAAAGGTCTCCCTGCCGCGACTGGACCCATCCAGAGACACGTGGAGCAGGAGGGGCTGCCCAGGGCTGTGCATCTAGAGCCCCAGGCTCAGCCCAGAGACGGCCAGCTGTTCTCGGCGCCAGACAAGGGGTGTCCACCAGACCCCCGTTAAGCAGACGGCAGAAGGCAGCCCTGCGCCACAGAGGAGACGCTGGTGAAGGAAGGGCACGAGCTGGAGAGAGGGACCCTGGGACCCACAGAGTGCCGTCTTCACGCTAGGAGGAGGGCGGAGCCAGGCGGCAGGTGTGACTGACCACAGAGGGCTTACCCCCCAGAGCATAGCCAGAGCCAGTCCCGGGACCGGGGTGGAGGCGCTGTCTCCTCCTGACCCGTCTGCCTTCACCCAGGTCGGCCAGGCCCCGTCCTGGACTCACAGCCACTTCTCAAGATGTTCTCCCACTAGTCATGGAAAGAACCTGAGAAGCAGCAGAGAAGACTCAGGTCTGTGTCCCAGCCCCGCTGAACTGGCGCCCTGGGTGAGTGTAAATTCTCTTAGCATCGCGTTCTTTACTTAAACATAATCAGTAGTGCCAGCCGACCTGCCCAGCAGCTGAGGACACACAGGTGCATTGACCGACTGTGGGTTCTGCCCCCAGCAGTGTAATGGTATCTGATGGTGGGACGCTCTCCTGCCCCCTGCCACAGCACCCCACAGCTGGGGCTTCTGCCCACCACACTCCCACCTCTGCTGGGGGTCAGCAGGTGCTGGACGTGTGGAAGGTGGTCTCTGCACAGCGACCGCTTCTGATGCAGTCCCTGGAGTTGGTCCATGCAGCGTCCACGGCCCAGCAGCCAAGGCCTCCGGGTTCACCCCTGGGCTGGAGAGCACCGGCCCTTCCCTTACCCACGGGAGCCCGAAGGAGCCTGGCCTCCGAGGACTGGCAGTCAGTGCGCCTCCCTCCAGAGCAGCCGCTGCCAAGGTCTAGTCTGGTAGCCCCACACCCACCCCAGCACTTGACAAAGGTCACTGCTGCTCTCTCCCATGACCCCGCCTGAGGCTGTGGTCACTTCCGCTTCCACCTAAGTGAGCCACCCAGCACGCGGGTTTCCTGGGCTTCCCGCCCCCAGAGCCTCCTCTCCTGCCCCTCTGTGGCCGCCCCTCCCACACTCACACATCTGGCCTCGTCATCGCGGAGAGCCACGTTGGCTCCTTTCAGCCCAGGCTTCTGACACCCCTGCCCCCGCCCACACGAGTATTGCAGGGTCTCCCCCTCCACCCACGTCCTCACCACAGCCCTGCCAAGCTGCCTTCTCCCGCATCACCACTGGTCACTCCTCTGCACGTGCCCTCCTGCATTTGCCCTCTTTGGGGCCAACTGCCCACTGGATTCACCCCAACCCAGGTCCTCTGCTTGCTGCCCCTCTTCCTGAGTGTGGCTGAGGGGACGCCACACCAGGCGGAATGCTCTCGCTTCGGATCCAGGACCCAGCCGTCATGTGGCCTGACCACTGACCAGGAGCCACCCTACAGCCGCTCGTTCTCCCCGTCCTTCAACACTCAGGCTGCAGCCGCAGGGGCACTGGGCTCCTCTCCAGCCCCGGCCGCTTCCTCAGCGCGCGCTCTGTATCCCCTGCGGGACGTCCGGCTCCAGCTCATTGGCGCCCCCTGCAGCTCTCACCTCATCCTGCGCCAGCCCAGCTTCCTTCGCCTCCTTCCTCCACTCTCCCGTCTGTGCTCACCCTAGAGGGTCTTCCCATTGGTCACAGCCAGGTCACAGCACTGCTTGGTCAGAGTCCTCTCATGCGTCCTCCGGCCCTCCTCCCCGCCTCCTCCACGCCCCCTTCCGCGTGGCCTCTCGCTGGTCCTCTGTGTTGCCAGGCGCCCACTCATCTGGAGCCACGCCCTTGCGCTTGTCTCTCTCCTCCTCCACATCTGCTTGGTTTTCCCCATAGCACTTACCATTGGCTGTATCATGGCCTTTGTATATTTTCTGTTTCTTGTCTGTCTCTATGCATGGAGATGTCAGCTGTGCATTCTAGGAGGAAACAGACATTGTTGTTGTTGGATTACTCTTGTCTTAACACGTTATGTATTTATTATTTTGCAAGAGTTGCATAGCTTGGCGAGTGGTCCTGTGACCTGGGCCAGTCTTCTGGCTGCATTCATTCAGGACCCTCTAGGGTTTATATTGTCTTTCCTTTCAGGTTGTACCGCCAGCACCTTGGGCAGCACCGGGCACCAGCAGCTGCTTGACAAGAACACTGGTTAATGAAGGAAGCCTGGCTCAGATCCACCTGCCGCGTGGGTTTTCTTTTCGCTGCAGCCCACTTTTGCATCCTCTCTAAACTTTGGGCAGCAGCTTCCTCTGCCATCTCGTCACTCACTGACACAGAAGTCAAAGGGATCTGCGGCTCTAGAGCCTCACTCGTCTGCTCCTCTGTGCTTAGCCGAAGATAATAAGCATGGTCACTGCACCGATTAAAGACCGAGAGTCATAGGGCTACTCAAGAGCCATCTAGATTATCATTTAGAACCTCTTCACCTAACATTTGGACACATTTTTACGGTAGAGAATATCTGAAGAGATTTTTCACTTTCTGAGCTTAAAAAGAAATTTGTGGTTATTTTCAAAGTCACCTTATTAAAATAGAATCTGAAAGTGCTTTGAAGCAATGCCAAACACGGCAAGCCTCCCATTTATTGAGGATTTTTTTTCCAGCCTGAGCCAACAGTTTCTCTTCTCCCCTTTGCCATGTAGGGAGATAACTGTCCTCCTTCCAAATGGGCTTATCTCAGTCTGTGGCAGCTTATAGCTCAGTGTCAGGGTGAGAACTCTTCCCTAGGAAGTGTTTCAGCATAGAATTGAGGATGACAGCCAGAAAATGCCCTAAACACACCTCTCCCCACCCTGCCCCGACCTCTCTGTAGTAGTAAAATGTGGGGCCACAGACCAGAAAGAGACACTTGGGTTCATAGATGGGCTTCCACCCTGAACTCAAGCTCCCACACAAGGCACATCACCAGAAGTCCCTTCTCCATTCCCATTCAGGCTATTCAGGTCTGCTCTGGGACCATGGACCAGCCATTTCTTCATTCTAGTGTTCAGTATTCCCAATCTCAAAATTACTAGCTCAAAACTGGGAGCCTGGGGTTAGCAGATGCAAAGAGCTATATATAGAAAGGATAAATAACAAGGTCCTACTGTGAGGCGTGAGGGGCTGTGATTAATGTCCCATAAACCATAATGAAAAAGAGCATTTAAAAGAATGTATATATATATATATATTTATACACACACGCACACATATATAAAACTGAACCACTTTTCTGTACAACAGAAATTAACACCACATAGTAAATCAACTCTACTTCAATAAAAAAAGCAAAAATGTAATAAAAGTGGGTTCATATTTTAAAAAATGGAAAATGTGCTGTGTCATTGAGCCGCAGCATTAGACAGTCCCGCTCTGAACTGTTGTTGAACTGTTTTCCTAACACCGAGATTTTGATGAGTGGGCATTTGACAAAGGTCAGCCCAGAAGAGCAATCTCAGGGCACACAGGTTCCAGGGACACTGGTCAACCAGATCTTAAAGGCTGGAAACTAACCTTGTAAACCCTGCAGGGCTGAATGTTCTGGGCACCATTAAAAAATTTAAGCTAAGAGTGGATTAACACGACATAGGTTTTTTGTTCCTTCAGTGAGGATACATCCTAAAAACATAAAAGTTCAACCAAATGCATGGCTGACGTCTGGCACTTTCCTACTGGCAAGAACACCGCTCTCCTGTGCTTGCATTTCTGTGTTCACAGACTCTGCTTGTTATCAATTCTCTTCCAGCTTGAAGCTCTGAGTGAGGGGTCCAAGCCCTCACTAAGCTCCACGTGGACCTCGGTTATCCTGGCCCTGTCCTCACTGTCGGCTTGGTGGCAGACCCAGAGCAAATGGTGATTAGCGCAGATGACAGCACTCTCAAGATGCTGTCACACGCACGATTTTAGACAAACCGCGATGCTCACGTCTTGATCAGGGAAGGCCCCGAGTTACCCTGAATCGAGTGTGCAGCTCATTATAATCATGGTTTAACGTGGCATCCTGACACCTCTTGGGGCCAGTCGGGTCGTTCCACATTTGGGTTTCCAAATGACTGTCACGGGTTCAGGAGATGGGACGTATTTTACTTTGCCAAGAAATATTGAGTAAGCAGAACCTCTCCTCTTTACTAATTGTCAGGCACTCGAGAATCGGTCAAGCATTCACATCATGGCTCCGTCATTTTGCAAAGATAGTCTCTGATCTTTAATTTCCAGATCTTCTCAGGCAGGCCCTATAGTTACAAATGAAAGTTAGGTGAAGAAATGTGAAGGTATATTCTAAAGAATCAGAGAAAATTATTAGTTATTGCAGGGAGAGACAAGGGGATGGGATCAGAAATGTGCTCACAGGAAACCACGGTTTAACAACAGAGAAAAGAACGGGAAAGCTGCCTTCTCTACAGAAGCTTTAAAAATCAATTACTGCACATTTTCAGGGGGAAATGTGTCTACTCAGCATAATCGTGTTCGTCCTCCACATTAACAAGGAATATCCTGCTGATTTCTGGCTCTGGAGATCACCGTCAAGCATGCTCGGGTCTGAGGAATGTCTTGTTTGCCCCCAGAGGGAAAGGTTGGTAGGCTGTTTCTCCCCCTTGCACTTGGAGCTCAGATTCTGTTCCCTGGATCACGGGCTTTGTCTCCCAGGCAATCACTTTGTTTCAACAGCATAAACATTCAAATGCTGTGGATGTCAGCAAAGGGTCAGAACAAGGAAGGCCCAGAGGGGATGGCGGCGGCCCTGTCCACGCCCCAGTTGGTGTGGGTCCCTCACCTGGTCATCACTTGCTTGTGGCTGCAGGAGTGAGTCGGGCCTCGCTGCCACCCGGCCTGGCACCCCCCGCCCCACCCGGCACCAGCGTCCTGCCTTCCTGCCCAAAGTGAGGATTTGACAGTGAAGACGTGGTTCCCTGCAGGAAGAGAGCAAAACCGGCGGCAAACCTTCATAGGCACCACAAGGGGGCTCCGCATTTGAGGGTTCTCTCCATCCTTTTGTGTTTTCCTTTCCAAAAACTGTGATTTGAAGTCTCCTAATAGAGTCGTTTGAGTCAGTTCCCACTGGAAAATTTCAAGCAAATGGGATGAGAGGCACCCTCCTTAACTGCAGAAGTGTGACTGTTTGGATCATATGACCAGGCAGCCCCTCAGTTTTCAACCCTCTCTGAACCAGAGACTCCTGGGAGCAGAGGGCGGCCCGCCGAGGAGGCTGGCTGGGGCAGCCTGTCCCCGTCTGCTCTCCGCACAAGTCGCCACATCTCAGCGGCTTTCCCTCTTGAAAGCAGTTGATTATCGCCTCACATGGTCTGCAGCCCGACTGGATTTTCTTTTGAGGTTGAAAAGAAAAAGCACTCGGTGAAATTTCCACAAGCGGTTAGTGTCCCCTCCGCTAAGTCCTGATTGCAGTATCGGTGCTCAGGGGGAGTGTCAACACCACAGTGACAGCAGGGCTGCTGCCTGGACCAAGACCCCTCCGTGGCGCAGGAGGCTGCTCGAGAGGCGGTGGTGGGGAGCTCACAGGATGAGCTGCCCCGAGCAGGGCAGCCACGGGGACCCCCACGCTCCCACCCAGCTGAGTCTGCAGGGGGTGTGCACGTGTGTGTGTGTGTGTGTGTGCTTGTGTGTGCATCTCTGTACATGTGTGTTTATGCCTGTGGGTAGGTGTGTGCAAGTGTGCCCTTATAGGTATGTATGTGTATGTGTGCGTGTGTGTGCATTTGTGCCTCTGTATACATGTGTGCCTGCACACCGTGTCTCTGTGCACACGTGTGTGTATGTGTATGTGTGTGTGCATGAGTGTGTGCACGTGTGTGTGTGCTTGTGTGTGCATCTCTGTGCATGTGTGTTCATGCCTGTGGGTAGGTGTGTGCAACTGTGCCCTTATATGTATGCACGCATGTGTGCCTGCACGTTGTGTCTCTGTGCACACGTGTGTATGTGTGTGCATGGGCATGCATGAGTGTGTGTACGTGTTCCATGGGAAAGAGCTGTGTGTCGATGATCTGAGCACACGGAGGAGCAGAGACAGCACATGTTTCGGGGGGAAGGGCTGCGTGTCGATGCTCCGAGCACACGCAGGAGCAGAGAGAGGTCTCCTGGGCACCTTGACGACAAGAGCTGGGCTTGCTCACTGTGGATCACGAGCTGCCCCCAGCGAGGTGAAAAATGAGTAAACAGGTGAATGTGGGACCAGAGAGCAGTCACTAGAACCAGACAAGACCCCGCACCACAGGCTCTCATCCTTTCATCTGGAGAGAGACACCCCTCTCCACTGCAGCTCCAGCCCCCAGCCCATCCGACACCCTGGGAAGAGAACCACCACCAGGACCCTTAGGAGCCCCACCTAGGAAGGTGCCTGCTCACATCTGAGCTAACTGCATTTTGAATCAAAATCCGAGATCTGTTCATGAAGGTCAAGCCACCTTCCAGTCTCCCACACCGCTGGGAAGGAAGTAACAGGCAGAACTGTGCGTGGAACAGCGTGAGACACTAAAGGATTAAACCAAAAGCAACTCTGGCAGAAGTGTCTGCTTAATTAAGACTAAGCTCCAGCACCAGTAGAATATGTGTGTCCCATTTAAAACAAACCCAACATAAAAATACTCCTGATTCACATAAACAACCAATTAGAGAGCAGGCGCCTGCATCCCACAGTTTTTCTTGTCTTCACGAAGCCTTCATTCATTCATTTGCTTGGCAATATCCCTAAACACACACTGGGGCTATAACAATAATAAGACAGACACAACGCCTGTCCTCAAGGAGCCCTGTGCCAGAGAGGGAGAGACAGGCGTGAAACAGGCGGTTGTAATAGAGTGTGACAAAGTGCCCATGAGAGAGAGCTCCAGCAGTGACTGTGGCTTTGGACAAAGTGCCCCGTGAGAGCTCAGCAGTGACTGTGGCCTGGGGACAAGTGCCCCTTGAGAGCTCGGCAGTGACTGTGCTTTGGGACAAAGTGCCCCGTGAGAGCTCAGCGGTGACTGTGGCTTTGGGGCCCACAGTAACACAGGAGGCTGGAGGCTCGGGGGAAGACCAGCCAGGTGGGTGTGGAGGAAAAGACCACTTCACAGAGGCACAGAGGCTGGGTGGTACTCAGAGAGAGGAAGCTCTAAGTGTTCAAGGCAGGTGTATTTGTCAGCATAGGTGAGGTTATGCTCAGCAACAAACGTCTCCCACATATCAGGCATTTGCAAGCAAAGTTGGATTTCTTGCCCTTATAGGGCAAGAAAGTCTGATGCAGTTCTGGGAACTGTCCAGGGCAACTTTCCTTCAAGCTGGAGACTCAGCAAAAGCCAGACCTAGAAGCTGCACCACTTGAACGCTCTGTTAGTGTGTCTCATGGTGAAGGTGAACAGCTTGGGCTGGTGGTAACACATAACAATTCTGCCCCCACCTAATTTGAGCTCTCCTGGAAGGAGATCAGTCCTGAATATTCATTGGAAGGACTGATGCTAAGGCTGAAACTTCAATGCTTTGGCCACCTGATTCGAAGAACTGACTCACTGGAAAAGACCCCGATGCTGGGAAAGGTTGAAGGCAAGAGGAGAAGGGGATGACAGAAGATGAGATGGTTGGATGGCATCACCAACTCGATGGACACAAATTTGAGCAAACTCCAGGAGATGGTGATGGACGGGGAAGCCTGGAATGTTACAGTCCATGGAGTCACAAAGAGTTGGACACAACTGAGTGACTGAACTGAACTGGAAGGATACTCAGCATTTGTTATGGAGGAGAAAAGGACTGGGCAATGGTGAAGAGCAGAAATGTCTATCACAGCAGGAAACACAGAGGCACTAAACTGCCAGGCAGAGCCAAGGACCTACAAGTGGCGATGGGCTGTGCTGGGGAGACACGGCTGTTTGTGAGGCTGAGGACTCAGCACTTCCTAGGGGCTCACCACGTCAAGGACCCCTCGTCTATGATTGGAACAGGACCAGCCTGAACAGTCCCACTGTGCCGAGGGAGACTTGACCAGTGCTCAGCTCTGGAGGCCGATGGGAAGTATCTTTTGCTGAAATTGAGGCTCATCAACATTTGAAAGGAAAAAACACACCAATTTTATGTGGGAAGTATTCTGGCTTCTTCCACCTCAATTTTTATCTGTTCAGTAATAGTCAGACAAGAAGTGGTTTATGGAAATCTGGTTCAGATTCAAAGACAATCCTGTGGGTGAGGAAGGGGGTGCTTGGAGGGGGCTCTGTTGCCAAAAGACAATTACCTGTGAAGAGAGAGACTTCGGGATCACCGCTCCTCACAGTCCCCCCTCCAAACCCCAACACGTGAAGGAGGATGAGCTCCACTCTTGAGCTGCCTCTGCTCTGAACAGAGACACTTCGCAGCCAAGCAGTCCATCAGGTAAATCAGCTTTGGACTCAAAGCCATGGTTACTGTTGAGTTCCTACTTTCCAGGGGAGGGTGGCTATCCTGTCTGTGGAGCCCTAAACAGTTGTAGGTGAAGAGGGGGTGCCATCCATCAGAAACATAATCACTACGTTCAGGACCCAAGGAATGAAGGGGTTCCAGGGCCCTAGACTCAAGATCAGCTGGACCCGTGATGCTCACTGGCTGGGGTTCCATCGTGTAGAGAGTCCCTGTCTTTGCTGATTCCCAAATGGCTAAAGCTCTGGAGTAGTGGTCTTGAGAGTTCTAATGGTTATATTTGTTCTAGATTACTTTTCTGACAAATGAAACAACAGAATATCATTCAAATTGGTGCAGATTTGCACCGGGCATCGTTTTAAGCCCTTTGACGGATTCTGCGGCTTCTCAGTCTTACAGGGACATGAGGTTCATTCCTATACTCACTCTTTCAAAATATTTTGAGCCCCT
This sequence comes from Bos taurus, assembly GCF_002263795.3. NCBI lineage: Eukaryota > Metazoa > Chordata > Mammalia > Artiodactyla > Bovidae > Bos > Bos taurus. The sequence goes on from NC_037353.1 coordinate 50,241,943, forward strand.
AGGCTCTGATTCCAGACAGGAAGACATGGAGGAACATCCACATTTTGCACCTCCGGCATCTGCCTTGTCTGGTGGGGTCCTAGCAAACTGTGTTCCCGGTGTGAGGACAGCTGATGGCTTTTCTCCACCTGTTCACTTTGCCTCTCCATCTGCCTCACTGAGTTCCCTCTCCCTGGATCCTCTCCTCTCCTGGGGTCCCCGGTTTCCAGACTCTTCTCAAACCACACCTCAGGACAGTCTCCATGGTCTCTCCCAGCCTGACCTTTCCCAGTGGATGGTTCTCAAATCCATGCACCTTTTGGCATCGCTTTCTCCATGATGTATCTTCTCCCTAGTCACCTCGCCCACATTATCCCCCAAACAGCTCTGGTCCTAACCTCCTGACCCCCTCAGACTCCAAGGCTCTGCTGGGCCCCAGCTGCATAGCCAACACCTCCAGACCATGCCCAGAGCCATTGTCTTCTTTCCAGACCCCTAAACATGTTTCCTTCTAAATTCCTACTTTGATCAAGACCCCACAACCTCCCAAATGCCTCCTCCAGACATTTCAACACCATCATGTCTACACACGTGGACAAAGTCACCCACCTCTCGCCCATTTAATTCTCCCCTGGATCCTGAACCATCCATCAGTGTCTCACCCACCACCTCCATCTGGCTGCCTGTAAGTCCAAGCTAGAGGCAACATGCAAATTCTCCCAGGTCCCCGCTGTGGACCTCTCTGCACATCACCTTCTGCATGACCTCTAAACTAGAGTCATTTCAATCCAAATAGCACCTCACGTGTGAGGCCGAGTCACAGCTCAGCAGGGTCTGATGCCTTCCCAGCACCTTCGATGCTGCCTGTGTGCCCACTCCCTATCCCAACACCCCTCTGGGGTCCTTCCTGGTCCTCCCCCACCACCTGCTCTGAACTGAGTCCCCGCTGGGAGCTCCTCTCTGCAGCCAGCCTGCACCCTTTCTCTGTCATCTGCAATCTGATTACTCCTTCAAGATCCAGGTCAGATGCACCTTTCTAGTGGTGTCTGTCTGAACATTCCAGACAGGGGCAGACAATATGCCTGATGCTTCTCAGAATAACCGAGCATCCCTCTAATGGGCATGCGTGGTGGACGCCCTTGTCCTGTTGCTGTGGGCAGCATCGTTGGCTGTATTTAGCTGAGAGACATAAGGCAGCACCTATCAGGTGCCAGGGACCTGAAGGTGAGCCAGACGTGACCCCGCTCCTGAGAACTGACTGCAGACTGGCTTTTCTAGGTGTGGAGTCTGTGAGCCAGACTCTGCTTTCTGAGTAGCAGAGCTGCCTCACTTGGTCTGTTGGAGGAGGAAACAGAGTGTTCCTGCAGCTTCAGAGCTCAGGCGGCAGATGACACTTACCCCCTGGACACAGCTTGTGGTCCCTCCTGGTGTCCCTCCCTCTCTGGACCACAGCTGCCAGCGTGGCTCACAGCCCAGCACCGCCACCCGCTGAGCCTTCCGAGGGCACGTCAGGGACCTTGTGCTGACTGTCACCTTCCCCCCAGCCCACGGGCATCCCAAGGCTTTTTCTTCTGGGCTCTGCAGGATTGGGAGGGGAAATATTTTCTTTACAGAGTTGAAATGAATCTTTGAGTCGTGCTACTTGGCAGCACTGCATTCTCAAGCTGTTCTATGTTTTCTTGGCTGGGTTTCTGACATGTAAATTAAATTATCGCTTCTGCTCCAGATAATTTTCTGTGTGTGGTTCGCAAAGCGAGTGCTGTGTGAAAGTTAGTTCTACACAAGAATTTTAAACGTCTTTCACGTTTTACTCCTTCATGATTGGAATGATCATTTTTCCAAAGTAAGCTGCCTCGTTTACTACGGGATTTCTCCACGTCCTGGGCAATCGGCTGTGTGTTGTGCTGTGTTGCGTAACTTAGAACTGGACATCCAGGGCTTCTGTCATTGGCTGGGATGGCTATGTGCGTGTGTCTGCGTGTGTGTGTTTGGGGGAAGCTGAGTGAAGAGCACCCCTCCTGACATCTGTGATGAGAGGGTTCTAGAGCCTTCTCTTTAGTGTGAAATAGGGAAGTTGCAGTGTAATTAGGCCACCATCAAACACTTAGCAACCTTAACAAAAGCAAAACATTTAAGTAAGTAGGCAAATCGGGTCTTCTGCTTTGCGAGGCAATTGTAACATTTGAAAAATAGACATGAAAAGTCTTAAAAAAAAAAAAAAAACAGCACGAATCAGAGGCAGAAACGTCCCAGGAGCTTCCCCGGTGGCTCTAGTGGTAAGAAACCCACCTGCCAACGCAGGAGATGTAAGAGATGTGGGCTCAACCCCTGGATTGGGAAGACTCCCTGGAGAAGGAAATGGCAACCCATTCAAGTATTTTTGCCTGGAAAACCCCATGGACAGAGGAACTTGGCAGGCTATGCTCTAAGGGGTCACAGAGAGTCAGACACCACTGAAGCAACTTAGCAATTTAGCAGAAGCACAAACACGGAGCTTGAGCATTTGAAATTAGAGTTAGTGATGTCTGAACTAAGCTGCAGTGGCCATAGGACTGGAAAAGGTCAGTTTTCATTCCAATCCCAAAGAAAGGCAATGCCAAAGAATGCTCAAACTACCGCACAATTGCACTCATCTCACAGGCTAGTAAAGTAATGCTCAAAATTCTCCAAGCCAGGCTTCAGCAATATGTGAACTGTGAACTTCCTGATGTTCAAGCTGGTTTTAGAAAAGGCAGAGGAACCAGAGATCAAATTGCCAACATCCGCTGGATCATGGAAAAAGCAAGAGAGTTCCAGAAAAATATCTATTTCTGCTTTATTGACTATGCCAAAGCCTTTGACTGTGTGGCTCAAAATAAACTGGAAAATTCTGAAAGAGATGGGAATACCAGACCACCTGACCTGCCTCTTGAGAAATTTGTATGCAGGTCTGTAAGCAACAGTTAGAACTGGACATGGAACAACAGACTGGTTCCAAATAGGAAAAGGAGTTCTTCAAGGCTGTATAGTCTCACCCTGCTTATTTAACTTATATGCAGAGTACATCATGAGAAACGCTGGGCTGGAAGAAACACAAGCTGGAATCAAGATTGCCGGGAGAAATATCAATAACCTCAGATATGCAGATGACACCACTCTTATGGCAGAAAGTGAAGAGGAACTCAAAAGCCTCTTGGTGAAAGTGAAAGTGGAGAGTGAAAAAGTTGGCTTAAAGCTCAACATTCAGAAAACGAAGATCATGGCATCCGGTCCCACCACTTCATGGGAAATAGATGGGGAAACAGTGGAAACAGTGTCAGACTTTATTTTTCTGGGCTCCAAAATCACTACAGATGGTGACTGTGGCCATGAAATTAAAAGACGCTTACTCCTTGGAAGGAAAGTTATGACCAACCTAGATAGCATATTCAAAAGCAGAGACATTACTTTGCCAACAAAGGTTTGTCTAGTCAAGGCTATGGTTTTTCCTGTGGTCATGTATGGATGTGAGAGTTGGACTGTGAAGAAGGCTGAGTGCCGAAGAATTGATGCTTTTGAACTGTGGTGTTGGAGAAGACTCTTGAGAGTCCCTTGGACTGCAAGGAGAGCCAACCAGTCCATTCTGAAGGAGATCAGCCCTGGGATTTCTTTGGAAGGAATGATGCTAAAGCTGAAACTCCAGTACTTTGGCCACCTCATGCGAAGAGTTGACTCATTGGAAAAGACTCTGATGCTGGGAGGGATTGGGGGCAGGAGGAGAAGGGGATGACAGAGGATGAGATGGCTGGATGGCATCACTGACTCGATGGACGTGAGTCTGAGTGAACTCCGGGAGTTGGTGATGGACAGGGAGGCCTGGTGTGCTGTGATTCATGGGGTCGCAAAGAGTCAGACACGACTGAGCGACTGATCTGATCTGATCTGAACTAAGCTGCTTCACTTAACTGAGTGACTTAATTGAGTGAGCTCCAATCTCTTCATTTAAAAAATTGCCATAGGAAAAACTATAATTCAAAAAGCCACAAGTACCCCTATATTCACAGCAACGCTGCTCACAATAGCTGAGAAATGAAAGCAACCACTATGGCCATGGACAGATGAATGGATAAAAAGACGGGCACCTGTATACAGTCGGTCGTCCTCAGCCATTGAAAGGCACAGACCAGTGCCATATGCACCCACGTGGACGGACCTGGACATTGTCTCACTAAGTGAGACAGTAAGAAAAGGACAAATACTGCGTGACATCGCGTATACGTGGAGTCTGAAGCCTGACACAGACGCGCCTTCCTGCAAAACAGACTCACGGACAGAGACCAACCTTGAGTTCTCCAACGGGGAGGGGTTGGCGGAGGGGAGGGTTGGGAGTTTGGGGTTAGCAGATACAAACCCCTCTGCACAGACAGATAAAGAACAAGGTCCTGCTCTATAGCACAGGGAATTGTATGCAATGTCCTGGGATAAACTGTAATGAAAATGAATGTTTTAAAAGACTATGCATGCATGTATATATGCATATATACAAACATATGTATATAGATAATTAAATCACTTCGTTGTACAGCAGAAGTTAAAACAACGTTGTAAATCGACTGTATGTCCATAAAAAGAGTTGTCACAGGATTAAAGGCAGACCTGTCTCCTCTCTCAGGTGTTTAATTGGCGAAGGGAAGTCTGAGGCCAAGGAGGAGAGCTCTGTCCTGGGTCCTGGCAGGCCGCGCCCTTCTCCGCTGTGCAGCCTGCTGGGGTGTGAGCATGCCACTCACCCCCCTCCCCCCGCCCTGGTCCCTCCCTTCGCAGCACAACCTTATCAGGCATTTGGGCTTCCAAGCCTACTTCTATCTCGCTGTTGACAGGGCTGTGCTTCTTTCTCTTTAACAATATTCAACATCACTAATTTGGAATAAATGGTATTCTGTAGCACAAAGTGACAATTGACATGCCAGATCACCCATTTTCTTCATGGGCTATTTTAAATAAACTTTCTGAAAAAAAAATTTTTAAGCCCATCACTTTGTGAGGCACAGAATAAGCTTTCAGAGCACATTCTATCAAATAATGTAGCAGGTTGCAACATCGAGCCACGGGCGAGCGAGCAGGTGAGGCAGCCCCTCCCCTGTCCCTCCACTCACCTGCCTGCTGCCCTCCCAGCTCAAGTGTGCAGACTCATCTTTAGTATGTTCAAGCCCTGAGTTTCTACCGCCTTCTCTAAGTGACAGAACGGACAGCTGCTGATTTTGGGGGGGTGACTTGTCCATTCCCTTTGCTAAACTTATTTAGCTTATTATAAATGAATAGATGAATGAATAAATGAATAGATAAAACTGCTGCTAATACCTAATGGGCGCTGGAAAAAAACAATGAAAGGTGTCTCTCCCCACACAGGGTCTTGGGAATACTCACAAAGCTTTCATTATCAGTCATGACTTTTCTTTTTCATATACAAGAGCACACATGTAAACAAGAATGCCAGAATGTTCTACCAAAAAAAAAAAAATGCACCGATGATTAGATCTGTCAAGGGTCCATCAGGATCGTAGGCATTTCTGCAGTTCCAGTCACAGCCCCGGGATCCTGTGACCCACAGCGCCCTCTCCCCATCCACCTGAGCTGATCCATCTTCAGTCCCATTTGTATTTCTTGAATTCCACTAAAATAGTTTGACCATTATTGTATTGGTACATTTATATATTTTTGTGGGGTTTTCGGTGACATTCTGCATAAATCTTATTGGATATATTAAGCATTGAGAATAATTCACACATCATAAAAGTATGGAGTGAGGAACTTTCACAAAACGGACGGTTTGTTTAACTCAGCCAGATCAAGGAACAGTCGTCACCACCTTTACAGAAGCCCCCCCGCTGCCCTGAATCCCAGAGTCCATTCCTGTCCCCACATCTGCCTCCCGCAGGAGAACCTACAACTGGCCTGCGACGGCAGAGCCCACCTGCTTCCGGGAGGCTCCGTGCGACTGGGCCAGTGTGTCCGTGTTTACCTGACCCTTGCTCATGCCACCCATGCAGCCCAGCTCGTCCTGTTGTGACACCCGTCACCATGGGTGGGCGTCTAGACTGCTTCCCGTTTGGTGCTGAAACCAGTAATACCGTCGTGAATATGACAACCCATGCCCTTTGTTGAACCCGTGTACGAATTTCTGTCGGATCCTCTTCTGGGGAGGGAATCGCTCAGTTCTATGGGGTTTCCAGTGTCGTGGAAATACTACACACATTTCTAAGAGTCGTTACGGTTTCCCTTCCTCCTAGCAGCATACAAGGGTTCCAGTTGCTAGAGCAACTACAGGTTTCCTCACTCAGTATTATCTACTGTTTCAATTTTTAACAATGTTATTGCATGTGTAGTGGTACAATACCATATCTTAAGTTTATTGAAGTATAATATACATGTTAGAAAATATACTTTATCTAAGTGAGTAGTTGGATGAGTTTTGACAAATACACATTTTCATCACCTTTAAAAGACCCTGATGCTCCCTCTGGTCAAGTTAAGGCAACCGCTGACTGATTCATCTCTCTCTATAGCTTGGTTTTACTGTTCTAGAATTTCATATTCAAATAAGAGCAATTATGCAGTATGTGCTGTTTTGTTCCAGCTTCTTTTTGTTGAGAAGCATGTTTTTTGCTATCCATTCATGCTGTCCTGAGAATTGATACTTTATTCACTTCTATTGCTGAGTATCACTCCATTGTATTATGAATATTACAAAAAAAAAATGTTTAACTGTTCTGTTCTATTGGGAAACCTTGAGACCATTTCTGGTTTTACACTATTTTGAGTGAAGCTGACGTGAACATTAGTGAACACACCTTACCTGAGCTCAGACTTTCTTTTCTCTTAAGTAAACGCACAGGAGTGGGATTGCCGGTGATGTGGTGAGCGCCTGAGCTCAGACTTTCTTTTCTCTTAAGTAAACGCACAGGAGTGGGATTGCCGGTGATGTGGTGAGCGTGTGTCCGACTTCATCAGAAACTGCTAAAGTGTTTTCCAAGCAGGCTGTCGGGTCTTACCCTCCCAACCTCCCAAAAGATGGGTTTCTTGTTCTTCCACGGTTTTACTTTACTGGGTGTCATCATTAATAACATGTATTAGCTTTTTAAGTAGCGATAATGGTAGTTCATTGTGGGTTTTGTTTTGGGTGAACTCATAAAGAGCAGTTTTAGATTCACAGCAAAAATTGAATGGAACGTGCTTGCTGTGCTTAAATTCTCATTTCTGATGAATCTCATTTCTGACATTATGTGTCTGCTCTCTGTTGATTGTTCATCCAAACACCTTCTGCTGAGGAATACCTGCATCTGCCTGTATTTAATTAGGTTGCTATGGACTGGGTATTTGTCCCCCACCCCCAAATCCGCATGCTGAAGCCTAAATCCCAGTGTGACAGTGTTTGGAGGGGGGCTTCAGGGACAGGATGGGGTCTTGAGTGGGGGCTTCATGCAGGGTTGGTGACTTTATAAGGGGGGGAAAGACAAGAGCTCTCTCTGCACCTGTGAGGTGAGGGTGGAGGAGGCCATGTCACCTGTAAGCCAAGAAGACATCCTTCTCCCAGAACCAGACCTGCTGGCACCTGACCTCTGTCTTCCAGACTCCAGGCCTGTGGGGAGTGAATGTATGTTGTCTAAGCCACCCCATCTGTGCCATCGTCACATAAGCCTGAGCCCGCTGGGACGTCGGCACGCCCTCATCTTCTGATGCCCCTTGCTATGTGCTGAAAGCAAGGCTTCCCCCAAGTACGTGTGTTGTAAGTGTTCTCTCCCAACCTGTGGCTGGCTTTTTCTTGTTTCCATTGTATTGACAAAGGGTAGAAGCTTTTTTATTTTCAAGACCAACTGATCAATTCCTTTCACTTATGATTAAGTATGAATAAGAAATCTTTGCCTAATCCAAGGCTTTGTCCTCTATTTTCTTCGAGGAATTTTATACTTTTACCTTTTACCCTTTGGTATATTCTGTTTTAAGCTACGGTTTGTGTAGGCAAGGAGGAAAGAGTGAGGGATGCATCAGGTCTTCTGTAATTTGTTGACTTTATGCTATTTCCGAGCAGATCTGCTGCAGCTACTTCTTACGGATGGCTCTTCTCAGTCTCTAATGAGGCCAGTGAGTGTTCGGTGTAGGCTTTTGGGTCCTGTAGTTGGAGGTGAGACGCCTTGTGAGCTTAGGATCTGTTCCATGTGGACCCTCAGAGACCGGACTTTGTCCACCCCCAGTTTAATGGTCAGGTCCTCAGGAGGACCCCAGAGCACATTCCGGAGCTCTTTATCCAGAAAGAAATGCCCTCCCCAGAGGGCTCTGCCCTGTGAATCCCAGCCACCTCAGTCTCCAGGATCCTTTTTCCTGTTTCGGAAAACTCTTATCCATCACTCACTAAATTTTGTCTCTTCCCTTGTCTGCTATCTTCTCATCCTGGGGCTCCGATTGTAGATATCTGAGTGCTTTACAGCGTGTTGGATTTTGCTATATTTTCTCTGAATCTTTGTCACTGTGCTTGAGTCTAAGTATGTCCTGTTGACTTCTGCACTTTGAAATCTGCAGTTACGCCCACTCAACAAATTCTTCATTTCAGTTAATATTTTTTCAGTCCTAAAATCTCTATTTAATTCATCTTTATAAATTCCCATTCTTTGGAAGTAATATTGCCTACTGTTTTTTCTTTTTTTGCATTGGAGCTAAAATTGGTGTGCAATTGTATTTTCCAAAATGTGTTGTTTTCTACAAACTGGCCGCAAGAGATGACTTGAAGGAAAAAAAAAAAAGAGGTTTGTGGATGGTGGACATCTAAATCTAGGAGGTTCTTTATAGGATTTCCCTCTTAGGAATCTAAAATGCCTGTTAGCTGTAGAAAGTTTCGCCACAAAGAAAACTACAGATGTATTTTTTCACACAGTGTTTCCAAAACTTCAGCAGCACGCAGCATCTATGGTTGCGGCAGCACCAATGTCCCCCGCCTCTCGCGCTCCCTCTGCAAGGGCCTTGCCCCCACGGAGCAGGCACTGAGTTCCCACTGTTTTCATCACGTTCTCTCTCTGCTCCAGGACTTTCATCCTCCGGCTTCATGTCAGCTGACCCAGGTGGCTGACCCACCTGAGTTTTCACCAAGCGCCGCAGAACCCTCATCTCAGGCTCATATTTTCCTCCTCAGCACAGTAAGATTGCCAAGAAACCTCAGAGTTGCAAGCGTCCGTGTGCGAAAGGGCCTGCCACGGCCGTCTGGGAGCTGAGCTTGTCCGGGCCCGAGGGGGACGCCAGGGGGCTGAGCTGTGTGAGCCAGTGAGGGGCCCCGAAATCCGGACGCGGGACTCAGGACAGTGGCCGCGACTGATGCTACCACGTGCAAAGGCTCCAGGGACAAGGGTTCTCCTGCGGGCAGGTCGCTGCCTGAGCCCAGGAGCAGTGGACGTGGGGCCCCGGCTCGGAAGGCCTCTGTCCCCCGGAACTCCTGCAGCCCCTCCCACAGGAGGCTGCGGGGCTCCTGACCCCGCCCTCCTGGGAGGGGCCCCGCGGCAGAGCCCTCGGGACACGAGGCCGCGCCCGCCCCGCCCACCTTCGATGCTCCCTGCGCCTCCCTCTGCCGCTCCAGCGTGCTGCCAACCCAGCGCTTTCCACCCCACCCCGTCCTCCATCAGGTTAGCTCCAGCCGCGGCTCCATTAGCAGGGTCGTGTCGGCTGCACTTGGAGTCAGCGGGAGCCCTAAAACGCTGCTGCCCGAGTCCCTTCCCAGAGATTCTGCGCTGATGGGCCCAGATGTGACCGGGCGCCAGGTTCTCCCGTCTTCCCAGGCGGTGCTGTTGGGCTTTCAAGGCCGAGAACCACTCTCCCCCAGGAAATCTCCCTCGCTGCGCCCTCTGTCCTCAGTGAAGGGCTGGGGCCCTGCCGTCCTGTGTGTGCCTCTGGGATGGCCTTGATCAATCAGCCTTAAAGAAGGACTCTCACCGGTCAGCCGCTCCCCGCCCAGCCCAGGATGTGCACGAAGGCTGCAGTCAGCGTGGGGTGGGGGCGGGGACACGCACGTGTGGGCTGGAGGAACAGCAGGGGCTCCGGGTGGTTTTCTGGGTCTTGGGCTGGGGTTGTCTCCGCTATACGCAGTTCAGAATCCAAATCTCTTAAACCTTTGAAGTTTGGAAGAAATGAGAGCGTATAAATTTATTTTTTCTTTACCATTTTAAGTATTACTTGCATATTGCTGAAGAATTAGAGATCATCTTTGTGTTTATGTGTGTATGTTTGCATATGTGTGTGTGTGCTCGTGCATGTGTGTATGTGTGTGTGTGCTCGTGCATGTATGTGTGTGTTTATGTGTGTGTGCCTGCCATGTATGTATATGTGTGTGTTTATGTATGTGTATGTGCCTGCTATATATGTATCTGTGTGTGTAAGTGTGTGTACCTGCCGTGCGTGTGTGTGTGTGTGTGTGATGCTCTACTCAGCAGGCTTTCCTCATTGCCTTGTCTTGAAAACTGTCTCCCAACACTCGGGTAGCAAGCAGTCCCCAGATTCAAAAAAGGGGACCCTCTGATTCATAGGCTATTTCTTTGAGTGAAACGCAATCTTCAGAATCAGGGCAGCTACAGTCTTGAAGTGAAATGTCTTTTGTTAGCCTCTGACAAACATTTCCCCAAAGTGCAATAAGTGGAGAAAATGTTTCATCACAAAAAATTTAAATATACTAAACCAGTTGCTAAATATGATTTTTGTAATTACTGGCATGGTCTTATTTTATATTATTAAGGCTAGATATTTTAAATGAGATTTTCTATCCCCTGAGCAGCCCAAAATGCAGAGGTTTTTAAATAATTGAATTCCTCTACATTTTGATTAAATTCTTAACCAAGACCACTGCGTATGAAGGCAACACAAAAGTCCTTTTAAAGCTATGGTTGACTTCAAAATTCCTGTTGATGTCCTGACTTTAGGCGCAATTTATTTATTTAAAAATCTAGATGGAGAGATGTGGCTGTGGTTTTATACTTCCTGGTGGCTTAGTGGTAAAGAACCCGCCTGACAATGCAGGAGACATAAGAGATGTGGGTTCGATCCCTGGTTTGGGAAGATCCCCTGGAGGAGGGCATGGCAATCCACTGCAGTCTTGTCTAGAGAATCCCATGGACAGAGGAGCCCTGCGGGCTACAGACCATGGGGTCGCACAGAGTCAGACACGACTGAGCGACTTAGCTAAGCATACACGGGCAGCCCTCACCCAACCCCAGCGTCCTCTCACACCAGCTCCGGCTGGCTCCTGGGCTCCAACCCACCAGCCTCCCCGTCACCTCTTTGCAGGAGCTGCTCTGTCTGCATTTCTGCTCCGGGAAACCCTTTACGGTCCTCTCTCACCACTGAGCCCTCCTCCCGCAGAGAGGACCTCCTGAGCCCAGCCCTCGGCGCCCAGCAGAGCCCCCGCCCCCGCCCCACCCCGCAGACTCCTCCGCTGTGAGCGCTTACACACTGAAGCCTCAGCGCGCGTGGGGACGGCAGCTGTGTGTGTGTGCGCGCTGAGCTGTACCTCCAGAGGCCAGGGCTGTGTCCCTTCACCAGACTGAACCCATGCTGTGCCCGCAGGGCCCAGAGCCGGTGGTGGATGTGCTCCCGGGTAAATGGCCGGGGTTTGGGGGTTGAGGATCTCAGGCCCGAGGCAGGAGAGGCTGCCCCGAGACGGACACCATGCGCCCCAGGCAGCAGCGTGCTCTCCTCACACCCCCAGAGGCGATCCAGAACTCAGTGTCTGGAACGATGACCCTGCAGCTAAAGGCACCTTTGGGATCTTGAAACCTTCTGCTGTAACCTGTATTACTTCAGGCTCTGAAAACAGTTAAGGGGTATTTTAATTTAAAACACATTTTTGGTGATGGGACTTCCCTTACTCTAACCTACTGGGAAGATGCTCCGTGCCTTTGGCAGGATCACGCAGCTCTCAGATCTTGCTTTCTAACATAATTCTCTAATAAAAGACCAGACTCTTCAGAGAAGCCGCCGCTCCTAGCACTGAGGGAAGCATACAAGATGTGCTGGGGTGCCTGCAGGGCCAGAAAGTAAGGATACGGTGACTGCCTCCATTGCGCACACACACACACACACACACACAGGCATACACACATGCATGCACACACGCGCACACACACACGCACACACATGCACACACACACACACACACACATGCACTCACGCACACGTGCACACTCACACTGAAGAGGTGAAGTCAAGGGAACGCACCAGACAACCGAGAGAGCCCCAGCAGCCAGGCCTGGGAAGAAAGGAGGAATTGCATGCAGTTGTACTGGATCAAAATCCAAAGAATGAAATGAACACGCGTGAGTCTGTGATAATATAAACAGATTGGATAAATAAACAGGAGAGAAGAGAGAAAAATGGAAGCATGTGGCAAGAATTCTAAGTAGTCTATGTGGACCCCTCCCCAAGATCAGATCAGATCAGTAGCTCAGTCGTGTCTGATTCTCTGTGACCTCATGAATCACAGCACACCAGGCCTCCCTGTCCATCACCAACTCCCGGAGTTCACTCAGACTCACATCCATTGAGTCAGTGATTGCCATCCAGCCATCTCATCCTCCGTCGTCCCCTTCTCCTCCTGCCCCCAATCCCTCCCAGCATCAGAGTCTTTTCCAAAGAGTCAACTCTTCACATGAGGTGGCCAAAGTACTGGAGTTTCAGCTTTAGCATCATTCCTTCCAAAGAAATCCCAGGGCTGATCTCCTTCAGAATGGACTGGTTGGATCTCCTTGCAGTCCAAGGGACTCTCAAGAGTCTTCTCCAACACCAAAGTTCAAAAGCATCAATTCTTCAGCTCTCAGCCTTCTTCACAGTCCAACTCTCACATCCATACATGACCACAGGAAAAACCATAGCCTTGACTAGACGAAACTTTGTTGGCAAAGTAATGTCTTTGCTTTTGAATATGCTATCTAGGTTGGTCATCACTTTCCTTCCAAGGAGTAAGCGTCTTTTAATTTCATGGCTGCAGTCACCATCTGTAGTGATTTTGGAGCCCAGAAAAATAAAGTCTGACACTGTTTCCACTGTTTCCCCATCTATTTCCCATGAAGTGGTGGGACCGGATGCCATGATCTTCGTTTTCTGAATGTTGAGCTTTAAGCCAACTTTTTCACTCTCCACTTTCAGTTTCACCAAGAGGCTTTTGAGTTCCTCCTCACTTTCTGCCATAAGGCTGGTGTCATCTGCATATCTGAGGTTATTGATATTTCTCCCGGCAATCTTGATTCCAGCTTGTGCTTCTTCCAGTCCAGAGTTTCTTATGATGTACTCTGCATATAAGTTAAATAAACATGGTGACAATATACAGCCTTGAAGAACTCCTTTTCCTGTTTGGAACCAGTCTTTTGTTCCATGTCCAGTTCTAACTGTTGCTTACAGACCTGCATACAAATTTCTCAAGAGGCAGGTCAGGTGGTCTGGTATTCCCATCTCTTTCAGAATTTTCCACAGTTTATTGTGAGCCACACAGTCAAAGGCTTTGGCATAGTCAATAAAGCAGAAATAGATGTTTTTCTGGAACTCTCTTGCTTTATCCATGATCCAGCAGATGTTGGCAATTTGATCTCTGTTTCCTCTGCCTTTTCTAAAACCAGCTTGAACATCAGGAAGTTCACAGTTCACATATTGCTGAAGCCTGCCTTGGAAAATTTTGAGCATTACTTTACTAGCATGTGAGATGAGTGCAATTGTGTGGTAGTTTGAGCATTCTTTGGCATTGCCTTTCTTTGGGATTGGAATGAAAACTGACCTTCTCCAGTCCTGTGGCCACTGCTGAGTTTTCCAAATTTGCTGGCATATTGAGTGCAGCACTTTCACAGCATCATCTTTCAGGATTTGGAATAGCTCAACTGGAATTCCATCACCTCCACTAGCTTTGTTCATAGTGATGCTTTCTAAGGCACACTTGACTTCATATTCCAGGATGTCTGGCTCTAGGTCAGTGATTACACCATCGTGATTATCTGGGTCGTGAAGATCATTTTTGTACAGTTCTTTGTGTATTCTTGCCATCTCTTCTTAATATCTTCTGCTTCTGTTAGGTCCATACCATTTCTGTCCTTTATCGAACCCATCTTTGCATGAAATTTTCCTTTGGTATCTCTGATTTTCTTGAAGAGATCCCTAGTCTTTCCCATTCTGTTGTTTTCCTCTATTTCTTTGCATTGATCGCTGAAGAAGGCTTTCTTATCTCTTCTTGCTATTCTTTGGAACTCTGCATTCAGATGCTTATAACTTTCCTTTTCTCCTTTGGTTTTCGGCATCTCTTCCCCACCCTGTTGGCTTATGTCTCTGAACCAGAGCATGGGCTGGACTTGCTTCCAGAGAGCTTGGCACGCAGAGGGGGATGAACAGAGTATCCGGCAGTGGAGACGCCTGCAGCCAGGAGACCCGGCTCAGTCTGCAGGGAGCACTCTACCCTCGCTGGGTCCTGTGGCCTGGAGGATTTTTCGGGCTCCAGGAGCCGGTGGATCTCAATGGCCTCAGCTTCTAACCAGAGGGTCCGGGCATCAACAGAACCATGCCCATGGCTCCACCTCCTCTCTCTGGGGAGGAGATCATTCCTCTTCTGACCCTCATTTTAATTCCTTGGTGTTTTCATGAATCTGGAGATGGCAAAGGCAACCGCATCATCTCCACCGGCCCAGGGCTCCTCCCTACACAGCAGACGCTGCTGACCGCCCCACTCTGGGCTCCAGGGAACAAGCTGTCCTCATTCTCAGGCCAGAAGCTGGTCTGTGCTTCCTTGGGGTCAACCCTGGATCTCCAGGGCAGGACCTCAGGGTCCTGAGACCTCCAGCCCAGAGGCCACATCTTGTCACCAGGAAGGCTCAAGTGCATCTTCCATTCTCACTCGCCTGGTGAGTCCCTGTACCAGCATTCCACGGGTTATGCAGTCCTTGAATTTTATTCTGCAACTTTAACACAAGACCACTGCAGACTGTACACCCTGACATGTGGGCTCAGGCGATACGGTGGAAGACGCCCAGACACCCACAGAGGGGTTCTGCCCACCAAATCACCCCGTTCTGTTTCTCTCCCGGACTGTGCCCCTGCCCGAGCACCTGGGTACCTCTGGGAGATTACTCTTCTCATGAGCAGAAATATCGCCAAACGGACGCTGCTCCTCCTTCACACACTGAAAAGTCGGACTGCAATGTTTGTGATTTTCCATGAGAAATGTTAATTCTGTCCAGCAGCTCAGAGGAGCTGGCGGGAGGAGAAGGACCCTTATGGTTCATGACTTTGGCTCTCAGGTTGGGGCAGATGGCACCCACAGGGTCTCAAATGAACTGACAGTGTTTTGTGAACACCTCAACTATTTCTGTGTGTGTGTGTGTGTGTGTGAAATCAGACCTGGTGTCCATGGCTCGCCTCAGAGCCTCACGAAGCCCCCAGCTTCAAGCACCCCCTGCAGGTAGAAGAGGAGCCTCTTGACTGCACCTCACAGAGGACATAAGGGGCTTCCCTGTGGCTCAGATGGTAAAGAATCTGCCTGCACTATGGGAGACCTGGGTTCAGTCCCTGGATCAGGAAGATCCCCTGGAGAAGGGAGTGGCTACTCACTCCAATATTCTTACCTGGAGAATCCCATAGACAGGAGAGCCTGGTGGCTACAGTCCATGGGGTCACAAACAGTTGGACACGACTGAGCGACTAGCACTTTCATTTTCGTAGAGGGCAACCTGTTGACCATGACACAGAGACTCTGACCTTGATGAGTGACGCCTCGTGAGGAAAAGGACAGCAGCCTGAGCGAGTGGCCGGAGCTGATGCAGAGACTGCATGGACATTTCCTCATAGAGAAAGGAAGACGTTTCTCTATCAAATGACATGCCGAGGTCCCGTGCTTCTGTCTCACTTAAAACATTTACCTTGTGTGACACTTAGCATCATTTTCCTTCTTAACTTTTTCCCAGCTAACCAACCAGCCACCAGGCCCGTCACCATGGGCCCTGCCAGAGGAGGGGGACCTCGGTGGCAGCTGCTCTGAGCGTCTGAGAGCAGGTGGTCCTGAGCAGTGGGCCATTCCCCTCTGCAAACCTAAGGGCTTCACCCGTGGGTGGTCTACAGAGGCAGGGAGCACCCCAGGCTGGAGAGAGAAGGGTGTCAGGAAGGCAGGGGCCCTGCAGCTGGGATCCTGGGGGGCTGGCGGTCAGATGGGGGACACGGGAGGGGCCGCTGAGGAGCGGGCACGCCTGTGGAGCAGGGCGCTGTGCAGACAGCCCTCGGTTCACTGCTCGGAGCTGGTCCCGGCGGGGAGGAGCAGGCTCTGGGACCCAGGCACTGGAACCTGAGCTGGGCTCTGCCCTTCCCTGTCCACGTGGCCTCTGCCTGAGTGCGCCCTCTACACAGTGGACACGAAGGAAACATGGCTTAGAGAAAAGACACGTGACCCCTGCTTGGTTCAGCTGGGAAGCTGCTGGGCACTGCATCCGGGAGGAAGTGGGATGGTCCTGGTGGTCCCAGCAGGGTGTCCATCTGAGGAGGGGTCGTAGGTCCATCCTAGTCCCCATCTAGGTCCTCAGACTCCCACCCTAGCCTCCCCGTCCACACACCCCATCACTTACCCACCTGCCGCACCTCTGACTTGTCCCAAGGCCCATCCCTGTGCTGAGTGGACCCTTGGCAGCAGTCCACAGACCCCCAGCGCCCACTCCACACCCTCACTTACCCCTCCCTACACTGGAAACTGGCCCCACAAGGGCTTTCTCCCCGTGATCTGGGTGCCACGTGTGACAGGCAGGGTCACCAGGGACCCTCCAGGAGCAGCCAGCTTGGTGACCACCTGGACACCTCCCCACACACACAGCTGGGCCCCCGCATTACCATGGAGAAGCCAGGCATCCAACCAGCACCGCCTGCAAGAATCGTCTCTCAAGAACCCAATAATCCAGTGTCGGTCCATTTTCTCTGTGGACTTTGGAAGCAGATAAAGCACAGGCACCAGCTCATTTTCTCTCTCTCCAAAGTGAATGACTGCTGGTTTAAAATAAAACAACTCCAAGTCAAATCCCTTCCACTGCTATATGCGTCTTCTGTTCCTGCTGCAACAGAGGCCCTTAAACATGGAGGCATAAACAGCAGAGAGCTGCGGCCTCACAGCCTGTGGGTCAGCCGCGCGTGCAGCCTGGCCGGGCCGAAATCCAGGCTCCGGGGAGAGTCTGTCCCCAGCCTTCTCTGCCTCCCAGAGGCGCCTGCACCCCTGGCTGCGGCCCCTCCCTGCATCTTCAGGGCCAGCCGTGTCACTGGGCAGCCCGACCCCGCTCTGGCTGCCACGCCTCCTCTCTGGTCTGCGTTGCTGCCTCCACTTCCCACGTTTTAGGGCCGTTTTGATTACATCTGGATCGTCCGGCATCACTCGTACTGTAAGGTCTGCTCACTGCTGCTGCTGCTGCTGCTGCTAAGTCGCGTCAGTCGTGTCCGACTCTGTGCGACCCCACAGACGGCGGCCCACCAGGCTCCCCCGTCCCTGGGATTCTCCAGGCAAGAACACTGGAGTGGGTTGCCATTTCCTTCTCCAATGCATGAAGGTGAAAGTGAAAGTGAAGTCGCTCAGTCGTGTCTGACCCTCAGCGACCCCATGGACTGCAGCCCACTAGGCTCCTCCGTCCATGGGATTTTCCAGGCAAGAGTACTGGAGTGGGGTGCCATCGCCTTCTTCGGGTCTGCTCACTAGTAGGTTTAATTCCCCCTCTGCCAGGCAAGCTAACATACCCCCAGGTTCTGGGGGCTTGGATGTGAGTATCTTTGGGTGCTTGTTGTGGGGCGGGGTAGTCTACTTATCACAGCTAGTAGATGTTGGAAAACAACAGAATGATATGTGCATGTAATGGTATGTGCGCTTAGTCGCTCAGTCTGGTCCGACCCTTTTACATATGACAATAGAATGCTTAATATTTCTTTTGCAACCTTTTTAAACGAAAGAAAATAAATGGAAATATTTGTGCAGTCATTTTTAAAGGTTTTTTTTTACTACATGTGAAAAAAAGATAAATAAAAATCCCACATGAGACAGATGAAGTCATTTCTTGAGACCTTTGATGTCAGTACATTAGCTCTTTGTTTACTCAGCATCTAACAGACTTTAAACAGCCATAAACATTTAATAGGAAATAACCCATTATAATCCCTGGTCTTAAGCTAATCAACAAAATGGACCAGACAATTCCCAAAGCCTCTGTTCCTGGTCATGTTTTTAACAGTCTTACAGTAAAATTCCAGGGGTGAGGAGAACTGTGCATTTGGGTTTGCTAGGAGGGTGGTCAGGGAGACGGGATGACTGACCACCCTGTTTTATTTGAGGGTTTCCTGGGATGGTTGCTGGCACACCAGTACAATAGCTCACCCAGGCCTTCAGACATGAGGTGCCTCCACACAGCAGACAGCCAGGATGCCAGGAAGCCTAACAGGATATTCTGGATCCCTGCAACATGAGAACATGAATTTGCCAAATGCCAGCTACTCATCCATCTCCTAGGAGCATCCTGATAACCCAGGAGTGGGTAAACTGAAGCTCGGGGTCACATCTCTGGAACACAGCAAAGCTTGGGCTCAGCCCCAGGCCTTTCTGGCCCCGAAGCTCACACTTAAACCCCACACCCAATGTTAATTGTTAGTCAGTCAGTCATGTCTGACTGTGACCCCATGGAGTGCCAGGCTCCGCTATCCATAAGATTCTTCAGGCAAGAATACTGGAGTGGGGAGCCTTTGCCAGGTCCAGGGGCTCTTCTCCACCCAGGGGTTGAACCCACGTCTCCTGCATTGCAGGCGGATTCTTTATTGTCTGAGCCACCAGGGAAGCCTGGCTCATGTCCAAAGCTGTTGGCTACTGATCTCCTGTTCTGCCCCCAACCTCCAGTGTGGTGGTCGCATTTCAGTTGATGTGGCCGTCAGTGGAAGTGACTCAGCGCTGTGTGTGGGTGTTTGGGTGTGAGTGTGTAGGTGTGTGTGCAGGTGTGGGGATGCAGATATTTAAATCCACAAGAATTACCACCTCTCCCAGGCTTTGTTTAGATCCTTTACATAAACTTTCCACAGTGAACAGTCTCTGGCCTTAAACTTTAACCACAAAAAAACAAATGCAACCTACTTCCTACCAGGAATTATTTGTGTCTTACACTCTTTTCCAGGCTCAGAGCCAAAATCTGCAATTACACAGCTCTGAAGGCTTGGAGGCGAGCCACCTGAAACCTGGGCGTGGGGGAACTTCACTTGGGTCTTCCTCAAATTCCAGGCATTTGCCAAAGATATCTCAGGCTCAAACGGCATCCTGCTAAAAAAAAAAAAAAGCAATTTTAGGAAAAGGTGTATTGGATTTAAGGAGAAAAAGTCAAATGTAAATAATCACAAAGGGAAAAGAAAGATACATCCATTGAAAGCTTAGACTAATGTAGAACTATTCAAAGATTTTGAAAAATTCCCTTTATCTGTGTAATCATCTCTGAGGTGATGGGGGTGGAGGATCAGTCTCCAGCTGAATCATTGGCTAATGTTATTCATGACCAGCCCTTATCAGGCTGTATCCAGCCTGCATATATTTATATCCTGTGAAATTTTTCTCCCTGCAAACTTGCATGGCAGGAAGACACCTGTCTTACCTCACAGACCACATAGAATATGTGAGCAGAGATTGCTAATTGATGAGCCTTCTGCTGGGGATACGTGAACAGAGATCGCTAATTGATGAGCCTTCTGCTGGGGAACTTCACTGAGGTCTTCATCACCCCCTAATTGTGCTGTGCTGTGCTAAGTCACTTCAGTCATGTCCGACTCCCTGCGACCCCATGGACTGTAGCCCACCAGGCTCCTCTGTCCTTGGGATTCTCCAGGCAAGAAGACTGGAGTGGGTTGCCACGCCTTCCTCCGGGGATCTTCCTGACCCAGGGATCGAAACCACATCTCTTACGTCTCCTGCATTGGCAGGAGGGTTCTTTACCACCAGCGCGATGGCCAAATCCTAATCGTGGGGCTCTCAGTAAAGTGCTCAAACTCCTGCTGGAAGTAACAAGGGAAATACCTCCAATGAGAGGTCCTGTCCAACAGCTGTGTTTTGGCAGCTAGTTTCTGGGCCGGGTGCTCCAAGCGGGGACCATGCCTCATAGGGGACCTGTGTTCTGGGCAGCTGGCGGACAGCTCTGCTTCTCCCCAGCTGCGGCTGCAACATGGCCCATGGTGTTAACCTCGATCCAGCCAGCTCACCCTGTGGACTGTAGCCTGCCAGGCTCCTCTGTCCACAGGATTTCCCAGGCAAGAATATTGGAGTGGGTTGCCATTTCCTTCTCCAGGGGGATCTTCCCAACCAAGGAATCGAATCAGTGTTTCCTGAGTCTAATGCATTGAAGGTGGACTCTTTATCCACTGAGCCACCGGGAGGTTCCACAAAACAAATGGAGTTCGTGTCAAATATACTTTTGAGTCATAAGTAAAAATAAATCCTTGTCTTATTCTTGGGCTTCTCTGGTAGCTCAGCTGGTAAAGAATCTGCCTACAATGCAGGAGACCCTGGTTCAATTCCTGGGTCTGGAAGATCCGTTGGAGAAAGGATAGGCTACCCACTCCAGTATTCTTGGGCTTCCCTTGTGGCTCAGCTGGTAAAGAATTCCATGCCATGTGGGAGTCCTGGGTTTGATTCCTGGGTTGGGAAGATTCCCTGGAGAAGGGAAAGGCTACCCACTCCAGTATTCTGGCCTGGAGAATTCCATGGGCTGTATAGTCCTTGGGATCGCAAAGAGTCAGACACGACTGAGAGACTTTCGCTTTCACTTTTTTATTCTTGTAGATGATAAAAAGCATGTGTGTCTCTATGTTATGAGTATATTAAAGTGAAGGGAAGTCGTTCAGTTGTGTCTGACTCTGTGACCCCATGGTTTGCAGCCTAAGAGGCTCCTCTGTCCATGGGATTTTCCAGACAAGAATACTGGAGTGGTTTGCCATTTCCTTCTCCAGAGGATCTTCCCAACCCAGGGACCAAACCCAGGTCTCCCACATTGTAGGCAGACGCTTTACCGTCTGAGCCACCAGGGAGGTCTATATTAAACCGTTTTAAAAAATAAGATCCTATTTTACTAGATTCAAGGAATTCTTAAAAGGCTCTTGCCAAGTACTTTTAGACGCACAGGTTCGTTTGATCTGCTGTGTGTTCCTCCCTGCGGAGGCTGATTATTTACACGATTGAAAAGAAAGCCAACCACCTGTCCTTTGTTGCTCCCCTGAAGGGCTGGTTTCGTCACAGATTTTTATCAGTTTCCCCTTCACTCTCACGTCTCTGGAGCAGACGGAACCGGTGGCCTGGGAAGCCTGGAGCAAGACTGCCGGGAGACCCCACCGTGGGCAGACCCCGCCTAGCACTGCACCCGCCAGCCTCCCAGCTCCGGCTCCCTGTCCTCGGTCGTCTCTCCAGCCAGCTTCCCATTTCCGAGTCTCTGACACGCGCCCTGAGAACAGGTGCGGTGGGATGTGAGATGTCCCTCTCTAGCTGTCTAGCTCTGTATCAGCTTCTGCCGACCACCCTCAGGGACAGCTGGCCCCCTCCTGGGGGCTCCCACTCAGCTAGCTGCCCTTTTCAGATGGAAAGAGATCCCTGGGTCAGCACTGCAAGAGCCTGTTCCTGGGGCTTCTGACTCCGTCTTCACCTACTTGTCCGAACCTCCTCTCATTCCTCCGACAGCTGCGTCTCCCTCCAGGCACAAGAGAAGGGGGATGTGGAGCACCCCGAGGGACTCGGGAGCCAGGGCACTCCCTGTGCACCTTCCCCGGAGCATCCCACAGACCCTCGTCTGTCTCAGCCTCCCCTGGACTGGCCCTCTTCATCCACTGTCGCCCCAAAGGATGCCAACATTTGTGCCCATCAAATAATGCCATCTGACTCTCTGGGCTCTGGTGTTTTTAACAAGTCAGCACCACCACTAATGGACACAGCTTCTTTGTGTGATTGACGGAAGGGCCCCTCTCTCAACGCACACGAACAGGGCGCGCTCTGACCTGGCACCATGGCATCACAGGGAGGTCAAAGGATGCTCCCCGGGACACGTGCTCCTGCAGGGGCTTCTCCGACAACCAGCAGTGTCGTAATAATAGAGCGCTAACAGAGCCAGCTGTGTCCATGAAAAAGGTTTGGACTACCTTCTGCCATATCCACATCGCCCTATTTCTCATGCGGTTCACACACCAGTTTTCTCATTTGTTAAAGTGATTTCTAGCATTAGTTTGGCAGATGTCTGATGAATCTGGTCAGGGTGTTGGAGATTCTTCCAGGAGCTGTGAGGCCACTCACAATTGCAGTTCCCTATGGTTTTGGCACAACAGACTGGTTCCAAATAGGAAAAGGAGTACATCAAGGCTGTATATTGTCACCCTGCTTATTTAACTTATATGCAGAGTACATCATGAGAAACGCTGGGCTGGAAGAAGCACAAGCTGGAATCAAGATTGCCGGGAGAAATATCAATAACCTCAGATATGCAGATGATACCACCCTTATGGCAGAAAGTGAAGAGGAACTAAAAAGCCTCTTGATGAAAGTGAAAGTGGAGAGTGAAAAAGTTGGCTTAAAGCTCAACATTCAGAAAACGAAGATCATGGCATCCAGTCCCACCACTTCATGGGAAATAGATGGGGAAACAGTGGAAACAGTGTCAGACTTTTTTTTCTGGGCTCCAAAATCACTACAGATGGTGACTGCAGCCATGAAATTAAAAGACGCTTACTCCTTGGAAGGAAAGTTATGGCCAACCTAGATAGCATATTGAAAAGCAGAGACATTACTTTGCCAACAAAGGTCCATGTAGTCAAGGCTATGGTTTATCCTGTGGTCATGTATGGATGTGAGAGTTGGACTGTGAAGAAGGCTGAGCGCCGAAGAATTGATGCTTTTGAACTGTGGTGTTGGAGAAGACTCTTGAGAGTCCCTTGGACTGCAAGGAGATCCAACCAGTCCATTCTGAAGGAGATCAGCCCTGGGATTTCTTTGGAAGGAATGATGCTAAAGCTGAAACTCCAGTACTTTGGCCACCTCATGTGAAGAGTTGACCCATTGGAAAAGACCCTGATGCTGGGAGGGATTGGGGGCAGGAGGAGAAGGGGACGACAGGATGAGATGGCTGGATGGCATCACTGACTCGATGGATGTGAGTCTGAGTGAACTCCGGGAGTTGGTGATGGACAGGGAGGCCTGGTGTGCTGCGATTCATGGGGTCGCAAAGAGTCGGACACGACTGAGCGACTGATCTGATCTGATCTGATCTGATGGTTTTGGCAAGCCCCGCAGTGTTGTTCCTCTTTATTCTCTGTCTCCTGAGTTCTGGCATGAGATACTAGGCTCATTTCTGAGAAGGAATGCGAGTGGGTGCAGACATCCAGGACCTGCTTACTGACCTGGCTGCGAGTCCACCCGCCCCGGGGTCCCCCTGGGCTCTTCTCAGACTCTCAGGGGCTTAGAGACAGATGATATTTCTGGCCTTCCGGCTTGTCTTCCAGCTGTATCTTTGACTTACAGGCACTCAGCACCCCAGCACGTGCTGTGTGCTGTGGGCATAGGTGTGGGGTGCATGGACCCATCACGACTGCCAGAAATACTCTCTGACATGAGAATGGAGTTTGGGCCACCTGCTCTCCCTCCCAGCATCACCAAGGTCTCCAGGTGCAGAGCCAGCAGACTGGGATCAATTAGAAATTGTGATTGAAGCTGAATGTAATTAATTCTGTAGTTTGAGCAATTCAGGTTTTAATTATACTAAAATTGCCTGGTACACCTAGGGCATTTGGAAGGATCCTCAACAAAAGACAACCAGGTAGGAATCAGCCCCCGAAGGCCCCTGATTCTCGCTGGCATCACACAGCTCGCTGCGTCCAAATGTGGACCTTTCAACTGCACTTATGAACAGCCCTGCGACCTGCGTGCCCGGCCCCTGGCTCTCTGGCTGCTGAGGCAGCGAGGCTGCTGGAGCCCGCTGCTCGTCGGCCACCAGGGAGTGGAACGGTGTGTGGCACAGTCGACCTTGGTCCAGAGACGACAAGGGCACCGCCCCTTCCGTCTGTGCACCTGAGGTTTCGGCCACTGTCAGGACACCCACCCTTGTGTTCTCTTCACGCCAAAGTTTAATTCAAGCTCCAGGTGGTCAGTTGTCTATCTGACAGCTTCCGTGGGCTGCTCTGGGGAATGACCATTGGCTGGCTGATGTTACTTCCCATGAGATTAATTTCTGGTGGGGACTTGGAAGTCCCTGGAAAACAGAATGCTTCTTCTGACTCCTCAGAAGGTCAGACGGACTCACGTGCATTGGTCCAGTGCACAGCCTGGATTTGCTCCAGCGGCACTGGGGAGCATGCGTCCCCAGAAACAAGGGTCCCCGAGCTCTCCGAAGGTCTCCACAGCTTGGTCACCCACCGTGTGCAGTCCCAGGCCTCCTCCTCCCCTCCACATTGGCACCACTGATAGCCAGGTAACATTGCTGACCCGTTACTCATCACAGTGGTCACCTCTCTGGCCACTGACCTCTCTGGCTGCATTCTAACATGGCAAGATCAGTGCCAGCCAGCTGAGGGGAGGGCAGAGAGTCAGCGTGCCTGGGAACTCTGGGTGTGGGTTCAGGCCCTGGGCTGTCCCTTGTCTGGGGAGGAGGAAGGGCAGTGACCCCTCCTCAGTGCAGAGAATGGTGGCCCTGGCCCTGCCTCCAGCTGAGCACTCAGGCCACCATCCTGCCCGCAGCATCCAGAACCACAAGAGATCCTCTGAGAGCAGCCTGGCCACATCGCTTCATCTTGGTCTCTTTTGGTCCTGCTCTTTTCTCCCCACCTGGACTTCTGACCACCTTCTTTTTGGCTCCTCAGGCCTTGACCTCCAGACTCTGTGCTCCAGTGACGACAGTCTGTAGAAGATGCCACATGGGTTCTCAGGAGTGGGGCCTCCCACCTGGGCTCCAGTTTTGAGTAAATAACTAAACTGCTGTTTTCTAGCAGTGGTGATGCCTGTGGCCATCTCCCCGGGGAGTGGAGTCTGATGATAGATGCCAACACTGAACAGACTGAGGGCCTGAGCATTTCGCATTCATCACCTTCCCAGCCATCCCCAAAGTACCTTCAGAAATGTTGCCCAGTAGGTGCAAAGTCGAGCTGCTCATCTGCTACAACATCAGAACGCTCAGCTCTAAAGACTCTGAGCTTGTTCAGATGCCCAAGTGCCCTCGCTCACAGATGCAGGCACACAATTCCTCCTAAAGCTACAGAGACAGCTAGTAGCCGACTGAAGCATTAGCTAGGTATCCAAATTAGAGGAACTAGGAGACCGTCTTCCAGCTCATATTTCTCAATTCCTAACATTAGGCAGAGATTCCTACATAAAAAAAGAAAAGAAAAGAAAAAGAAATGTGCTCAAAAGCGACGTTGACACAATGCATTTCTATTTCAGCTTCGTTCCTTCCAGTGGGACGCTTAGCTGTGCGTGGGGGCTAATGGAACATCATCTCAGTCGCGTTTGCTGATTCAGCTTATGGAAAAGAGACCCTCATAAATAATAATTACCAACCTTGTTGATCTTTTTCATTCTAATAAATTACATGAAACTAGTGACAGGATGCATCGATTTATACTTCGGGCCATATTTTTAAAACATCGGACCCCAGCCAGCTCGCCCCTCAGCTCACATCTCCGCGGGGGGCTTGCAGCGCCTCTGTTTCATGGAGCTGTTTCCAGGAGGTGAAATGAGGCCCTAATGCGGGACGGTGCTGGCTGTGGCTTACGTCTTGCAGACCACTTGCTACAATGAGCAGAAGCACGAATACTGCTGTCCAGAGGCTTGAGGCGACGGCGTTGATAGGTACGCATACTCTTTAGAGTAATCAGAAGATGTATAAGGCTCTTTAAATCTCAGGATACTTACGAAGAGATGAGTTTTGCAAACATGTCAATAATAGCTCTCGCTGAAAATTGCCCATTCTGTGTCCAAGTTCATTTTCAGGAAGCTGAGATTCCAGACCCAGTGGAATTTCTCTCCTCAGTAAAGCAGCATGCCAGCAAATTATAGACCATACATCCGATGGAGTCAGTATTATTCATAAGTACATCGAGTGATTAAAAATGAAGCAATGGAAGCTGAAGATGCTAACTGCCAAACTCGGGCAGGGTGCCTTAGGGGGCCTACAGAGCGCAGAGCCCTGGAAGCTGGTGGCCGTGGCATTGGGGGTCCTCACCATGGCGACCCTGGCAAGACAGCCCTCGCCTCTCAGGGAGGCCCCCTGATTCCCAGCCTGCCCAGATCGTACTCACAAGCTAAATGGATCCTGTCTTTGGAGTTACTCTGTAAGTTCCATTTCATCACTTTCAAATGCTGCCACACGCCTGAGGATTCATTGGGATGAAGTGCGGATGTGACTTGCCACAAAGTCATCTCCGTTCTGAGGTTCTGGAGTAGGGAACCGGGGGCTTCCTGAGCCCCATGTATCCTCACATGGGTCCCTGCATGCCCCGCCGTATGCGAGAGCTGCAGACTCCACTCCTGGCCAGGTGAACCCTGAGTCTGGGCTGGCTGGCCTCCAGCACACACTCTTCCAGCCACTGTGCCGAGTCCGGGCTGAGCTGCTCCCTTCCCTCCTGGAGTCGCAGCCCTGGGACAGTCCTGTTTTTCCTCCCTGTGGAAACGTCTCCCTGCATCCACCCGGAGCCCTGACTCTGAGCCTCGTGCCCTTCCTTGCTCAGATCTCACTGTGCCCAGAGGACTTGTCAGGACCCACATGGGGGCTGGAGACCAGCCTGGCACACCCCAGGATGTCGAGCCAAAAGACCCCCTTTCAAAAATCCGCTTTCTGCAGAACGGGGCCATGGCACGTGAGCAGGGTTGGGGCTATAACACAGGCCTGAGCGGGAAATGAAAGCGATGGGGAGAGCAGGGGACACTGTTCCTTCAATGATTTCACAGTGAGCCCTCACCGCTCAGAAACAGAGCTTAGCAACCGAGCGCTGCACAGGGAA
Organism: Bos taurus; assembly: GCF_002263795.3. Classification (NCBI taxonomy): domain Eukaryota; kingdom Metazoa; phylum Chordata; class Mammalia; order Artiodactyla; family Bovidae; genus Bos; species Bos taurus. Next base: position 50,268,892 of record NC_037353.1, read on the forward strand.
ACGACTGCACTGGGTGACAGACGTCAAGAGCGGCACCTGCAGGACTTCAGGTGCTGGCTCCCTCCGGCTGCCACCCTTCCTGCGAGGGGGCCTCGGAGCATCTGGCATCACTGTGAAGGCCAGAGGCCCCGAACTCAGGGGCACGTCTGTAGGACCCTGGGGCATGTCTAACTCAGTTTCCTAGGTTTCGGAGGCCAGAGTGGCCCTTTTTTTGAAACACAAATGCATACTTGGAATAACTCCTGGTCCAGCATGAACCCAGGTAATATTACTCTGAAGAGTAAGAACTGTTTATCTCTCATTCACTCTGTTGTAATCCTGCGTGGAGCACAGGGCATGGCTGGAAAGCTGCTAAAATGTGATGAACTGAGTAAATTAATGAGTGCCTGGATGGACGGATGGGTGGAAGTTTGAGGGGGTGAATAGATGGGTGGGTGTGTGGGTTAGTAGGTGGATGAGTAGGTGGAGGAGTGAGTGGGTGGGTGGGTAGATGCAGGGACGAGTGAACGGATGGGTGAATGGTCAAGTGGGTTTGTGGGTAGGTAGATGGGAATAAGGATGAGTCAGTGGGTAGACAGACAGATTGCTGGGTGGGTAGAGGAATGGATGGGTAAATGGTTGGGTGGGTAGATGGATGGATGAGTGGATGGATGGGTGAATTGTCAAGTAGGTGGGTGGGTAGGTAGATGGATGGGTGAGTAGGTAGATGGGTGGGTGGGAAGACAGATGGGAGGGTGGGTAGGTAGATGAGTGGGTGAGTAGATTGATGGGTGGGTGGGTACATAGATGGTTGAGTGAGTAGACTGATGAATGGATGAACTCCAATGAGATCCAGAGTTCACTCAGTAGCCTCAAAACCAGGCTTAGTACCAAACAGCTCAGTAGGGTCCTTCCCAGAGAAGTCTCCATTCTCCTTGGCCCAATACACGTACAGTGTTAACACCGATTTATGTGCATTTGTGTTACATCACTTGGAACCCAAGCTCGGCAGAGTCCAAGCCAAGGACACCTACCAGTGCAGAAAACCTGCTGCTGGACAGACAGACAGCATGTGTCTCTGCAAGTGTATCCTAACACCCACACCAAGCCATGTGACAACCATGCAACCTGAAGGACCCCAAGAGCTTTTACCTAATGCAAGTTTAAAACTCACACTGGGTTAGTCCAGTTCAGTTATCACCACCTAACATTTTTAACATGAAAAGGAATATGGGAATGAGCTCAGACCTGGTATCCAGAATAGACAATTTGCTGCTCATTCAGTGAATCTCAGTTCCACATAAAGCAGCCTGGTTCTCAAAGTGGCCCCAGCAAAGGACACAGCAAACCATCGCTGCACGTGTACCAGACTCGGGGTTCCCCGTCCACAGAGGCTTCAGAGGAAGGACATCAGGATACAGGTTCACGCTGCCGCACTGATGCTCACACTGCCGCACTGAAGGTTCACACTGATGCTCACACTGCCGCCACTGATGGTCACACTGCTGCTGCCGACAGCTCACACTGCCGCACTGACGGTCACACTGCCATACTGAAGATTCACACTGCCGCACCGACAGCTCACACGCAGCACTGAGAGCTCACACTGCCATACTGAAGATTCACACTGCCGCACTGAAGGTTCACACTGATGCTCACACTGCCGCCGCTGACGGTCACACTGCTGCTGCCGACAGCTCACACTGCCGCACTGACGGTCACACTGCCATACTGAAGATTCACACTGCCGCACTGACAGCTCACACTGCTGCTGCCGACAGCTCACACTGCCGCCGCTGACGGTCACACTGCCATACTGAAGATCCACACTGCCGCACCGACAGCTCACACGCAGCACTGACGGTCACACTGCCATACTGAAGATTCACACTGCCGCACCGACAGCTCACACGCAGCACTGAGAGCTCACACTGCCATACTGAAGATTCACACTGCCGCACTGAAGGTTCACACTGATGCTCACACTGCCACCGCTGACGGTCACACTGCTGCTGCCGACAGCTCACACTGCCGCCGCTGACGGTCACACTGCCGCACCGACAGCTCACACTGCCGCACTGACGGTCACACTGCCATACTGAAGATTCACACTGCTGCACCGACAGCTCACACGCAGCACTGACAGTCACACTGCCGCCGCTGACGGTCACACTGCTGCTGCCGACAGCTCACACTGCTGCCGCTGACGGTCACACTGCCATACTGAAGATCCACACTGCCACACCGACAGCTCACACGCAGCACTGACGGTCACACTGCCATACTGAAGATTCACACTGCCGCACCGACAGCTCACACGCAGCACTGAGAGCTCACACTACCGGCGCCAGTCCTCCCGTGAAGGCCCCCTGCAGGCTGTCTCGAGCAGCCAGCGGTCAAGTATGTATGTCGAGAGCCTAACTCGCTCTATGCCTCAGCCTGCTGCTGAGGTCAGGGGAGCTCGGCCCCTGCTCCCCTGAGGGGACACCAGCCATCTCAGGACTGTGCCTTTAACACGAGTTCCAACTTATAGACACATTGAACTAATAAATTCCAAGCTGGGGGGTTTGAAAGCCAGAGTTTGCATCTCTGCATTTGAGTCACTGAACAAATGTTTATGACCCAGAAGCTAATTGACAAATTTCCCCCCAAGAAGTTAAAATTAACCTCTGCCCATCAATTAACTTGAGATCTGGGTATGTTGACCTTCTTCTCTGAAAGCTCTTAATCCTTCGGATGAGTTCTGTCCTCCACCACATTACCCAGGGCAATCGGCTCTCCTGATCGTCCATTCCCCTGTGAGGACACGATCTGGGTGTGAGTCTGCAGCCTTTTCCTGCTGTGGGTATGGTTATCCACAGCACTGTGGTGGACATGGTTAAAATATAAACAACATTTGATAACAAGAAAGAGGCTACAGAGGGGTCTACTTAACGAGAACGTTGCCAGATGAGCTTGATCTGATTTATTAGAGCCTGCTTATCTTTGTCTTCCAAAAATAACACGACGAACTGACTGCACAAAGCGCTTATCTGCCCAGACCGGAAAGGGGCCCGAGGATGGTTCTCCATGACCTAAGTCACCAACGCAGGACCTCGTCTTAAATCAGTGTTCACGTTTAAGACAAGCCATGTTATCTTAATGATGCTAATTCTTCATGGGTAATGCCTTGGGGAAGGCAGGCCTGAGGCGCACTTAGGGCTGGAGTCCTGGGCACCCTTTGACTGTGGAATTATCTGCTTGGATGTGGGGTCCCCGGGAAGCAGGTGTGCCTGGGAGATTGTTCACAGCTGGCACTTAGAAAGCACCAGCTCAGGTCTAAGCTTCGTGTGACTTTGCTGGCGACAGCTCAGCCTCTCCATGCGGGGGGGACGTCAACTAGCCACAGAAGCAGAAATGTCATTTTCAGAGAACGCTCTGGTTAACGAGGCCTGAGCTCTCTGGGGTTTGAACGTCCTTGCAAGGCTCTGGGCAGGAATCTGCACTTGCAGTTTGCTTGACCACAAGCCCGGTTTTTGTGTGACGCTCACCAGACCCCTGGCCCTTTGTGTCTGCAGGTATCCTTGCCACGTATTTGTAAATCCTCGGCTTTCTTGGGTGCCTTTGTCCTGGAAATTATAATTTTTTAGTGTGTCAAGTGTGTTGCGCAAGTAGAAAAGACTTAGCAGCCTAGTGTTCTTTTCATTTTTGCTACTCTGGTCCTTGCCCTGGGGTCAAAGTTTGGCCAGAAAGTGTGCTACGGTCAGAGTCAAAGAGGGGGTCGGAGCTCTCGGAGTTGGGTGGTAAAGACAGGCCAGCAGTGTGGCCTGTTTTGTATTTGTATTTTGCATAAGCACGCTTAAAATCTCTGAACGTTAACTAGGAGATGCAGCTGAAATTAAGATCATAAAGATGCAGTTATGATTTTCACATATGCAGCATTCAGTAATGTTGTGCAGAGTGTCCTATATGGTAGATCAAATTAAAATGTTTCTGCCGAGCTCATGGTAAAGGTCTAGGTAAATGCCACTCCCCTTTTAACACCTGTTCTCCTCGCTGCCCACCATCTCTTGATTATTTATTTACATTGATTTTTCTAGGAAAGTGCTACTCCCAAAGTTCGAGGGGGCCTCTAAGTTCACAAGAGTCATAAGGACAGAGCTAAACAGCTTATGGGCTTCGCTGCTGGTTCAGCAGTAAAGAATCCACCTGCCAATGCAGGAGACATGAGTTCCATCCCTGGGCTGGGAAGATCCCCTGGAGAAGGAAATGGCAAACCCCTCCAGTATTCTTGCCTGGAAAATCACTCGAATAGATAAGCCTGGCGGGCTACAGTCCATGGGGTCACAAAGAGTCGAACATGACTTAGCCAACAAACAGTTTATCAACAGCCCTGAGCCTGCCCCTCCACACACAGTGTGGGGTTTATAACTCAGTGGCCCCTCCTTGCTTGAAAGAGAGTGCAGAGCAGTGTAGACTTAGATGCCCTGTCCTAACACTTCTTCACTGTTCTCCTGTGTCCCTGTGAAAACACTTCAGAGCTCGCAGGACCAAGTGTAGTGTTTGCTGATCTCTTAGGAGGCTGGGGACAGTCCAGTCCAGACAATTCCTGAGTCTTGAGTCTTCTTAACATTGATCCCAGCCAGTTAAGATTCCCTAAATTCATGTCAAACAGTTCTGCTGGAAGTGGGCAGATTTTCAAAATGACAGGCTCATTCCTAACTCTAAACGTTGCTAACGAGGTGGAGTGGTCTTTTTAATCTAATTGACATGGCACAGATGTGACAAGAGACACTGAGTATTATGTTGTCATAAACAGGAGAACTGGCAACCTATATGCCGATGAAACAATGACATGTTTTAAATCTAGTCTTGGTAAACATGCCACTGACTGCCTGAAGAGAGAGCTCAGCATTAATTAAATTGAAGTTATTTGCAATCAGATAATGTTCAATTGCAATGAGAGAGTGGGTCTTCAACAGACTGCTCTGTTTAGCTGACGTGCAGCTAGGTTGTCCCAGCAGGTTCCCAAAGGCGAGAAAGTAGAGACACATATTTTTGTGGATGGGGAAGGCAGTTGACCAGAAAACTCCTGAGCGTTTTGTAAGATGGTCCCCTCCAGCCATGTTCCAGGCATTGTTTTGGGGTTTTTTTCTTTATCTTTAAAAGTTTTGTTTTATTCTGTATCTTCTTTATGTATTTATTGTCTGTACTGGGTCTTCATTGCTGCATGGGCTTTTCTCTAGTTTTCGGCAGGTGGGGGTCACCCGTCACTGGGCGCACAGGCTTCTCGTTGCTGCGGCCTCTCCTGGGGCCAAGCATGGCTCTCAGGTGCGTGGGCTCCAGTAGCTGCAGTCCCTCAGTAGCTGCGGTTCCCAGGCTCCAGACTGCTGGTTCAATAGTTGCTCCGTGGCACGTGGGATCCTCCCGGACCAGGGATGGAACTCACGTCTCCTGCATTAGCAGGATGACTCTTTACCACTGAGCCATCAGGGAAGTCCCAAGTCAATGTTTTGACTGGATTGGGGTAGGTGGTGGCTATGATTCCCCCAACACACCAAGGGGCTTGCTTTCAATGAGCCAACCTGAGGCTAACGGGCTAATGTTACTGAAAGTGGGCCCCAGCCGCTCGATGCTTGAAAGTTGAAACTCAAGAGGCAAGGTTGTTGGAAAGTGTTGGGGGCCAGAGTGAGGTACTCCACCCGTGACAAAGGTCATGAGGAAGGAGGCTCGACATACGCAAAGGCGGCATCGAGCCTCAGGAGTCCCCCTGGAAATCCTCAAGCATCTACCCCCATAACCAGAGCCTGCCTACTTTACTACTTTGTGCTCTTACCTACACCTCTGACTTTACGGGGGGCTGTCCCCCACGACCTCTTTCGGAGAAGGAGTTAACCTAGAGATCCAGTTAATAATAATTCCTGGGCATGATAAGACTGTTTTAACCTACAAACTCCTCTGAAGGTTCTCTAGCCTGCCTGACAGGCTTGTCCGGCCACATGTGATTGCTCACAGCCTCCCAACCGTGAGAGGCACGAGATGCTTTAAACCCTCTAAAAAACAGGTTCTTTAGAGAAGTTAGAAAACTATTAGTATAAGTATAATGGGCTAATTAGAAATTGTGTTGGTGAAGGGTTTTTCATTTGTTGAGCCAATGTTTGTTGCTACGTCTCCACATCCCCTGCCCTTACACACATTAATGAATATATAGAAGGAATAAGTATTAACCTTTGATATTAATCACGTTAGACCTTAGGCTAAGTAAATTCTTTCCTTAACTAAAACCCACTACACCCTCACCCTGTAGGAATGTAACTTTATTTGGGTGGTGTCTGTTTTAAGAATAATCACCCCTGGAGAAATAAGTGTCCTGGTTGACTGACCACTGTCACAAGGTGAGGGTCATAAATTGTCAGCAGGCCCCCTGGCCAGAAGATGATGTAACACCCCTAAGACCTCTGTATACATTTGTATGAAGCACCTGACTTTGATAAAAGTCAGGACTGCTGACCCCGCGTGACTTTTGCATAACATCTCAGTGTATAAAAGTAGACCATGGAAAATAAAGAATTGGGATCAGTTTCTCGAAATACTGGTCTCCCCATGTCACTCTCTCTCTCACTCTGGTTGAGTCTCCATCTGGAGCACGGAACCCACCATGCTTACTAATTATGCCTGGGCTTCTAAGATCTGACCGGGGAGGCCTCAGTGTCTCCTCTCCTTCGTCCTCCTCTCCGAAGGACGCCTGCGGCCTACGTAAGTGGTGCAAGCTTCTTGTCTTGAAGTTTTATTGGTCTCCCGAGTAAACCAAGCTACTCAGCCTCTTTTCTCCACTGAATTTTCCTACTGAGCTATCCTCATTCTATTACTCTTTATATCCTTAATTAACGTTTAATTAAGCTATCGTATCCTGATCCTCGCCTATGCCGTCTCTCCTTCGAATACCCTGGATCAGCCGGGGCTGGTCCCCGGCAGGAAAGGAAAGCTTTCTTTATTCCTGAGGCAGGCAGCCTGGGGGAGAATGGGGGAAAGCCATGTCCAAAGGTGGACTCCCCCTCCCACAACCACGGGGCGACTTCTTATAGGCAGAGGAGGGGCTACATGCAGAAACAGTACCATCAGCTCTGAGAGTCATCTTGAAATTGGTCGTCGGTGGTCTGATCAGCGTCGTCTTGGTTGTTTTAGGTAGAATTAATCTTCAGTCCCGGGGTTGGTTTGTTCCCATTTCTTTGAGGCCGGTTCCCAGAACGGTGGCAGCTTCTGTCTTGGCCACAGTCTGGTCGTCATATGGTTGCTTCTCCACCTGGTGGGGGTTTCGGTATCTGTAAGACAGCTCACAGGGCACGGCTCAGAATATTATCTATAGCCCTTGAAAAGGAACGAAGGTCCTGGACTATGCTGTGCTGTGCTGTGCTTAGTCGCTCAGTCGTGTCCGACTCTGTGACCCCACGCACTGTAGCCCACCAGGTTCTTCTGTCCATGGGGATTCTCCAGGCAAGAATACTGGAGTGCGTTGCCATGCCCTCCTCCAGGGGATCTTCCAACCCAGGGACTGAACCCACGTCTCTCGAATTGCAAGCAAATTCTTTACCCTCTGAGCCACCAGGGAATTAGTTTAATCAGAGAAGTGAGAAAACACAGAAATAAAGGAAAGCAGACAAAGGAGACCAAATAATAACAATAATGATAATGATATAGTCTGGTTTCCTTTGTTTCTGCATTTTCTCACTTCTCTGATCAAAACTTATTCTTGGGCTAAAGTTTTCTACAGAAAAAAGGCAGGCGGAGGATGTGGGCGGCAGTGGCAAAGACCATAGGATCCTTCTCTGTGTCACTGACACCCAGAGAGGCCAGAAATGCTCGAGCCAGCTCCAACATGGTCGTGGAACAGCTGGGTGGCTTTCCGGTCCTGAGGATGGGGCCAGGCCTTCCCCGTATCTGACGGGAACCCTGGTGCGGGAGGTCTTTGGAACATGGCATGTCCAGCTCGGCCCCCAGCTTGAGAAGCAGATGGTGGCTTCACTGCAGCAAGGCCTGAGGGGCAAAGGTGGCTCCTGGGCCCCTCCTGCCAGACAGTGAGACTCCGTCTCAGCCTAAAAGCAAGGGTCTGCTAGCTCCCTTGAGGGCAGAGCAAGGGAACATGTTAAAGCAGTGGCCTGCAGCCAGTCCCGCTGGCCACTCTTAATGATGCGTTTCTTTCTCACTGAAGATGATTCTCAAGAAGTCCTCAAATCAGACAAACAGGGAGACTCGATACCACCCCCACTCTAGAGCAGGCTGCCCAAGCATCGTCCACTGCTTTCCACTTTTTACATCAAAAGACTGCAGTGTTTGATGCTCAGAGGAAATCAAACGAGATCCCAGACTTGGAAGAAGAAACCCTGGAAACCCGGAGAGCAGCCTTTAAGCGGCCGGGGAGGGACAGGCACTCAGGGCAGACTCTCTCTCAGGCTGGACCATCCTGGCTCCCGGGCCATCGTGGCATTGCAGCCGCTGCCGAAGGTAGAAGGCTGTCTGCTCTGATCCGTTTGGGCCCCACAGAGCAGGGTCTCCTTCTGACTCACAGCTTTGCTCACGTGAACCGTTTCTGTCCGCTCCTGCAGATGCTCAAAGACACCCCGTCGGTGGGACTCAGCGCATCTCCTGCCGATGACCTGGGACGGGGGCAGCCACGCCATGGACTTCCCCTCTGAACTTCTCCCAGGAACCAAAGCAGCGTCTGGGAAAAGTGAGTGCCCAGATCAGCCCGGCGGGAGGAATGGGAAGAGAACTCGGTCTGCAGGGGCAAGAGGAAGGGAAGACCAAGTCTTCTCCGCACTGCTCTAGGGCCGGGTCGCAGGCAGAGGTCAGGAGGGCGAGTCCCCCAGCCGCCCACCTGCTGGTCTTCCTGACCTGGGCTCCCGTCTGGGCCCACGGGAGGACCGACCATGGTGCCCACCGTCTGGACGTGGAGCAACAGGGAAGCAAATGCTCACTGACTGTGACTCCAAACACTGGACTGGACGAGAGGCACAGATATCCATGGCCCAGCCGGGCATCCGGCGTCCTCCAGGGAAGCCAGTCCTCTCCAGCCCCGCTGGAGAGGCCCCAGAGCCCCAGCCCGAGACCGGAGGGCTCTGCAGTGACAAGTGCTGGAGGGTCCCCTGAGCAGGGAGGCACCACCTGTACCTCCCATCTTGGCCCCTCAGCCAGGCACAGGACGTGCCAGGTCACCCAGGGACTGCCTCTGGCTGTCCAAGCTACAGGGCTGCCCAGGTGGCGCTAGTGGTAAAGAATCCACCTGCCAATGCAGGAGATGCAAGAGATGCGGGTACAATCCCTGAGTTGGGAAGATGCCCTGGAGGAGGGCATGGCAACCCACTCCAGTATCTTTCCTGGGAAATCCCATGGACAGAGGCGCCTGGCGGGCTACAGCTCTTGGGGTCGCTAAGAGTTGGACACGACAGTGACTGAACAGGCATGCATGCACAGGATGCTCGGTCTCAGCCTCCACGGGGCCTGGCTGTCCTTCACAGGGAAACGTCTGAATCCCAGGCAGCCTCTCATGGGGGGACATCTGTGTGGTTCCCTGTTATCCAACCTTTGTAACAGGCCAGACGCATCAGCTGGTGATTGGCCCAGAGTCCAGGCTCCATTCACTGGGGGACCGAAGCGAGGCAGACAAATGGAGATGCTTACTTCAGAATTTCCCATTAATGTGCAGGGCTGTAAATATGAAACAATATTGATGGCTCAGATCTAAATTCAGATTTTCTTCCTGGAGATAGCAATAAATAACCTGACAACTCTTTGTACATCAGAAGCCTTATTTGTGAAGAGCATCTAAGCAGGTATAAATGTCATTCCTTTAAGGAGCAGAGAACAGTTAACTCTCCCTCCACGAGAGTTCTGGGGGAGATGCTGGCAGGATGTGGAGAAGGGGGGTGGGTTAGTCACGGGGAGACCCTCGGATTACAGGTGGAGAGTCGCAGACCCGCGACAAGTGCCCCCCACGCAGTGGCCCAGTGGTGGGACCGCACAGGGGTGCTCCTGGATTCAGAGCAGCTGGCGCACCCCCAGCAGGGCTGAAGAGAGGTGAGAAGACGTGGAGAGACAGGGGAGCAAAGCCAGTGGGGTCAAGAGGACAGAGGAGGAAGAGCACGCATGGCATCCTGGGAGTACCTCCCTGTGGGTCCTGCCGCACCTGCTAACCTACATCTCCTCATTTAACCTTCCCTTCCCTGTCCACTCTGTGCAGTGAAGGGACAGGGGCCCAGAGCAGGTAAGGAACAGGTGAGGAAGCACCCGGGCCTGAACAGCCAGAAGAGGAGAGTGGGGCAAGCCCGTCCCTCCCACCTGGACCCCACATCCCCACCCCAGTGGGGCTCTGGGGGCCTGTCCTCGTATCGCAGGCCCACGGGACTGCAGACAGAGTCAGGGTGTCTGGAGAACAGGGCAGAGAGAGCTGACCCGTGTTAATCCTACCTCATGGACTCACCTACTCACCATGATTTGTCTGCAACTGAAAGCTTTCACAGCCTCTGGGGGTGTTGGAGGGGGCATGGTTTGATTAGCCCTTTGGGCTCAGTGAGGTCAAACCAGGTGACCCTGGGAGCAGGGATGAGTCTGGCTGGGGTTTAGGAGGCAGCGAGGAGACAGAGCTGCAGGTCCCAGATCTGAGAGGTCCAGCCGTGAAGACTCCCATCACCCGCAGAGCCAGAATCTAGACCTTCTGTGCTTGGATCTTCCTTCTGAGGATTAAGGACAGACAGGGGTGAGCCTGTAGGACAGCTGTGGGGTTCAAGAGAAGACAAATTCAGAGAAACCGAAAGTCGCAGGTGTTGCCTGGAAGTGATGCTTTTTGCATGCCTCTCTTTAAGGTACATGCTTGCTTCACCTCTGTGTTCTCTCAAATGCAGAATCACCGCTACCAAATTCATCCTGAGCTTTGTAGACATTCAGACTGAAACTCACGTCACAGCTGCAGAACATATCCACCGCTCTGATCTAACACCCGCCTTGACCCCTCGGGAATCTCCACGTGGGATCTGATCTAATGCCCGCCTCAAGCAGAGATTTGTGCCAGATGATCTCTCTGTAAACCCGTCACCCTTTCCTCACCCAAGGAGATGCTCGCCATTCCATAGACTCTGCATACTTGCATCTTATCTAATGGCTAAAATTCAAGTGCAGTAATTATGAAATCACAGGTGACAAGTGCATCAGGAGCAACTACGCTTGTGATAAGAGCTACCTAGCCTCAGTTAGTAACAAAATCAAGCCACAATGACAATGTGGACAGCAAGGGGATCAAACCAGTCCATCCTAAAGGAAATGAATCCTGAATATTCAATGTAAGGACTGATGCTGAAGCTCCAATACTTTGGCCACCTGAAGTGAAGAGCTGACGCATTGGAAAAGACCCTGATGCTGGGAAAGGTTGAAGGCAGGAAGAGAAGGGGACGACAGAGGATGAGATGGTTGGATGGCATCACTGACTCGATGGACATGAGTTTAAGCAAGCTCCGGGAGATGGTGATGGACAGGGAAGCCTGGTGTGCTGCAGTTCATGGGGTCACAGAGTTGGACACGACTGAAGGACTGAACAACAAAGTCAGTGATGGAACACTTGAAACATATTTAACTCAATAACAAGCAGAATTGCTGCACTAATTATCCAAACAGTGTAGGAGCCTCAGCTGGCGACTTGGGCTGAGGGCCAGGTGCCCACAGCAGGCAAGAGGCCCCAGCTGAGGGTAACGTTCTTCTAGGGAGGTCAGGGCACAGCCTGTGAAGGAGAGACACCCTGGGGCCCTCAGAGCCCCCAGCATGGACCCCAGTAGCCAGGCCTCCCTTCTGGAGACGGTAGTTCCTGGCCTATAGGTACTGTGGTTCACAGATTGATTTTTTGGAAAGTTGACTCAAGCTTAAAGCAGTAGCTTTAAGAGAGGTTACTCTATTACTAAGATCATCCTCATCATGAAGACATTTTAATCAGGTCCCAAACTTCAGGCCAATTACAAAATAAAGATGCAGCCATTTTTCCCATATGGGAGTTGGGCTTGTTACATTCCCCGTCTCCTACAGTGTCTGGAGAGAAATCTGAGGGTCCACACAGCAGGAGAAGGAAGCTCAGCTAACCAGCAGTGCCTCTGAGGAACCATCCCAGGGATCACACGCTGTGGAGGGAAGGAGCTTCAAACTTCCCCGTTCCAGCCCCAGACCTGCCCACACGGGACGCAGAGCGCCTCCAGGGCGAGCCAGCGCCTGAAGCCCAGAGGGCGTGACCTCCCCTTGAGGATCCCGGTCCCTGATGAGTGCTCTCTGCTCAGCTGCCGTGAGGGTCAAATGAGATCAAAAGACCACTGGTGACATTCCACACCACTGCCAGGAGACTCTGTCCTCTCACCAGACCGGCGGAAAGATGCACAAGCAAAAGAGCTTTATTTGCAGCATCTCAGCCGAGTGGGTTGTGAACAGAGAGGAGACTCACCTCGTAGATGGTGTGAGGGAGACTCACCTCATAGATGGTGTGGAGGAGACTCACCTCGTAGATGGTGGGCGGGAGACAGTGATGCAAGGGCTGAACGTGTCCCTGAAGGACAGGCTGAACCCCTGACCCAGGGGCCTGGGAATGTGACCTTGTTTGGAAGTAGTCATGGAGCTAGAGTCAAGTTCAAATGAGGTCATGCTTGATTAGGGGGGTCCTGCCTCCAGTGGCCCAGGTCCTTATAAAAAGAGAAGAGGCACAGAGACACTGGGGAGAGGATCACGCCGAGGGCCACTGGGGTGTGCCAGCAGCCCCTGGACGCCAGGAGGGGGCCGTGAGACCCTCAGATCCTCCCCTGAACTTCCGACAGGAACCAACCCTGCTGACACCTTGATTTTGAGCTCCTGGCCTCCAGACCCTGAGACAGTACACTTCTGCTACTCGAAGCCCCCAGCCGTGGCCTCTGTTGAGTCTGCCCTTGGCATCGAACACCCGGCTGCAGTCAGAGCTTGCCATCAGGACCAGCACACTTACACTCTCGTCCTGGAGCAGCTACTCCTGCAGAATCCAGTCACAGCAATGCACGGTCCAGGGGTGGTGATGGCCGAAGCAACCACGCTGCACCAGGCTGCCGGGAACAAAGGTCACTTTGCAGGTCATTGTAGCATGCATCTCAGTCAGCAACTAACGCAGCCCTGGATTTGATTTGACGACATAAAGGCAAGGTTCCGAAAGCTCACTGTCAGGGAGACCTGCATGGCTGTCACAGGGGAGCCAGAGTCCAGCACAGGCTTCCTGGATAAATGAGAAAACAGCCTCACGTTCAGCTCTCTAGACAAGATGCACCAAAGACCTTCCCCAGGTACCCGGCCCAGCCTTGCCAAGCACCAAGGGAAGGGCCGAGTTTTCACTTCGTTATTACAAAGATAGTCACGTTGCTTCAAGTCTTAACTTTGTAAAGAAATACAGTTTCTGTAAAATGCCCTGAAGTGAGGCTCGGCTACTTTGGGTAGGTTCTGAGGCAGGACGGACACGGAGCTCCTGTGTAGATAGAAAAGGCAGGAGCTATAATTGAATTTTATAGAATTAATACTTTCACAAGGGAACCTCAGCACATGCCCGGCAGGAAGGAAACGTGTTTCTAATACAGAGGAGGAAGAGGACCCTGAAATGAAGGACATGAATACCAGGTGCATCCTGAGCTGACCCAACCAGTACCATGGAGCTTTGACACGGCTCAGCTCCCCCAAGGTCCGGGGCTGGACAGCTGCTGGTGGGCTACCTGCAAGAGGAGACAAGGCCACATGCTGCTCTTCTGAGTGGGTCTCCTTCTGGAAGCTTCCACCGCCTGATTCCATCATAAATGGCAGTGGTGTGACTCTGCTTTCCCAGTGTAAAAGCTGATTTTCTACTACTCAGCTGGGCTGCCTACACAGGCCGGTAGGTTAAACCAAGAATTCTGTCCACCCCTGAGCCCAGAGAGGCCAAAGCTCCCTTTGTCTCGGAGTTGTGCTCCTGTCCAGTTCTCTAACTCAGCAGTTGCTAATTTCACAGACATCCCCTGTCCTGGGTCCTGGCCTTGGGCACTCTATCAGTGGGTCTGGTCTCCTAGGCAGGGGTCTGCAAAGCTTTTCTGTGATGGACTGGACAGTAAATGTCTTCAGTTTTGTGAGTCTGTTTCAGCGTAAAGGCAATGACAGAAAACAGGGAAACACACAGGCAGGCTGGCCCCGGTGTCGCTGGTCAGTGAGAGCTGCAATTTGCTTGTCATACCATTTTCACGTCGTCAAATACCATTGCTTTTAAATTTTAGATGCTCAAAAGCGTAAAGACTGTTCTTACTTTGCTGGCCAAACAAAAACCCCATTGGCATGGGGACGGTTTCTGCAGCCTTCAGGACATCCTGTGCAGGGGAGCCTGACTTGTGCTGACTCCTACGGGATCTCAGCCGCCTCTGTAACTCATATGCAGCTGCAGACAGACACACAGGCGGGGACTCTGTGTTGGAGCAAACACCACACAGGCCTGAAGCATGTCGATCACGCCTGCTTTCATCTGTCTTCTCCACGTTTCCCAGAGATCTGAGGACACAGGTCCTGAGAGCCCCCTGCGCTGAGAGGCATCTCTGGAGTCTTCAGAAAAGCCTAGCTCCAGCCCCCTCTGGGAATGCTGACGGCTCTTCAGCCCATGGTCCTTCGTCCAGTAGAGCACTGATTCGACCCTGGTCTGTTGAGCACCAGGACGTCTCTGCAGCCCCTGCTTCCTGCCTGCCCCACGCCTCACCAGATGGAACTGCTAGAACCTTCCCTGTGGCTCCAATTGCCAGCCCATCCTCTTCTGACTCCTGGATACTCAGGACTGACAGGCTCCTCTGTCCATGGGATTCTCCAGGCAAGAGTACTGGAGCGGGTTGCCATGCCCTCCTCAGGGGGATCTTCCCGACCCAGGGATCAACCCTGCATCTCTTTCACCTCCTGCACTGGCAGGCGGGCTCTGTACCACGAGTGCCACCTGGGCAGCCCTTGAGCAGGGTGGCAGTGTTCAGTTTGCAACTAAGAAAGATTCCAGACTCTTCAGAGGAGAACTGAGTAAAAGAGGACGAGGTGGATGAGAAGAGAATGTTTGCGAGGTTGGTGCCGAGGTCCGGCACGTATTAGGTGGGGTGGTTTGGAAGGAGACACAGCAAGGCCAGGAAGGAGACTCACCCGCAGGGTGAGCAGGCTGCAGGCAGGGACAGGGCGGAAGAGGGAGGGCACCTCTGGCTGCTGTCACAGGGTTCCCAGGACCAGGAAACAGGACTGTCAGCGTGGATGGGAATCAAAGGGGTTGAGATCTGTCACCTCTCCTGACACAGAGCGACCAGCAGCTGAAGCCACCCAGCGCACGTGGCCTTGTGGCCATTAGCGAGGAGCAAAGGGACCTCTCTGGGTTTCGTCTCCCGACCCCCAGAGCGTGTGCATCGTCGAAGCACAAGCACAGGCAGAGAAGACGGGTGACCGGGTGACAGGTAACCGGGTGGGGGAGCAGGGGAACCGAGTGATTCTGGCCGGCGGGAGGTAGCAGGGCCCCGTCACAGAGACCTCGGGGGGTTAAAGAAGCCTCTGGAATTCAGACAGACCTCGGAGAACCCTGGAGAATCCTGGAGACAGGCCCTCACAGAGGCCCACGGGACACCTGTTTCCCCTTTGAATGTGCCCTGGAACCATTCTCCTCTTTCTGAAAACCATTCCTCTATTCACCTTTTCAGGAAAATGTAGGGCCCCACGGCTCCTGGCTATTAAAAGTCATTCAGCAGAACTGCACTCCAATCATTCAGAAAGCAGGTCTATCAGGGAGGAAGCGGTAATGATGCGATTAGTCTAGAAATACGCTTCAAAACAGACAGACAACACGGTCGGTCTCGGCCCTTCTCTTCTGAAGGCACAGCCAGACTTCTGCACGGTTCTCGTGGCGAGCTGGAGAGGGCAAGGGATGAAAGTGCCATGGCGAGCTGGAGAGGGCAAGGGATGAAAGTGCCATGGCGAGCTGGAGAGAGCAAGGGATGAAAGTGCCATGGCGAGCTGGAGAGAGCAAGGGATGAAAGTGCCATGGCGAGCTGGAGAGAGCAAAGGGATAAAAGTGCCAGGCCTGAGTAATGAGCGAGCACATCTCCGGAAGGAGAGGGAATTTCATTTTCTCACACATTATCCCCCACGACTTGTCACCAATGGTCTGTGAATGGAGAGATGGAGAGGACCCCAGTAAATGTGCTCACTTCACCGAGAAGACGAGGGAAGAGGCCGTATGAGCTCTCAGCTGCTGTTTTTCTCTTGGAACTTAAAAAATTAGTTTACTAAGCAAATCTTTTAATATTCCCATTGGCTAAATAAAAAAAAGGAAGACAAGAGAGAAGGGCCAACGAATGGATCTGACAGCCAGAAAAGTTGTCTTAATAACCTAGTTTGGGTAAATGTCCTTCAAATGCTTTTTAAAAACTATAAACATGACGTATGTTTCTACTCAGATCCATTTCTAAATGTTACTTCGCCGCTGCTGCAGAAATGACTTCCCGCTGCATCTTGGGGGGGATGGAACCGGCGCTGCAAGTGAGAACCCGGATTCCTCTTCTCTGTCTGCAGAGAGCGTGTCTGACCTGGAAGGAGTCTGTCCCACCTCATCTGTAAGCGAGGGCCGCGTTGGCCCATCTTTCCCCAGGGAGCTGGGGCGGTTTCTCAGCAAGCGAGCATCTTTGGAGACAGCAGAGCAGGGCCCGACCTTTCTCAGCCCCTCCTGCCCTGGCCTCCAGGCTCGAATCGGAGGGGACGCCAGGGGGAACCGCGACGTCCATGGAGCATCGGCGTCGTCTCTGGGCGGCACACTCCCACATGCACCAGCTCAGCTAACCTGCAGATACCCCTTCAGTGCTGGCACAGGAAACAACCCCTCCCCAGAGGGGAGGCCGCTGGCTGGAGCATGTGAGACGGGCTGGGGGCCCAGCAGCTCATGAGGTTTGAACTTGGGTCCTAGGCTGCTGAGAAGGTGACCTCCCTATGGGTTCAACCAATGAGCTCAGACAGGCCACCGCTCAGAGCGGGGCGTAGTGAACGCCATTTATGTGTTTGCTATGGACACTGAGGCATTTTGGCCGATATGACAGTTTGATTTCATTAAACTTTTCCAAGACCCACCAGAGCATGGAGCCGTTTGTGCTCGCAACACAGAGAGAACGGGTTTCCACAAGTGTCCACTGCGCAGGTGGACAGTACTACTCACCTTCCCAAGGCCAATCCTGTCAGGTCCCTTTTCTTTTTTGAGAATCTAAAAGGCTCTAAATGTTGTGTTGAGGACTGTTCACTGATGAAAGCAACGCAGTCCTCGGCAGGTGTGACCCCAGGAGCTGCGCTCACTGGCTCATCTGAATGCGCACCTGCCCATGGGGGTCCTAACCTGGCTCCTCTTTATGGACACGTCAGTTGAAGGGGGCATTTCTCACCTTCCCAGCATCTCAGTTTCCCTTTCCGTAACATGCCTTACCCACATTTGGGCAATGCCCCACCTGTCCCCTCCCAAACCCATGCTCCGTAAATTGTGACCATC
Organism: Bos taurus; assembly: GCF_002263795.3. NCBI lineage: Eukaryota > Metazoa > Chordata > Mammalia > Artiodactyla > Bovidae > Bos > Bos taurus. The sequence continues at coordinate 50,286,395 of NC_037353.1, forward strand.
GAACAAGCTTACTGAACTGTGTATAAGAAAGACTGAATGCCTTTCGCATGCTACGTATGCGAACTCCTGGGACGGGGATGAAAGAGGCCGCCCATCCAAGGACTGCTGAGGAGAGGGGCGGGGTCTCCGTTCTCGGGCTGTGGTTCTGCATCGTGACGTCCGTGTGATGCCCGTCAGGTGGCCTGTCTCTCGTTCCTTCTCCACTTCCTTCCCCTCCTCTTATTTCCTCTTTCTTTCCTTCATTCCCCACTCCCCAACCCTGACCAGCCTGGGGAGTGACTCTTATACTTGGCATAGATCCTTGGATGAGGTCACAGATTCTTACCTTATAAAATATGACGGTGTTACATGTGTATTTATTTTTTAACAGCTTTATTGAAAACAACGCACAGATCAGTGAATTATCACAAGAAATTGAACATCTTCCAGGTCAGGGCACAGAACAGCATGAGCGCCCAGAAGCCCCGCAAGCCACCTTTGGGTGATATCACGTTCCCTTCCAAAGGCGACCACTGGGCTGAGTGCTAAGACCATGAACAGGGTTGGGAATGCGCATTCCACTGCGACCGGCTCTGTTGCTCACTCTAACTTTACCTCTGTGAGATCCGACCACGGCACGTGCGTGGTTTCTTTAGCTGATGTCAGGACTGTATGGTATTTCATTGCACAAATATTCAAATATGTTTGACCATTGCAATGCTGATAGTCATTTAGACTGTCTCTATTGGGGCTACTTTGAACAATGCTGCGGTGGTCACTATTACACCCTTGTTTTGGTGCACAAACACACACACTTCTTCTGGGTACAGACTTAGGAATCATCAGGTCATAGGGTATGAGTATCTTCACCTTCAGTAAATAAGTCATTGGGCCAGTTTTCACATTCCTCGCAGTACATTTAATTCATATTTTTACCTAATCCTGTTATCATCTTTTTTTTATTTTAGCCATTATAGTAGCATCATATTGTAATTTGAATTTCACAGTTGAATTTGCAATTCCTTGATGATTAATAAAGGGAAGCACCTTCTCATATTTAGTGTCATTTGAGTAGTATTTTCATATTTTTATATATTTTGAAGCTGTGTTGATGGATGCTTACAGATTTACAGTTAGTGTTTGCATCATAAATCCCTTTATTTTTCTTGCTTTCAATCTTTCTGTACTTCTATATTAAATATAGCATCTTTTATAAAAAAGCATATAGTTAAATTTTATTGCTTTTATCCAGTCTGATGATCCCAGCCTTAAATTGAGTTAGTCACTTCGCATTAGTGAAATTACCGTCCCCCCTCATCTATATCTGCCATTTCCATTTGTTTTCAGTAAGACCCATCTCTTTTATGTCTCTCCTTTTGCTTTTTGTCTTTTTCAAGGATAATCAAATATGTTTAATGATTTGATTTTTCCCTCCATTAAATAGACAGTTATACAGTCTTTCATTGCTCTGTTAGTGGTTGCCAGGGAAACCAGAACACACACCATTTACCTGTTACAACCTGATACAAGTTTGCTTTTCTCACTGTCTCCATAACAACTGGACCTGGGAACCCTTCGCTTCCATATACGCTCCTCCCGCTTGAGTTATAGGTAGTTGACCTTTAAATTTTTTAAAACGGTACTGAAAATCTAATTTATTGCCTTGGAAATCACACCAGGCAATATTAATTTTGTTTTTCAATAAATGCTCAGTCAATGTTTATACGTGTATTTACCCTTTCCATCTCCCTGCCAAGGGTTCCGTTCCCTGGTTTCCATTATATTTTTGCCTGTCCATTGGGGGTCCTTTTCTTTCTGCTTGAAGAGAGGTTTTCATGAAGCTTTTTTTCATGAAGCTCTGTTGGTAATAAATCCTCTCTTTTCTTCACAAAATATCTTTATTTTGCGTTCAGGGTTTAGGGGCTTCCCAAATGGCTCATTGGTAAAGAGTCTGCTGCCGATGCCAGCGATGCCGGAGGCTTGGGCTCCATCCCTGTGTCAGGAAATCTCCTGGAGTAGCGAATGGTAGCCCACCCCAGTATTCTTGCCTGGAACGTTCCAGGGACAGACGAGTCTGGTGGGTTACAGTCCATATGGTCGCAGAGTCGGACATGACTGAGCAACTGCACACACACACACACACACACACACACACACACACACACGCACACAGGACTGTAGGCCCCTTTTACACACACACACACACACACACACACACACACAGGACTGTAGGCCCCTTTTACACACACACGCACACACACACACACAGGACTGTAGGCCCCTTTTACCTACACACACACACACACACCACACACACACACACACACAGGCTACACACACACACACACACACAGGACTGTAGGCCCCTTTACCTACACACACACACACACACACACACACACGCACACAGGACTGTAGGCCCCTTTTACCTACACACACACACACACACACACACGCACAGGACTGTAGCCCCTTACTGGATACAGAACCCTGGGCTGGTGGCATCTGCCCCCCTCTTGCTGATGTTGCTAACCCCAGTCATCGTCTTCGGCCTGCTTCCCCGTATCTGCTGAGGGGTCGTCTGCCAGTCTCACAGCTGCTTCAGCAAAGGTAGTGTTTCTTATGTTCCTTTAAGATTTCCCTTGTTTTCAGCATTTCTATCATAAAGAGCCTGGATTATTTTTGCTTGTTATTATTTTACTTCTTTCTTCTCCAGGTTTCATGAGTCATTTTGGGTCTACACCATTGCATTTCACAGAAATTTTATATTTGTAAATTCAAATTTTGTAAAATTAGGTATTCTTCAAATGTAGCTTCTTTAAAACAAAACAGTCTATGCCCTGCTTAGAATGCCAATTACAAGGATTTTAGACACGTTCACTTGTTTTCTGTTGTTTCTCTGACATTTCTGTATTTCCTAGGCTTGTTGTCCACCTGCACTTCAGTTGGGAATTCTGTTACCCTCCATTCCACACGTCCTGCTTTCTGCTATGTCTAAATCTGTTAAACTTACCCTTAACTGTTCACATTGTGTCTTTCAGTTCTAGAATTTTCATTTGAAGGTGAACCTGTGCATCTGTTTTGTCACCTATTAATTCACGTTCCAAGTTTGTATCGGCATGTGGCTGGTTTACAGCCTTGTGTTAATTCCAAGTGCATAGCACGTGACTCAGTCGCACGTATGCATGTGTCCACACTTCTCGGATTCTTTTCCCACACAGGTCACTACAGAGCACTGAGTAGAGTTTCCTATGCTATGTCACAGGTCCTTATGTCATATGGTATCACTTGTATGTGGAATCTAAAAACAGAGCACAAAGGACCTTCTCTACAAAACAGAAATAGGATTACAGGTGTGGACGAACAAACTCTGGTTATCAGGGAGTAAGAGGGAGAGGGATAAATGGGGAGCTTGGGACTGACATATACACACTACTCTATATTAACTTTTTTTGAAGATATTATTCACTGGCATTTAAAAAATTTTTATTTGGGTATAATTAGTTTACAATGTTATGTTATTTTCAGGTATACAGCAAAGTCAATCTGTTATACAAACACAAATCTCCACTCTTCTTTAGATTCTTGTCTCATACACGCCATTGAAGAGTATTGAGTAGAGCTTTCTGCACTTAGCTTTCTGCTAAGTCGCTTCAGTCGTGTCCGACTCTGTGCGACCCCATAGCCGGCAGCCCACCAGGCTCCCCCGTCCCTGGGATTCCCCAGGCAAGAACAGTGCAGTGGGCTGCCATTGCCTCTCCTCTGCGCTGTATAGGTTTGTATCAGTTCTGTGTTCTACGCATAGTGCTGTGTGTGAGTCGATCGCAGTCTCCCAATTTCCCCTCCCCTCCTTACTCCCTGGTAACCCACAATTTGTTTTCTACACCTATAACTCTCTTTTAATTTTGTGGATAAGTTCCCTTGTACTCTTTTTTTTTAATATTTATTTTTGATAATTTTCTATTTTTAGTCATGCTGGGTCTTCATTGCTCCACGCGGGCTTTGCTTGCAGGGAATGGGGGCTTCTCACTGCAGGGGTGTCCTCCTCTTGTTGGGGCGCAGGCTTCGGCACACAGGCTCCAGCAGTTGCAGCGCACGGGCCCAGCAGTGCCTGCACTCGCACAGGCCCCAGAGCGCACAGCCTTCAGTAGCTGCGCCGAGTGGACTCCATACCAGTGGCCCTCGGGCTCAGTTGCCGCACAGCATGGGGAACCTCCTCAGTCTAGAGATGGAACCCATTCTCATGGAACGAATTCTCATCCACTGCACTGCCAGGGAAGTCCAGTCATGGTGTTTTAAAGTTCTTATCTGCTAAGGCCATCATTTGTTTGCATCACCTCTGAATCTCTTTCTATCGTCTTTTTTCATTCCATTTTAATCATATGACTCTATCTCCTCACAGGCCTCACAGTCTTTAATCTAATGCCAGACACTGCACATGCAGAACTGTGTATACGACATCCCAAGGGTGTCATCCAAGCCAGAGAGCGTTCATCCTGCCTCCACTAGATGAGCACAGTGTGGACTGATCGCCTTCATCTAACCCAGGGATTGGCAGTTACTTCCCACCCTACGGGCAACCCTGCCCTGGCCTGCTGTCTGGTCAGACATGACATGTGTCCACAACAGCTTTTACATTTTAAATAGTCCTCACCAAGTCTAAAGGAGACCCAATGTGAAGATTGTAAGCAACTCAACTTCCCCTGGTCATAAGTGGTTTTCTGGAACACAGCCACCTTCACGGTGTCTGTGACTGTGTCTCTCCCTCAGCGGCAGACACGAGCTGTGGTGACAGAGACCTCGTGGCCTGCAGAGCTGAAAATACTTACTGCTGGACTTCTGCATAAAGGGAAGTGCGCCAGCCAGAATGAGACTAAGCCGAGGCTAAGGTGCAGTCTACCTCCTCTTCTTCCAGGGCGTGTGACGGACAGCCAGCAGGCTCCCCACGTGTCTTCCCCTGGTGGGTCTTGAGCTCTGTATCGCCAACCCTGCACTCTGCTGGAGACCCTCCCTGATCTGCAGAGGCTTGCGAGTCAGGGTGCCAGCCGGGCACGAGTCCCCGGCTCTGTGTCCTCAGTCTCCAGCCTGAGACTGTCCCAGGGCTTTGCTCACCTCCTCGTCATAGAGCCCCAATCCTGCCTCCTTCCGTGTGTCCAGAATCGGCAAGAGGGCCAGCGAGGAGGCGCCTCTGCCCCCAGGGTCCGGTCACTCGGGTTCTTAGGGCTTCAGCAGCCCTCTGGCCCTAGAAACCACCGCTGGGGTTTTCATATCCGTCTCAGTAGGCATCCTGACACTACAGCTGCTTGATTCTATCCTGAAATGGAAATGCCCCTAAAATTTTAATCTTAACTTTCACATTTAAAACTGTTATCCACCTGGAATTGCTTTCTGTGTTTAGAAGTAAATAGCAGAGAAGCTCATTTTCCTCCTGTAGGAATAGCCAATAGACCATCCCATTTATTTCCCTGGGTTCTGTGGTATTACCTCTGCCATAAATTGAGCTTCCCCCCACACACAAATTTGTATTTAAACTTTATTCTCTTGCATTGGTCTATCTTTGGTTCAATAACAAACTTTCTTAAATCTCACTGAAAATAAATATTAATATGAGGGAAGTTCTCTCACTTTTTGCTTTTTCTTCAGTATGGCCTTGAATGAGGTCTTTGCATTTCCATATAAATTTTAGGATTTTCCCTTTAGTTTATTTTTAAAAATTAACCAAAAAAAAAATCCCCAAAAAACGAAACCTGTTGATGTTTGGATTGCCATTGCATTACCTCTGTAGATAAGTAAGGGGAGACTGACAACTTTAGTACTTTGGCCACCTCATGAGAAGAGTTGACTCATTGGAAAAGACTCTGATGCTGGGAGGGATTGGGGGCAGGAGGAGAAGGGGACGACAGAGGATGAGATGGCTGGATGGCATCACCGACTCGATGGATGTGAGTTTGGGTGAACTCTGGGAGTTGGTGATGGACAGGGAGGCCTGGCGAGCTGTGATTCATGGGGTCGCAAAGAGTCAGACACGACTGAGTGACTGGACTGAAGTGAACTGAACTGACAACTTTACAATATTAAATTTTCCAATCCACGCACTCCACACATCCTTCCATTTAATTAGGTCTTTCTTAATTTCCTCAGCATGGTTTTCCCAGCTCTGGTAATCATTCAGTGGTAGTGTTGATCTAAATTAACTTGCCCACCATTTCCAAAAGAACTCATCCACGTGTTATCTTAATTACACAGAATGCTCTGCTATCAGCATTGTTATGCTTTTTACTTATTCATTCAACTCTATAATCTATGTTGGTTTATAAATACCTACTTTATTGCTTCTAATTGCTGTATACTAATCCTACAATATCCTTCACACAGAAGGTGATCTTACAAAATAATAAAATTCAAAAGTCAGTATTAAAAGAGACAAGGGTAAAAAATTCCTAGAGAAAGCCAGACAGATAGTCAATATGTATATGAAGACACTCAACCTTGCTAATAGTCAAAGAAATGCAAATAATGGCAGAAACCAACACAGTATTATAAAGCAATTATCCTTCAATTAAAAGTAAATTTTAGATGTGCTCGCTCGCGGTGGCAGCGGCGGATCGGAGAGGCCAGAGCCGGAGACCGAGCAGGGATCGGGCCCCGGGCGGGGACGGTGCGAGCGGCGCCAAGCGAATCCTTAAAAAAAATAAATAAATAAATAAATAAAAGTAAATTTTAAAAAGAAATGCAAATAAAAACACTAGCTACCACTACTATTTCTATCAGATCAGCAAAGATTGAAGAAAAAGACCTATGACACCCAAATTTAGTGAGGATTTGGGAAAAGAGCCACTCCCACTGTCTACTGCTGGGAGTTAAAAGTCAGTTTGTCAACATTTAACAAAATGAAATGTGTGCACGTTCTTTGATATGGCAGGCTTTCTCCTTGACGTTCATCAGACAAAAACGCCGCCATAAGCTCACGCACAAGCGTGTAACACAACAGTCTTCGTGATACTGGGTATACAAAGAAAACAGTGGTTCAAACAACTGACACATCCCTGAACAGAAGACTGAAGACAGGAGTTCTTGGTCATCTCTACAAGTGCTGTATTTTGCAGACTTTAAAACATAATCTGAAAATATGACACAAAAAGATGCTTTAGTTACATAGTGATGTTAAAACAAATCCAGATTCCCGAGTGTGCTACTGAGACATCTTACTTTGCGACGGTGGCTTTCATAACTAACAGGTAGGACTGGTCACGAGGGGGCTTCTGTGGTCAGATTGTCTGTGTCAGACCCAGCTTTGGGGCTGCTGCTAAGTCGCTTCAGTCGTGTCCGACTCTGTGCGACCCCATAGACGGCAGCCCACCAGGCTCCCCCGTCCCTGGGATTCTCCAGGCAAGAACACTGGAGTGTTTCTCCAATGCAGGAAAGTGAAAAGTCAAAGTGAAGTCGCTCAGTCGTGTCTGACCCTCAGCGACCCCAAGGACTGCAGACTTCCAGGCTCGTCCGTTCATGGGATTTTCCAGGCAAGAGTACTGGAGTGGGGTGCCATTGCCTTCTGGGCAAATCTCATGGCTTCCTGTGTCTTGTGAACTAATCCACATAAAACACTCAGACAAAGCCAGTCAGACAGAATGTGGCGTTACCCATGGCTATGAAACATGCACAGTAACAGTAATAATTCATGTACAGGAAGACATCTGAAACAACAGGCACAATATTTTTCACAGGGACTATCTCTGATTTTCATTTCTGAGTTAACCATACTTGTCATATTTGAATTTTGAAATGAGCATGTGTTACTTTGTAATCTTCCATAACTGAGAAACATGATAAAGATAAGATGGACCTTAAAAGAGAAAGTGCCAGGGACCACTTTTTGGGTACAGGGTGCTTACCCTGCTAAGCCTTGGTAACAACCTGGAGGGTGAAACATCTGCCCCAGGAGGTAGTCTCATGGAAAAATGAAAGAAAAATACATAGCCTCAGGCACACGGGGCCTGACTCCTACCAGAATCCTTGAGCTCCGGGCAAAAAGTAATTTACTGAAACTTAAAAAAAAAAAAAATGCTACTTGGCCGTTACTCTCTCCCTTGAAGTATTAACTTTTAAAGATTATTGTGCCCTATTTTTCCATTAAGAAATGGAATAAATAGCAATGCACTTACAGTAAAATTAGTAAATTTCATTTTAGACCTCTGGTTAACTTTTAGCAACAATTTAAGGCTTTCAGCTACCCTTGCAGAGCATTTAATGCTTTTTTTAAAAATAGCTCACATGATAAATATAAGTGCCTATGGATAATTTAAAAGAGAATAAAGAACCAAGTTGGGGTGCTTTAGAATGTTTCTTCAGGATTCTCTCTAACTTCTTGGGATGCAGGCTTAATAGTCAGGTGTTGCTGGCAGCTAGCACTCAAGCCAGGTTGACAAGCAACTCATGTAGCTGACCTCTCTGATTCGAACCCTTCTCAGGACGACTCACCACGGGCCGTACCTCACACACGACAGAAAAAGGCCAAAGATGACGCTTGGGAAGAACACCAACATAACTGTGCCTGCTGGGTTTCTGGCAGAAATGAGGTGGCCGCCGCCCGAGCGTCCAGCCAAAGGGAACTGCGAGAAGGGGGGTTAGAGGTGTGGACTGACAGAGCGGACGTCAAGGGGTGGACACGCACTCAGGGGGCAGCATTTCAGCCCTGAGGGTTGAGGGGCCAAGGCGGGAGAAGCAGGTGGGGAGGAGGGGGAAGAGGGGTAAAAGCCCCACCTGCCCTTCTTACCTCCCCACCCTCCGTCCTGAGTCTCCACTGGTTCAACCCGCTGGACTGAAATTCCAGAACCCAGCAATGCCGTCCCTGGAGGTGACCCTGGGCACAGAGCTGGGTGAGAAGGGCAAAGAGGGACCCGGGTGCCCCAGGCAGCACTCTGCCCACGCGCATATGACACAGTGCCTGAGAACCAGCAGGGGACCCTTCTTTCTCTGCTGAGTCTCAGCTGCGGTGAAGACCCTCCAGTGCCCCAGGAGACTTCGAACAGTAGCTCGTATTCACGGAGCAGTCACCAAGCACCAGGCAAAATGTGCCTATTCATCCAGCCAGCCCTCAGGGCGGGCCTGCCCAGCGAGCAGAGCAACCGAGATGGAAATGAGATTGTGAGAAGGCATGGTCATGCTGGCCCCTATCAAGCCCACTTCCACTCCACCTTCCACGGTTCTCCCAGTGGCAGGGTGGGCTTTAAACTGCAACGGGATAGTTTCACCTGTCTAGCTGAAAGCTTTCAAGAGCTTCTTGAGAGCCTCAGAGTTAAAACAAAACTAAGCCCTGTGACAGCACCAGGCCCGCATGACTGGCGCACGCTCGCCCCTCGGGCTTGTCCGCCCCTCCACGCTCAAGTCCTGTCCTGCCACCGCCCCTGGGCAGGCCCAGCTCATCCCCATCCAGGCCGCCCCCTGCTCCCCTCTGCCCCTGCCGTCGCCTCCAGCTCCTTCCTTCCGCAGCTCAGCGGCCACCCTGCCAGCTGCCCGGGCAGCCCAGCTCCACGGCACAGCTGCTGCCCAGTTCCCCCTCCACGGCCCTTGTCTGCCCACTTCTTGGCTTCCTCCTCTGTGGTGTATCTACTCCACAGAGCCAGAGACCAGTGCCGTCATGTTCACAGCTGTGTGCTCCCCAGGGCAGTGTGGCAAGGACGAGCGAAGGGGCTGCACCTGACCTTGGTCTCTCGGTCAGCACTGCATGCTGCCACCAGGCACCAGAACCAGCCCCGACCCCAGCCCACGCCTTCCCCCACCCACCCCTTCCCCCAACCCAGGGGCCTGCAGCGACCCCAGCTGAAAACACGCAGACACACAGGAACAGAGACCTTATTCTCCGCCATCAGCATAAAGGAAAGCAGGCTTCCAGTGTAGATCAGATCCTCGTCTCAGCAATGCTGGGCCAGGGCTGGACGATCAGGTACGTTCCCGAGTTCTGCTCTCTGGGGGCTCTCCACTGCTCCTCAGGGTTATTCTGGGTGGGGTGAGGGTGAACCCGCAGCCCACTGTTGGCTCAGGGTGTCCCTGTGAGACCACAAGGAAGCCAGGGAACCCATGTGTGTGTTAGTCGTTCAGCTGTGTCCAACTCTTTGCGACCCCACAGACTGTAGCCTGCCAGGCTTCTCTGTCCATGGAATTCTCTAGACAAGAATCCTGGAGTGGATTGCCTTCCCTTCTCCAGAGGAACTTCCCAACCCAGGGATTGAGCCCTGGTCTCCATCGCAGGCAGATTCTTTACTGTTTGAGCCACTAGAGAAGTAGCTCACCAGGGAACCATGAGTGTTCGCTAAGGAAGAGCCTGGGCTCACACTGGGGTCAAACTCGGCTCCTCCCCTCCCCGCCCTGCTCCTGCCCTCTCGACTGTGGCCCGTCCAGGAGGCACCTCCATCTTGAGGTGCACAACTGCCAGGCCCACCTGCCCTTAACACTGGCTTAATCTGCAGCATCTGCTCCTCAGGTGGAGCTCTGGCCCCGCAGCCCTCTGCTGTCCCATGGTCCAGAGCTCCATCTCTTCCAGGTCTCAAGGCTCCCTAGCAGTTTTTCCAGAGGCCATACAGTGCTTGCTGCAGATGCCCTGTCCGTGCTTCGGAACCCAAGAGACCTAGATTCTCCTCCTAAGGCTTGCCATAGATGCCACCGTGTGCTTCCCCACTGCAGATACTGCTGGTCCGACACTGGGTCTACCTGCCCACACAGCCCAAGACGCAAGGCAGCCTGTAGCAGAAGCTGGACCTGCTGGGAGCCCTGCCCTGCTCTGGGCCAGGTCCCAGCTCAGCACCCTGGAGCAGCATTCCCCAGGGGGCAACGTGGAGCCTATCTGGTTCCCTGCTCTTCTCCTTGTGGAAGATGATATAGATGCAATGTGTTCTTTGCTCAGAAGGGAATTTCCCAGCATGCTCCAGACCACTGAGCCCTAAAGATGCCCCCTCCCCCAGAGACCAGAGGCCTGACCTTCATGTTGCTTATCTCACACCCTCTGGAGCGCACAGGACCTGCTAAGGCCTCCAGGAAGCTTGCTGCTTCTCCTTCAACTGGTCTGATTTTACACATTATGGGTATAGCTTGGGCTCAAAAATCACTGTGAACAGTGTCTGCAGCCACAAAATTAAAAGACGCTTGCTCCTTGAAAGAAAATCTGTGACAAACCTATTATTATATTATAAAGCATATTACAAGGCAGAGACATCCCTATGCCAACATAGGTCTGTCTAGTCAAAGCTGTGGATTTTCCAGTAGTCATGTATGGATGTGACGATTGGACCATAAAACAAGGCTTAGTGCCAAAGAATTGTTGTTTTCGAACTGTGGTGCTGAAGAAAACTCTTTAAGATTCACTTGGACAGCAAGGAGATCAAACCAGTCAATCCTAAAGGAAATCAACTCTGAATATACATTGGAAGGATTGATGCTGCAGTTGAGGCTCCAATACTTTGGCCACCTGATGCAAAGAATCGACTCACTGGAAAAGACCCTGATGCTGGGAAAGATTGAGGGCAGGAGGAGGAGAGGGCAGCAGAGGATGAGCTGGTTGATGGCATCACCGACTTGATGGACATGAGTTTGAGAAACCTCCAAGAGATGGTGATGGACAGGGAAGCCTGGCGTGCTGAGTCCTTAGGGTCGCGAAGAGCTGTACACAACTTAGCGACTGAGCAGCAAAAGCAAAGGGTATAACAGACCCGTGTGGTGCTGGATGTCAGGTGTTCAGGTTGCCCTGGACTCTGGAGAGTCACCACAGGACCCTAAATATGCCCTCTTGTCTGCCCCTCGTGAGCACAAACCACTCATGAGCTCCTTCCTGAAGGGGATAGTAAAGAAGGCTTTCACCCAATCAGTGGTCACAGACTGCGGCTGGAGGCTGCTCTAACCTGCTCCTGCAAAGACCGCTTCCAGCCCAGAGCTGCAGTGGGTGCTAGGTGGCTGAATCTGTGGCCATATTCCACCGTCCTCTGCCATGGCCAAGGTAAGTTTTATGTGGGCCAGTTTGATAAATTAAAGAGATATATATAGTGATGACTACTATCCCTATATTTTTAAGTCTTGAAATATGGCTCTGCTGTCTTCCACCACCACCATGCCCCCAAAGATGTAGTTGTGTTTTAACTTTTCTTTATTTATCCTCTTGGGGGAAGGTTTCTACTTGGTCTTCTCAACAATGATAGACCAATGGAATGACTGTGAGGGCTCTCCAGCTGCATAACGTGCCGTTCTAATCATGCATTCTGGGGCAGGCAGACAGCGATCCACAGACACGGTGGACACAGGGTCAGCCACGCCTGGGATGGGACGCCTTGTATCACCTTGTCCAGCGCGCCTCCACCGCCCGGGGGCCAGACTGGGGCTGCGGGCACTTGGGCATAAACGTCAGTCCGGCCCAGTAGTCTCTCTGTTGTTGCCCCTTTCTCCCAAGCATGTCGCCCAAGTGAGGTGGCCAGACAGACTGGTAGAAAATAGTTACTGAGGTTCCCACAGATCAGTGAGGGGCCGTGGACCAGGCTCGCTTGGAGGGCCTGCCCTGATCTCAGCCTGGGCTTCCAGCAGCCACCAGCACACAGCCCAGGGAACACGCACTTTCACAGAGGACTCTAGAGGGGGTGGGGGAATGAAGGCTTTCCCTTCGTGGTTGCACAGAGATGTCAAGACTGGACTTGCTCTGCAGGGGCTGCAGCAGCTGAGTCTGGGCAGCTGCCCAAGTTTTGGCCAGAACATTGGGTCAAAGCTGCTTCCAAACCCCTCGCCATGACCATTTAATGTGCCCATCATTCAAGTTTAGGAGACCTTGTTTTCTCAGATTATGGCTGGACCAGCAGCTTTGAGGGCCAAGAAACTGTGAAAAAAGGCTGGTATTGAACAAAATCTAGGACCTAGGAGGCAGCTCTGTTACTGCTGTGTGAAAAAGCTGCCCCTGGCTGTACAGCCAGTGAAAAAGCGGCCTCAGATTCATGCGCACATCGACCCAATGGGCCCTCTGAAGCGCGAATAAACAGCCTAGGCCTTCAAAGCGGCCGGATTGTGAATGCAAACATTCCAGGACTCTGTGACAGGGTGGAGGGAATCTACAGAGTTTGGTCTCCGGTGAGATCCTCAGAACGGTGAGGGCTTACTGAGTGTTAGTCGTGGTGTGAGTTTCTCACTTAACAGATGAAGGAGCTGAGGCTTGGAGAGGGTAAGGGAGCTGCCTGGCCATGCCCAGCAGGATGGCAGAGCGTGAATGCAAATGCAGGGGGCACAAATCCGAACAGGACACTGCCCTTCTCCTGCACTGACTCATCTCCAGCCCCATTCTGTGGCCTTTCCTCCTGGTGTTCGTCACTGCAAAATGTGAAACCCAGACTCAGAGCCTCTGCCTCTTCGTGACACTCTGGTTGGGAAAGCTGAGCCTGCCCAGGGCACCTGGTGTTTCCCCACCTCCCCTGGGCTACAGGGAGGCTGTACTTGTGTCCGGCTCTGTCTTCCGGTGAGAAAGAAATTGGCAGGGTCAAAGACTTCAGTCACGTGGTAGGAGGTGCATTTTCGTTTCTTAGAGCATGACACCCTACATTTTCTTTTTCTGAACACAGGACACTTGCTTATGAGAAAAGTCTAGATCTTCAAGACCTATAGCCTGACCTTCAAATATTAGCTGTACTACATGCTGTATGCGAGGCCTCGACTGGTACAGAGCAAACATTCAAAGAGATGTTTCCATTCTTCCATCTCGAAAAAAGGGGAGACACCTTTTTTCAAAGGTATGATAATTAAATCCACCCCAAGTTGTGGTCAGGTTTTCTGACTTTTATTGGAATTACAAATGAATGCTCAATATTAGTAAGAAATTATTCAGTTAGCTAGACAGATACTTCTATCAACAATGAAACACACAAGTCAGATGGGGGACGTATTCCCTGAACACATAAGGTAAATAATACAAAGTTCTGTCACTTCTGGACTTCAAGTCTGTCTCAGCTTGGTAGACAACCATTTAACAACCCCAAAATTACACAGTAGTTTGTTTAATTAACATTTGCTTGAAATGAATATACATTAACTTGGGCATATTTAAGTTTGCTCGCCATGAACATAATAATATCTATTATCAAACGAATGGATTCATGTTCCTTCACATACTAGCCATTCTTCTGTTTGTTTTCTTTCTATAGAATCTGATTACACCAAGTCTCTGCAGAGGGTCGAATGCAAGGATGGTGCAGGAAGGCTCTGGCAAAACAGGGTTTCAGTTGGTGCTGACTTGCATCGCTGGCTCCAGTTGCTCAGCTGCCCTGTATCTTTGACTTGAGGTTCAACGGGGTGACCCCCAGCCAGCCCTTGGGTGTGGAGGACATAGTGAACGGTTGATGTTTGAAGCCCTAGCAAGGAGAGTGTGCACTAGAGGCTTCCCCCCAACCCCGATCTGGGCTTGGCAGGAGGTGAAAGGACCGGCACCCACAGAAGCACTGGGTCTGGTGATGCTGGGCTTCCTTCTCCGTTGACTCCCTGCCCACCTCCTGGGACCCCCGGAGCCCCCCAGCCTGGGGTGGCCCCGACTTGTGTCAAACCACACATCAGTCTGGGGCAGTACTTTTCTTCTTCAAGATCCTGCTTCTCTCAACCAGCACGTTCTTCTCTATAAGGGAAGGGGGGAGGTGGGAACACAAATTATTTATATATCAATTCCACTTTTTCATTTAAAAATATCATCTCCATTGTTCTGAAAGTGCAAAAATTGAAGGTCTGGGACTTTGCCAGAGAAATGCAGGAAGGAGTCAGGAAGGGGAAACACCCCGACTGCCCTGCAACCGCCTTACTGTAGGAGAGAGGCCTCTCCTACAGGCCTCTGGGCCCCTCCCTTTGTTTCCAGGAAGTTGAGATGCAGAGTTTACCTAATCCAGAGGCTCCGACCAAGACCAGACAGAGACCAGAGGGCAGGCACTCCACACACACTCAGTTCTTTTGCCTTCAGGGTTTTCCATGTGAATAGGTCTCCGTGTTTATGAACTCACTGAGTTTGCACAGAAATGGCCTGACTGCAGGGTTTGGTTTGGCTTGTGCTTCACTTAGTGGTTCTTTCCCTGGGGCCAGCAACCTGCAGCGGAGAAGCCACAGCCCTTGCGTGGAGCCTGACCCCTGACCCCCTCTCCTGCTTCAGCCATTTCCCTCAGGCTTTCTTCTTCCTCCCCATGTTCCTTTTTACTTCTGATCGAATCCTGTCTCCTGACACACTGGCTCTGCAAGGCAGGCCCCTCCTCTGGTCTCTGTTCCCACCAGGCCTGCACCCATTCCCGCTTCCAGCACCCTGGAGAGCACTCCAGTTACCTCCTTTAAGGCCACCTCCGGGGGCATCCGCGCCTCGCTAGCATGTCATGCGATGGTGAAGCACCGGGTGCGGGACCACCGGAGGCAGGGGCCCACACTGAGGGGGCCGGGGCGCAGGACCACTCACTCGCAAGGGCTGTCCACCCAACCCCTAGTGTGGGCGTGTTTGCTCTTGCACACAAGACCTCTGAACCCGTGGAGTCAGCCGCTGCCGTAGACAAAGCCTGGGGTGGCAGGAGCAGTGGATTCTGATTTGAGCAGGATGGTGGTAAATCTGAAATTTAACTTTGGGGAATTAATGATCACTTGTCTGTGTTGGATGATGAGGGCATTTGTGACTTCAAGACTAGGTTGTGAGGATTTCACCAGTCAGATGGCACTCCAACTCTTGACCATGGTCAGACTGTGCAGATGTAGGAGGAACGGGGGGAGCCCCTGGGGGCCATGGTCTGACGTGGGGGTGAAGAATAATAAAGAACTGCCCAATTTTCCCTCCCACGTGGGTACCAAGACAAGATATACAAAAACAAGACCCAAATTGTCAAGATACCTCAAGTGTTTCTTTTCCATTTGTTATTTTTACACCATTCTTTCCACTTTTTTCCCAAACGAATTATTGCCAATTTGTCCCAGAATTTTTGCTTATCTAAGGAAGACATCGACCCCAACTGCAATTTGTCATATTTCTGTGAATGTTTCTTATTATTTTTCTCTGACTTCACATAAAGAAATTATTTATTTAAACATAAGGGATGTGATCTTTTCCTGAAGAAGGAAAGTGTTAGAAGAACTAAAGCAGTCGGGAGACGCTTGACAGGCAAATGTCAGGAAGTCTGCAGAGGCTCACCTTTGTCACAGCTGTGGTCCCAGCGGGATTCTTCCTCTGAGCCACTCACGTGGGTCTCACCCAGCAGCCGCCTCCTGCGTGGGGGGGTCCTTCCCCACGATGCATTCAACAGGCATCAGCTAAACACAGTAAGAGCCAGAAAGCTGCTAAAAGGAGACCATTAAATGATATTTTCAAATTTGAAATAAAATCACAGGTGGACACCAAACCTCCAAGCTGGAAACAAAGCGCTTGTCTGGTGATATCACAGCACATACGGACACATGGACACACACACACAGCAGCACACACAGCTACACCCACAACACACACACTCACACACGGGCACATGGGCACCCAGACGTGGACACACACGCACAGCAGCACACACAGCTACACCCACGGACACACACGTTCACACGTGTTTAAACATAATTGAGGTGACATTATACAACAGTTCCGAGCTCCAGATGTCCTGCTACCTGTTGCTGTTCTCACGTGTGTCCTGGACGGCCCGCCTGCCCCTCTGCAGACTCCCGAGTCTCCCAGGCTTTTCCTGCGGTCCTTCTTTGATTGGTCATCTGCAATTTCTTGATAAATATGTCCCCAAACACTTGCTATTGTTCTCAGTTTCTCACTTGTGTCTGAATCTTTGCAACCCCAGGGAGTGTAGCTCACCAGGCTCTTCTGTCCATAGAATTTTCCAGACAAGAATCCTAGAACGGGCAGCTATTCCCTTCTCCAGGGGATCTTCCCCACCCAGGAATCAAACCTGGGTCTCCTGAATTATAGGCAGATTCTTTACTGTCTGAGTCACCAGGGAAGCCCCATAACCATTTGTTATTACCATTATAAATAAATTTCAATATATTTGAAATGTTTTCAAATACATTTGTTATTGGCATTTAGACAATTTTTGTAAATTTGTTTTTAACCAGCCAGCGATCAGACTTCCTTAGCCATCCAAGTAATGTTTATTTTAGTAGCTTGGATTTCTGAATAGACTGCTCAAAAGATGTTGTGATATTTTGTCTCTTCTCATACCAGGACATCTTACTCTTTGTGGTTTAATTATAACTTAGAATGACAATACTAATATCGAATAATTGTGGCAGGAACCATACTCCTCTGTTTCAAACTTTCACAAAACCCTGCGATCCTTACTGTGACTGCTCATATTGCCTGGAAGCATTGATATGAATTCTTTTTCTTGTTAAAAAAAAAAATTCTTCCTAAGAATCAATATAGTGAAAGTGAGTATACTACCCAAAGCAATTTATAGATTCAATGCAATCCCTATCAAGCTACCAACAGTATTCTTCACAGAGCTAGAACAAATAATTTCACAATTTGTATGGAAATACAAAAAACCTCGAATAGCCAAAGCTATCTTGAGAAAGAAGAATGGAACTGGAGGAATCAACCTACCTGACTTCAGGCTCTATTATAAAGCCACAGTTATCAAGACAGTATGGTACTGGCACAAAGACAGAAATATAGATCAATGGAACAAAATAGAAAGCCCAGAGATAAATCCACGCACATATGGACACCTTATCTTTGACAAAGGAGGCAAGAATATACAATGGATTAAAGACAATCTCTTTAACAAGTGGTGCTGCGAAAACTGGTCAACTACTTGTAAAAGAATGAAACTAGAACACTTTCTAACACCATACACAAAAATAAACTCAAAATGGATTAAAGATCTAAACATAGACCAGAAACTATAAAACTCCTAGAGGAGAACATAGGCAAAACACTCTCTGACATACATCACAGCAGGATCCTCTATGACCCACCTCCCAGAATATTGGAAATAAAAGCAAAAATAAACAAATGGGACCTAATTAAACTTAAAAGCTTCTGCACAACAAAGGAAACTATTAGCAAGGTGAAAAGACAGCCTTCAGAATGGGAGAAAATAATAGCAAATGAAGCAACTGACAAACAACTAATCTCAAAAATATACAAGCAACACCTACAGCTCAACTCCAGAAAAATAAATGACCCAATCAAAAAATGGGCCAAAGAACTAAATAGACATTTCTCCAAAGAAGACATACAGATGGCTAACAAATACATGAAAAGATGCTCAACATCACTCATTATCAGAAAAATGCAAATCAAAACCACTATGAGGTACCATTTCACGCCGGTCAGAACGGCTGCGATCCAAAAGTCTACAAGCAATAAATGCTGGAGAGGGTGTGGACAAAAGGGAACCCTCTTACACTTTTGGTGGGAATGCAAACTAGTACAGCCACTATGGAGAACAGTGTGGAGATTCCTTAAAAAACTGGAAATATAACTGCCTTATGATCCAGCAATCCCACTGCTGGGCATACACACTGAGGAAACCAGAATTGAAAAAGACACATGTACCCCAATGTTCATCATAGCACTGTTTATAATAGCCAGGACATGGAAGCAACCTAGATGCCCATCAGCAGATGAATGGATAAGAAAGCTGTGGTACATATACACAATGGAGTATTACTCAGCCATTAAAAAGAAATACATTTGAATCAGTTCTAATGAGGTGGATGAAACTGGAACCTATTATACAGAGTGAAGTAAGCCAGAAAGAAAAACACCAATACAGTATACTAACGCATATATATGGAATTTAGAAAGATGGTAACAATAACCCTGTGTACGAGACAGCAAAAGAGACACTGATGTATAGATCAGTCTTGTGGACTCTGTGGGAGAGGAAAGGGTGGGGAGATTTGGGAGAATGGCATTGAAACATGTGTAATATCATGTATGAGATGAGTCACCAGTCCAGGTTCGATGCACGATGCTGGATGTTTGGGGCTGGTGCACTGGGACCGCCCAGAGGGAGGGTTTGGGGATGGAGGAGGGAGGAGGGGTCAGGATGGGGAGCACGGGTATACCTGTGGCAGATTCATTTCGATGTTGGGCAAAACTAATACAATATTGTAAAGTTTAAAAATTAAATTAAAAAAAAAAGAAAAAGAACAAAAAAATTCTTCCTAGGTTAGGAACTGAATGAATCTTTGTTAGGAGCCATACATGTCAAATTTATGAAATGTCCCTTCCGTTTTTGTTGACATCACCAAACAGTGCTTTTTCATTAACTCCAAAACCATCTGACCGTCCAGAGCACATGGAAATACTTTCTAACGTCAAAGTAAATGTGAAAGTCGCTCAGTTGTATCCGACTCTTTTCTCCAGGCCAGAACACTGGAGTGGGCAGCCTTTCCCTTCCCCAGGGGATCTTCCCAACCCAGGGATCAAACCCAGGTCTTCCACACCACAGGTGGATTCTTTGCCAGCTGAGCCACAAGGGAAGCCCCTCCTAACATCAGAGTACCCTCATATTCACTGAAAATTCTCTCACACGCATTCCAATGACTCATAATAGGATCTACCGAGTTCCCTAGTACTGGGCTCAGGATATTTGTCGGTGCTTATAATTGCCGTTGCTCTTTAGGCTTTTATGTTTATATTTGTCAAGTTTTCTGACTTTAGATTTTATGATAGTTAGTGAGAATACATATACATCATAATGTAAAAATCGATAAGATTAAACATATCCCAATGAAAAGTGCCTACATTACTCATGTGAAAAACCCAATTTTATTTATTAAACGCTGCGTACAAATAAATGCAGGCTTTCCAGGTGACTCTGGTGGTAAAGAACCTACTGCCAATGCAGGAGACAGAAGAGACGCAGATGCCATCCCTGGGTCAGGAAGAGGCGGGCGTGGCAGCCCACCCCAGCATTCTTGCCTGGAGAATCCAATGGGCATCGGAGCCTGGCAGGCGACAGTCCACGGGGTCACAGAGAGCCAGACATGACCGGAGTGACTGAGCACACAGGCACACACACATACAAAAGCTTATTCAATAAGACTTCACAAGTGCTTTCCTGATTATCAACGTCCTGCCAGATGACAACCGTTAATAAAGTCATTGCACCAAATGCACACATGCATACCCATGTAGGCAGACGTGCAGTCATGACTTCATGCATTTCTTACTTCATCAAGTCCTTATTAAGTGGACACTGTGAGCCAAGCACTGTTCAAATGTTGTGCTGGCAATTAAAGATTGAGAAAAGGTAAGGCAAGTTCTTCATTTACAGACAAGTGTTCACTCCATTAACGTGGAGACAAAATACCAAAGCTAAACTGAGATAAAGTATCAGGTGACATAATCAATTCCTTCAAGGTAGAGTTATTGGAGGTCTACTCCAGGTGGGCACAGAGCTTGGTGCTGAAAAATATGCCTGTGTGTATGTCTGTGTGTCTAGTTCAAATTTACATTTTGAAAACAATAGACACGTGACCGGAACTAATAGAATATCCCTGCCAGTTGAAATGGGATAGTCAGAATAATCATACACAATACGAGGGCAGCATGAATAGAAAACGAAATGCTATTAACATGTCCACTGGACTCCCTGGGCCTCTGGAGGGATGGACAGGTGTTGACCAGGGACAGGAAAAGTGGCGTCAGCACCCGCTCACCCCTCCCCAGGGGCGACGCTGATCCTGGATCAACCAAAAGCTGCTTCTTGCTAACGAGCCCTAAGTGTAAAGAACTCTACCTTCACAGATGCCAGTGGAGACTTGGCCGAGTGCCCACAGCCGCCACGAGGGGAAGCCAGGCCTGTGAAGCAGGAAGGCTCTGGAAATGCAGTGTGCTCCCTATCACGGCCTGATCATCGCCTGTGTCACAGGACATCTTGACGCTAGAGAAGAATTAACCCTACACAGAGGTAAGCGCCCTTCCTTTGAATCACCAGGAGTGATTTTTTTTTAAAGGCAGGAGGAGAAGGGGATGACAGAGGATGAGGTGCTGGGATGGCATCACTGGTTCGATGGACATGAATTTGAGCAAGCTCCAGGGGTTGGTGATGGACAGGGAGGCCTGACGTGTTACAGTCCATGGGGTCGCAAAGAGTCAGACACGACTGACTCAACTGAACTGAACTGAACAGACAGATTTAGAAGCTCTGTGGCATGAAGTATGTTGAAGAACTCTTGCTCTCATCAATCTGATTTTTAAAATGTCCTTAACCGAATACAGAATTCAGATAATCCAAAGGAAAGAGTAAGTGGGCTATGACTTCAGCTCAACTCAAGGAGAATTTTCTGTGGTGAGCACCCAGCTTGGCTGCTTGAGAAGTTCTGGTAAAGATTAAAATCTCTGTGGTCTAAAGAGTCTGATTCATCCTTCCCCATGCAGGTCTCACTGGGCATCGACTGTGCCTAAGCCCTGTGCAAGCAACTCTAGACATTCCACTGCTGACCAGGGGCGGTGACGAACAAATGCCTAATCCCCAGGCACTGAGAGAGGGTGTAGAGGCAGGCGCCTGGGCCGGGTGGGCAGATGTACTTCAACCAGCGTGGACAGGAGAGGCCTCACTGTGCAAGTGCCAGAGAGCCGAGCCCAGGAGCAGGGCATGACCTTCCACAAAAAGACTAGGGTAAACCTGAGGAAGAACGGAGGAGTGCTGGGCGGCCAAAGGCTAGTTCGTTTGTTTCCATAAGACGGATCCGAAAGCACTTAGCTATGTTCAACTTCATTCAAAACAGTTTTGTTAGACTGCCTCGTGACATCTGTCATATCAGTGTGCATTTAAAAAAGAGAAACTTATCAAAATTTGTGAATTTTTGTGTAGCTATTTCAATACTGAAAATGGAAGGAAAAAGTCATTTTGGTGTAATAAAAATTTATGATTTATTTTCAGGCAGATTAAAACACTCCTGAAACACACAAAAAAAGCAGTGGTGTATGGAAAAGGTGCTGTGACGCTGAATGTGTCAGGAGTGGCTTGTGTGTTTCATGTGCTTTGTGAAGTTTCGTGAGGGGTCCTTCTTGCTGGACAGTGTTCCATGGTCAGATAGACCAGTTGAAGTTGATAGCGACCAAATGGAGACATTGAGAACAATCAATGTTTATCTATATGGAGAGACAGATGTACGTATATACATATGTCTAACTGATTCACTCTACTGTATCCCCAAGTGTCTGAGAACCTGTGGCTCCGATCAGGCCCGGGGCTGACCGAGCTCAGCTGCTCCCTGGATCGCACAGCCTTGGTTCCTGTTGGCCCCATGACCGCTGGGCTGAGGCCCCACAGGTGGAAGGGGAGCTGATGGTTCTTTGAGGGGAAGTGTTTCCAGGAACCAGAGCTCCATGGGTGCACGCGTTCAGAGCATCCCCGGGCCCCTCTCTGTGCCTGCATCTCCAAGGGAGGGCGTCCAGGCCAGGTTTCCTGACCAACCTACAGACAGAAAACATTGCCTGTGAGGGGGCGAGACGCTCACAGAGCAGGCGTGTTTCCTGGGGGACTTGTAAGGACTCCGAAATGCGACGATGATGGAAAGAAATGTCTCCTCTACCTGGGAAGCTGAATGCAGATGATTCAGCAGGATGAATCTATTTAGATAAAAAATCACGGGAGTTTGGGAACTTAGTATAAAATCACTGTTTAATTCTTCAGTTTTGATCACACTGGGGAAAAAAAAAAAAACAACTGTATTTTAAATTCCAAGGAATAAAGGGCCTGCATCTGCTGAGCAAACAGCAAATACTTTGACAATCACTTAACTCAGTGATCTTGTCAACCGTGTTGTGAAATCCAATTTCAAGTAAGAATCTCCACCACTGCACAGGGTTTTGTTCCTAACTGTCTGACCTCTGTTTTTAATTTCATGTGTATTACAAGGGATTTCGAGAAGATTGGTAAAAGCAGATTTTCTCATAAGAAAAGAGACAGTGACAGGACTTGTTAGAGGCTCTTGACTATAGACTGCTTGAAGATTAGTTACTAAATGCTTCGGGGCTGGTGGAAAGTTTGGGTGGAGTGAAGCACAGACCTGAGAAGTCACTGAGGCTCCAGCATCACTGGGACCCTGGGGGGAGCCTGAGGGGCTGGGTAGACCCAGCAACCACGGAATATCACTTTTCCACATCAGTCAGCAAGATGAGAAGAAACTCAGGCAACCGGGCCCTCTCCCAAGAACGTAACAGTAAATAGGGCGACAGGGGAGGCTGTTTCTGCAGGTCTGAGGTTTCTCTTTTAATATATTAATGTATATATTTTAAGTCCACCTCTTACACAAGGTGAACAATAAATGTCCCCTAAACCCAGGAACTGGACTAAATGTAACGGGTTAGATTGCTAGCCGCTGCTGTTTTGCTTGTTTTAAAGGAAGAGACCTTCTGACAGTGTGAGAACGGCCATGGTTACTGAGTTGAACTCGGGTCTGCTCGCCCGCCCGCAGTAAAGCCAGTCTGCCGCCCAGGCTGTGGGAAAGGAAGTGCAGAGTTTATTGCAGGCCCCAGGCAAGAAGTCCAGGCAGCTTGTGCTCAGAAGACCTGAACTCCCAGAAGGCTTCAGGGGAAAGGCTTTTAAACAGAACGAGGGAGGGGGTCTATGGGGGTGTGGTCAGCTCATAGACCCTCCTCTGATTGGCTGGTGGTGAGGTCATTGGGAGTCACCATCATCAACTTTCTGGTTCCAGCTGTTCTGGGGTCTACTGCTGGGGGGCAGCATGCAGTCAGCTTCTCCCACCTGGTGGGGGTTTCCGTATCTGAAAAGCAGCTGACAGGACATGGCTCAGAGTACTATTTATAATACCATATGATAATAGTATACTATAATACTATAGCCCTTGAAAGAGATGCAAAGGCCCTTGACTTGTTAAACGGCTAAACTCATTATTTTGTCTTGCTTGACTGTTTTCCTTTGTTTCTGCATTTTCTCATTTCTCTGATTGAACTTTCTCTTTCAGGGAAGGCCGAGGGGGCTGAAGTTTTTCTATTAACAAGAGGCAGGGAGGACGTGGGGTGGGGGGACTCTGTCCTGGGAAGGCCCCGACAGGATGCCGCTTGGTTTCTCCGTCACAGAGCAGCCTCTGTGCACACATCCTCCTGTGTGTCCTGCAGCAGCACAACAGGGAGAGAGGCTCAGATGTATTTTGAGGCCGCAGAGACTGAGAAGCCCTGATGCCAGGTGCCCACCCATCAGACTGGTGTCTCCCCACCTGCCCACACATCACTCGCTTTGGAAAAGTGCACATGGCTGGAGGAAAGAGGCTGTGGCTCCACAGGGGGGGGCCTGCCCTGCCTGCAAGGTGAAGGTCCGTCGAGGCCCTGGGCTCCTCCGAAGCCTTCTCACAGGGGCCACAGACAGCCTTGGACCTGGGGCTGGAGCCCAGGAGCTGCTGATTCTGAACTCAAGCCCTGCACATTTGGAGGCTGCTAAGCACCTGTGTCTTAATCAACAATAACAAAAATATTAGTCATGGGTTTCTTCCAGAAACTGCCTTTCTTGAAAAGGCAAGGCGTCTGCTAGTGAGGGAACAGTGCTAAAACCTCTGTTTCTAAACATAAAAAGTCAAAGCAGAGGGCTCAGAGGCGGCTCCTGTGGAGGCGAAGACCCCACCCTGTGCCTGCCCGGATCCATCACAGGAGGCTAATGAATAGGGGCTTATGAATAAAAGAAGGAGCCGGCTTCCCAGGCGTGCGAGGGGAGTGCCCATGGTCTCCAGGTTCTCAGCAGCCTTTAAAGCAAAGCCACGGTCCTTAATGACTGTAATGATTTTTTCCTCCTCTGCCATGTACCATCCTTTTAGCTTTAGGAACTATCAGGGCATACTTGTTAGGGAGGGACGTCTTTGAAACCCATCCAGCTCTGCTTCACATCTGAGCCATCTATAATGGAAGACTGATTAATGTTTGAGGCAGACCCAGTGAAAAAGAGCTCGGGCTGAAATGCCTACCCAACTTTCAATTTTTAACCTGCACATCTGGCTGAGTATGCTAATTCTGAATACGTGATGAGGATGAGGAGACAGCTCTGAGGGGTAAGGGACTCAGACGTGATCCATCAGATGACACCCTCGCATTGCGCAGGAGCCCCGGGAATGTCTGTCATCTGAGGCTCCTTTCTAACTACTTGATTTATTTCCATTGTGAAGAGCAATTTCGCAGAACACTAAAATTGCCATCATTTTTAAGTTGTGGCATTACAGCTATCTCCATCAAAAAACCATTGTAAGTATTATAACACTTATACTATAAGTGATATAAATTTGGAAATTTCTCAGAGGAAGAATGACCGGGAATTGGGAGAGCTGGTGGATTCAGGGAAACAGAAAACCCGGAGCGCCCCACCACCCACCTCTACCCCAGTCCCTCACATCCTAGCTCTAGCACCGTCTCAGCCCTGCCCACGTGGAAAATAAGAAAGAGGAAAGTGATCAGAAGCACCAACTGAGCAGCCCAGCCTCTCCCTGGACCTGCCCACGCTGGGCATCCACAGGAGGTCTCCTGGGCCTCACGTCCTGCGGGCCTGCCCGTCACCCGCTGAGACCCACAGCCTCCAGGGCCCATGAGCCTGCAGTGGACTCCGGGCACGTGGAGAGCTCCGTGGTGAAGAAGCTTCAGACCTGAGCTTTCCCTTCTCGGGTCTGTGACCGGACCATCCCAGTGCTTCCCAAGCCTGTTCCCCAAGAGAACAAAATGGTCCCCACTCTGCCCACAGCCCTCCGTGGTCCCTTGTCCTTCAGGGATGCCCAGGACGGGGGCACTTCAGAGCCACGCGGGTTGGAGCCCCTCTGCAGGGCTGGGGCCTCACTCCCCAGGCAGCCCCTCCTCTCCAGTGAAGCCTGGGAGCAGAGCCTCCCCGCCTGCTAGTGAACAGGGCTCCCCTTGAATCCACCCCCAGGGATGTATTTGGGTCTTGCTTCACAGGGAAGGCGGGGGCCCGCCCGGATGTCGGGGGGCGGGGGTTGACACAGCCTGCACCTGCCCCGCCTGTCTTCCCCAGGGACCCGTCAGAGATGTGGCTGCAGTCACAGCGCCCTGCCCAGGGAGGCGGCTGGGCTCGCTGTCCGTGTTTGGACATACAGTCACCGCAGGGCATCGTCTGCAGGACATGAGGACCCTGGTTTCTCCTGCAGGGGTTTCTGGCCGCTGCCCTCCAAGCTGCAAGGAGAAGCAGAGGTCGGGGGCAGAGCCGAGATGCAGACACCCCACCCCGTCCCCTGGGCTCAGCCTGCTCCCCTTCGTCTCTCCTGCCCTCTCCCCTCTGGCTCCCTTCCGCCCCCTCCTGCCCTCCTGTCCTCCTCCGGCTCCTTCTCATTTCTGTCCTCTGTCTCTTTCTCTTTTACTTGTACTGATGCCTCTATTTACCCACGGAGTCAATCAGACTTCTATACTTTCTTTCATTCATTCTTCTACCTGTTAATTACTCATCGAAATACTCAGCCTCCTCTGTAATATTAACAAGTCTGTGCCTGAGCAGATACTGGGGACGCCCGCTGGGCTCAGGGCCTGGTGTCCCCCCCAGTGACTCTGTACTGGACCACCGGGGGGCCACAGTGCACCTCCCAGAGCCCCGGATTCACTGGCTCCTGTGGGCAGTTTCCAGACCCACTTATCCTCCGTGACTTAGGTGTTTGGCATGGGCACTCCTACATAAACCCCTTTCCCAGCAAGGTGGTGACTCTCCTGCTTCTGGCTGGGATCTGCTGGGCTTGATGCCTTTGCAGCCTGAGCTCCCGAGCCCCCTGCCCAGGGCCAGGCTCCGCCTCCCAACACCTCCTGCCTCTCTCCAGTCCCCACCAGGCCAGGGTGCAGCCCATCCCTTCACCTGCCTCCAGATACTTCTTGCAGCAGCTTCCTCGGGTTTGGCGTGCGGCGCAGGAAAGACCAGTTTGCCAGGGAGGGCATGGACCCTCCTGGTGGGGGGACCCTGGCCCAACTGCCCTTCATTCAGCCCCCACGGGCCCTTGTGAGAACTGAAACAGACCCGGTGCACCTGCTCCCCAGGCTTGGAACTTACATTTGTACTTAACTGCAAATTCAAATGAAGGGCACTGCAATTACTTCATGTTCTAAATTAGGGTTTTATTAAGTATTTATAAAAAGCTTACAATGGCAAGACCCCACAGCCCAGCCCCTTTTTCGCTTAATTTCAAAATACACATTTCTTTGATGGTGGACACAGTCCCCAGCCTGGGTAGCTTCCTTCTTGGGATGTCTCAGGCCTGGGTGAGGAAGCAGACAAGCTCCCAGTGGGAGGATGCCCCCTGCCGGAGCCCACATGGGGACCGGGTCTGGATACAGCAGGAGGACGCTGCCTGCTACCTGGCTGTGGTGTCCAGCGCAGTGGTCAGCGGGACCAGCTCCCTAGAACCCTCACTGGGGTGAACTCGGGCACTACTACCATCTACCTGCACCTGCCTCCTCTCTTTATAAGCCTTAACCCCAAATTACAATGTAAAACAGCAAACATTTACAAAACTGGAAACATTTAGTCTAAGAGGAAGACCCAGATGTTCACCTCTGTCCCATGGCTGTTCAATCAGTGTCATCAGAGCAAGCCATGAACCACCAACCGCCATCCTCCCAAAGGGCCAAAACCCCTCCATCCCTTTGGAATCATATCTTATTTATAAAAGTAGCAGGCAAGCGGCCCCATATTTTATGCTGTTATATAAGACACAAGCAAAGCTCCATTCTTTTATGATCTGAGCCATTGAAGTTACCAACAGTGTTTTCTCTGGGACCTTAAAATATGTTGCAACTCTCTTGATCTATGACTTCACCAGAGTGAAATGCTAACAAGGTATTTTTAATCAAAAATCAGCTTTAAAACGCAGTAAATTTCAAAATGGAAAAATGACAGTTCCTGTAGAATTGCTTTCAGAGAACGCTGTGGACATAACTAAGTGTGAATTACATGTAAACGTGCACGCTGCTTCACCCTAAAAATTCAGCCCTTAAAGGAGAGCTTTGCAGAACTCCGTGGTCAAGGGCATAGTGGCTCTGGAGGCTGGGTCCACAAGCCCCCAGACCCAGAGGAGGGTCTCAGAGGAGCCCCTCCGGGTCAGCTACGGCTCCACACGAGAGATGCTGGCAGTGGGAGCAGGATTCCCAACTCCTGGTGCGGAATCTGCATGTGGGCGTCTGAGGAGCACCCGTCTCTTCTGAGACATAACCACGCTTCCTGGCTCATGTTCCCCTGTTTTTGGGGTGAGGAAGGGCCCAGGGTGGGCCCTGGGTTGGATCATCCCTCAGCGACCTTGCTCACTCAGTCCAAAGGCCAGCCTCAGACGAAACAAGCTACTGCTTCCGGGCATGGCCGGCTTCCTGGCATGTGGCGCACACAGGGAATGAGCTTGGTGCTCCAAAAGCCCACCACTGGCCTCGGGCTCTGTCACCACCATCCTAAAAGTCCTAATAGCTTTTGAACAGGGGACCTCACATTATCGTTCCGCAGTGGGCCCTCGGGTTATGTAGCTGGCTGCTCCCCTCACTGGGCCCAACCATAAGCCCTGCAGCAGCCTTCTGCTGTCTCTGCAACCTGGTTCTTATGTCAGAAATACTCTTGAGTAGCCCAGAATCACCTTCTCGACCAAAGGGTCACATGTCATGGGCCCTTTCTAGTTCCTCTGTCCTGGACACACCCCATAGAGGGCCACATAAAGGCACCCTGGTCTTGAGGAAAGGAGTCAAGTCACCCTTGCTGACCCAGAGGGATGGAGGGGAGGGAGAAGGGGGAAGGAAGGGGGAGGAGCAGCAGGGAGGCGGGGGGGAGGGGGGAGGAGGGGAGAGGGGAGGCCAACTCACTGTCCCCTCACTGTCTGTCTCCTTCTGGTGCCTGCCCATGGCTGCACTCACCAAGAGGCCTCCAGAATCCACCTCGGGGGGTGAAGAGCGGTGTGGACCCCCATGTGACAGGTGGGAGGTGGGAGGCAGAGAGGGAGCCAGGAGACAACGCCCAGGCTTCTGGTTTTGTAACCAGGTGGACAGTGAGGGAGGGAGCAAGCAGAGGGAGGGGCTGGACCTCAAGGAAGCAAAAGGGGGGTTGGGTTTTGCATCTGCTAGAATCAGGCTCATGCTGGCCTCCAGGCAGAGCCACCGAGCCAACTGGAAGACTCCAAGAAGATCGGAGAGCCTGAAGGATTTCCTTTTGGATTTGTAATATGAAAAAAGGAAGAATGATGCTTGAAGGAATAAGCCTGGGTCACAAGGAAAGAGCTTTAACTCTGGAAAATGCACTTGCCTGGACTAGTTTACTCTTTAGCTCGGCGCAGTCTTTCATGTAATGCTCAATGAGGCCTCAACACGTGCCAGACCCTGAGCGCACTTGATATGAAGGGGCCCCCATGGTTGGGGGGCGGGACAGAGAGCCATGAAGACCCCTGGTCAGCAGGACTGCCCTGGCTGCAGCAGAGCCTGGAGCCAGGCTGGAGAGCAGGAAGAGTAGAAATATATCCCGTCCTGTGAGCTGCCTGGGTCTGCACAGACGGTTCCCCTGTCGCTTATAGAGACTGAAAGCAGAAATAGGAAACAAAATGTAAAATCGTTAAAACTTGCATTTTTAACTATAAATCCCTTCTTGCACATTTAGCTATATTTTACATTTTCAGGTTAAAATTTATTGATTCCCTGGTTTCCTTTATTCATGCATGAGTGTATGTGCCTGTGAGTGTGAAAGATATATCGATTTATGATACATATCCCCCCTCACCAACACACTGGCAGCCCGGAGTGATGGTGGAAAGGGGTCCAGGCCTGTCTTTGGGACCTGGGATTGGAAAGCATCTCAGGATGGGCCTGGCCCCTCTTTCTGAGAGTCTGCAATGGGTGCTGCTAGAGCATGGTGTTCACAAGGTCAGCTTCTCCTTGTAGGCTAGAGACGCAGCTTAGGGAGGTAGGCTAGAGACGCGGGTTAGGGATGTAGGCTAGAGACGCAGCTTAAGGACGTAGGCTAGAGACGCAGGTTAGGGACGTAGGCTAGAGACGCGGGTTAGGGATGTAGGCTAGAGACGCGGGTTAGGGACGTAGGCTAGAGACGCAGGTTGGGGACGTAGGCTAGGGACGCGGGTTAGGGATGTAGGCTAGGGACGCGGGTTAGGGATGTAGGCTAGAGACGCAGGTTAGGGATGTAGGCTAGAGACGCAGGTTAGGGACGTAGGCTAGAGACGCAGCTTAAGGACGTAGGCTAGAGACGCAGCTTAAGGACGTAGGCTAGAGACGCAGGTTAGGGACGTAGGCTAGAGACGCAGCTTAAGGACGTAGGCTAGAGACGCGGGTTGGGGACGTAGGCTAGAGACGCGGATTAGGGACGTAGGCTAGGGACGCGGGTTAGGGACGTAGGCTAGAGACGCGGCTTAGGGACGTAGGCTAGGCACGCGGGTTAGGGACGTAGGCTAGAGACGCGGGTTAGGGACGTAGGCTAGAGACGTGGCTTAGGGACGTAGGCTAGGGATGCGGGTTAGGGACGTAGGCTAGGGACGCGGGTTAGGGACGTAGGCTAGGGACGCGGGTTAGGGACGTAGGCTAGGGACGCGGGTTAGGGATGTAGGCTAGAGACGTACTCTATGGATACGAGCTCAGGATGTGGGCTAGGGGTATAGGCTACAGATGCAGGTTTGGGGTCAGGATGCGGGCTGGAGATGTAGTCTAGGCCTGTAGGCTATGGATGTGGGCTAGGGATGCAGGTCACAGATGCTGAGACATACAACAAGGGGCCCTCACATGAGAAAATGTCTTCTTCTTCTGCAACAGAGAAGCTTCTCTTTCCTGAAAGTGATTGTTGGATTCCTTACATTTTAGAAACAGCTACAGTTGAGTCAAATGTGTGTCCTTCCAACCACATTCCACCTGCTTTGCAATTTTTCTGTGTAATTTTTTTCCAGGATCTGCCAGTGGAGGCTGTGGCTCCCATAACTAATTATCAGAGCCTGAGCCTGATCTGCCGTTGTCAGGCTCTAATTCCTCATATTAAAAACAAATGTAGCCAGCTTTATTACTTGAAGTTCAACTTTAAATTGGAAAAAGTTTAATGGTTACAGTCAATCAGACTCAGCGCAGGAGACAAAAAAAAAAAAAAAATCATTTACAAGCTCCAGGTGCAGCCTGGGGTTGCACTAATGACACTCACCTGTAGCCCCACATGAACTAATTAAACCCTTAATTATGCTTTTTTTTTTTTTTTTAAACACAAACTGGAAGATTTCAGCAAGTGGACTCCGTGTTGTTTGCATTTCTGAACGTAAGTCCTTGCGCCGAGACAGGGCTGGCCTATTCGGGAGGAAGCCAGCAGGGGCAGTGTGTAGTCCTCCCTGGCCCTCCTTCAGGCCTGGAGCTGGTCCTTCATCCTTCTCCCTGTAGGGCTGGGATGGCCACGACACTGCTCTAACCTTGCACATCCCACCATGCACTGTTTAACTTCTCCTTGAAGCCAGGAAGAAGAGAGTACGGGGCAGAGACCTCAGAGTCCAGATGCCCATACAATCAGCTCTGAGGGCAGCCAGGGCTCAGGGCCAGGGTGGGGTGCTCAGCGGGGTGTTGTCATCATTGACCATGTCCTGCTCCACCTGCTTCTCCTCCCCACTCCTGCTCCCCCTACCCTTTGGGAGGACCTCCACCCTTGTAAGCTGCCAGCTCCTTGTGATGTGGTCACATCTCACTGACTGGACACCTCTCACAGGTCTTTGGAATGGAGAGAGTGCTCGTGACTTCACACAGTGAATCAGAAGTGACCTTGGGGAGGTGGTGAATTTGGTCTAGGGTGTGTTTAGTTCAGTTGACATCTGCAGAGAGGAGTGGAAAGGTTGCATGGGCTCTGGGAGAGGAGCGCTGAGAGGCCTGGGGGTTGGGGTGGGGGGAGCTGGGGCCCAGAGACACAGGCCAAGTCCACCTGGCCGCAGACTCGAGGGTGGAGGGAGCCCTGAGGGAGGGACTCAGGGCGAGACAGGCCCGGGCTCTCGGGCTGCACACGGTGTCACAGGGTCCTGTGTGCCCCGGGTGCTGGGCTAGAGCAGGAGGAGGAACCAGGGCCACCAGCCTGCCGGCCGAGCTCAGCCCTAAGGGAGTATGAACGGCTGTGTCCTTTCAACACTGACTCAGGGTTACCCTCACTGGCCCACTGCTGGAGCCACCAGGAAGTTGGCCAGAGAGGTCTGCGGAGCCCTGTGGAACACCAGCCAGGACACTCATCACCACCTGTCCCAGTGAGTGATGGAGACCCGCACTCAGGTGAGCATGGCGGGGGGCTGTGATGGAGAGGGGCCCTCAGGCGACCACAGGGAGGGGCTGTGAGGGGGTCATGCACTCAGGTGAGCACAGGAAGAGCCACCATACCTGTGTGGACCACAAGAGGGAGAGGCCAGACCATGGCACTAGAGATATTAGGATTCAAGAATTGGTGCTGGCAGAGGGAATTCGAAGCCAGGTTCCAAGGGAGACATGGACAGAGCAGAAATATGGACAGTGACTTCTATCTCTCAGTTGAGAACCTTTAGAAGTGAGAGGGGAAAGTTATCCCATAGAAGGGACAAAACAGAGCTGCCTGCATTGAAACAGAGAAGAGGTGTAGCATCTCGAGAGAGAGCCGCAGCCACTGGGAGGAAGGGTGAGGTCCAGGTTTTCCTGGTCTTCGATATGCGGGGAGACAAGCCCCTGGCCGAGGGAGGCACCCATAGTTGCTGGACTCTGAGGAAGGAGGCTCCACAGCCGGGAAGTAGGGGACACTGGAGGTTCGGAGTTGAGGCGATGTGGAAAGCCTTGTGTAACAGCCAACTAGAGTCAATGAGGAGACTGGCGGGTTTACCAGATATCTGCTTCTTTTTTGTGTGTGTTTGATTACCTATAACATCAAAGTTGCAACCAGCTATATAGTAGATATAGTAGAGTCTATATAGCTCCTACGTGATGAAAAGCAAGCTCTGACAGGAGAGGAGCCCAGGAATTAAGTCTTTAATCTATGGGGATTTCCAGAGTCCTCGAGGGCAGCAAGCAAAGTAGGCTTCTGATCTTGAAACTTGGTTATCACACACTATTCAATGCATATCAGCAAGGAGAGCAGTACTAGCTACGTCACTCAGTGAATTGCTCCAACCTGTGAGATTTGTTGTTAACACAGGTTAGGCTCAAACACCCAGGGAAACAATGTTCAGGGGTCAGGGGCGAAACCAGGCTGGAGTCTGGCAGGTCCTCTGGAGCTAGAGCTGTGGCAGGAGAAAGATGGTCCGGGAAACCGTCTGAGACGAGACAGGCCAGCCTACTCCCTGGGGCAGGACCGGGCACGTTGACAAGGTCACTCCAGGCTCCAAGGGAAGCTTCACTGGAATGACAGTCTTTACCAGCCCAGCCTCGCTCTTCCCAGGGGATTCTGGGACGGCCCCCATGGCAGCCCCAGCAAGGCAGAAATGATGAACAGACATGGTTCTCTCCCTGTGAATCACATGGCTAGATGTATGTGGCTGGGCCGCAATATGCTGGAAACTATTTTTAATAATTACCTGAGTGAAGTCCCAAGGACCTATTGGAAGCGATCTATTTAAATGTCAATGCCATTCATCTTTAATGAGAAAACAAAACCTTCCGGTATTATTAGTCTCTGGAATTATGGAACACATTGGTTGATATTCTGTCATTTTCAAAACCAAATAAGGAAAGACCATTAAAAAACTGAATTTGCTATCATCTGCCTGGCCCGGGTCTCCGAGAACGCATTGCTGCCATCTGTAACTGTGGCTGGTTAGTTAGCAGCGATGTCAGCATCGTGATGTATAGCTCAATAAAGCCGCGCCAGCTGGCAAAACACATTTTGGGGATTCAGGCCGTGTAAGTTAGATCAAAAAATTATCAAGATAGATAGCATGATAGGAAAATAGAAGAGTTTTTGATCGGATGTTGAGAATTCAAGTGTTCTGTAATGTTTTCCAAGCGCTGGGAAACAAGGAGCCAGCACGTGGGAGGCGAGGCCGCTGCTGGGCGAGAGACCCCCGCCTGTGCCTCCATGTCCTTCTGACAGGTTCCGGGTCCCTTCTGTGTCCCCCAAACCACAGCCCCGGTTTCCTCATCTGGAACGGGAACAGGCTCATCCCCTGGACCATGGGCTTTGCTGCTCCATCAGGATAACTGTTGGCACAACTGGTACCTCCATCTCTTCATGCTGCTGCTGCTAAGTCACTTCAGTCGTGTCCAACTCTGTGCGACGCCCATAGATGGCAGCCCACCAGGCTCCCCCGTCCCTGGGATTCTCCAGGCAAGAGTACTGGAGTGGGGTGCCATTGTCTTCTCCGCCACGCCTTCATACTTTTTTCTATTTTTTGACTACAGCCACTCAGCACGTGGGATCTTAGTTCCCCCATCCAGGGATTGAACCCACACTCCCTGCAGTGGAAGTGCAAAGCCTTAACCACTGGACCACCAGGGAATCCCCATTCCTTTGTCTTTTTTGATGTCATAAATCGGTCACAAATAAGAAGTAACTGGATTCCAAATACAGATCCAAATACAGCTCATGTGGCTGACTGAGTATCACCAGATCTCTATGAAGGTTTGGACCAACAGGCAGCGAGTTAATAAACTTGAATCATTGTGCATAATCATAGGTGTTTTGGGTGCGATTTGTTTGTATGGAGCTGGTGACTCACTCAGAGATCGCTGAGTGTAGACAGACAGACAGACAAACAACTGTTTCAGGATGGAGACATCCATTCAATGTTCTACAAGTGGAAGGAATAATACAGACCAGGTGCTGACAGCTCACTGTAAGTGTCGGAGCCGCTGTGGCCTTTGAGTAACTTGCACGTGTCAGGCACCATTTCAGCACTGGGGAATGCTGTCCTCAGTGGGGGAGAGCAAAGGAAAACAGACGCTGGGCAGAAACCACACTGCACTTTTTGTATAATTTATAGATAGACATATATAGTTATCTTATGTATAATTTTAAATGGATAATTTAAAATATAAATTTATATAATTACAACTCTAAATAATTATATTCAGTTCAGCTGCTCAGTCCCGTCTGACTCTTTGCAACCCCATGGACTGCAGCATGCCAAATGAGTAATTATATGGTATGACAAAAAATGTATATTGTATTTCCATGATTTGCTAGTGAATTTTGTTATGAGGAGAAGCTGTTTCTGGGTGTGTGTTTCTCACATCCTTATTTTGAGGCTTCCAAGCCTGGACTCTTGTATCAAGTATGTAAGTAAGCCCCTCAACCAAGATCAGGGGGACATGTTGCACCCTTCAGTTAATATGCCTACGTGCTTTTATGGCAAATCTAATTCACTCCTTGAGGCTGGAACACGAGCTTCAGCTTCCCTTCCCAAAATTCCGAGCTGCTTGTTTTGTCACTTGGTGAAGAACACGCAACATGTCCCATAGAAATAGCACCGAGGTTTCATCGTCACTGCACGAAGTGGGAGCACAGGGCCCGGCTCTTCAACACACATTTACACTTTACCAAATACATTTTTAAAAACCTATATTTAAGCACTGACACTGAGTGCTGAGATCTTTGAAAGTAATGTGTTAGCTAAATGCAGCATCAAGAATTCAGCTAATTATCTTAATATTTCATTTGTTAACATGGAATATGATTATAAAGAATTACGCTCCTCATGAGCCTGGTGGGGCTGCATCCATGGGGTCGCTAGGAGTCGGACACTACTGAGCGGCTTCACTTTCACTTTTTCACTTTCATGCGTTGGAGAAGGAAATGGCAACCCACTCCAGTGTTCTTGCCTGGAGAATCCCAGGGATGGGGGGAACCTGGTGGGCTGCCATCTGTGGGGGTCGCACAGAGTCGGACACGACTGAAGTGACTTAGCAGCAGCAGCAGCAGCAACGGCCCCTCATAAATCAACATTCCTAAAGCCTTCAGAATTCAGTAGCTTCCTAAAAATAAGGTGAAAGTGAGAATGACTAAAACAGCGTACAGGCACGTGTGGACACACAACCATAACGCACACTGTGGTGGCTTGTGCTGCAGTCGTGTCTGACTCTCTGTGACCCCGTGGACTCTAGCCCGCCAGGCTCCTCTGTCCATGGGATTTTCCAGGCAAGAATACTGGAGTGGGCTGCCATTTCCTTCCCCAGGGATCTTCCCAACCCAGGGGCTGAACCCGTGTCTCTTGGGTCTCCTGCGCAGGCCAGCAGACTCCTTCTACACTGCACCACCTCGGAGACCTCAGCACTCCAGGCAGTTGATTAAAACGCTGTCGGTTGGGGCTCCAATTCCCTTCTCTTCCTCCCTGAGTGAAGGAAATGCCATTCTCTGTTCTGAGATGGCCTTAAAGGCATGATAAATTCTGGGGCCCACCTTGGGTGGGACCTCATCCAGCTCTTGTGAAGTCAGTGGCAGTGGTGGAGCCGGACACCGGAAGTGGCCAGTCCTCCCCGGTTCATCCAGAGTCCTCCCGGTTATCCAGGACCCAAGGGGCTCCACCCCAGCCTGGGCTCCCGACAGGAAGCCCGTGGGGGACTCAGCCTTCAGCCCTGAGAGCACCCTCTGCAAGTGGCCGAGCAGCCCGCCTTCTCCCCACCCCAGGGCCTGGCCAGTGGACTGCGGGATGCAGGAGATTTTGCCAGAAACCAGTTTCTGGCTTCCAGCCCTGGAGTCTCTCCCCAGAGGTAGAGATGATTGGCAGCCCAGAGAGCCAATCACACTCCTTACACCCTGTGAGGCAGTCCATGTACAGCCAGCCCCTCCCAATTCTTCAGCTCTAACACAGGTGTGTGCACATACATACACGCACACACACACATATTGCACACACATGCAGGCACATACTTACCCAGGCACTGGCCTGTACACACACATGCACACGCATGCACAGAGGGTCTGCAGAGGAGAGCAGCAGGTCAGGACCCCAGTGAGCACAGCTGCTGGTCTGAGAGCCCAGGGAAGCATCACCCCGAGCTAACTCCAGAACTGGGGTGCAGTCCCCAGAGAGTGAGCCGAGCTGCTGGGGACCATCCAGAGGTAGAAATGATTCTGAATCACTGCTGCTTGGG
The DNA here is from genome assembly GCF_002263795.3 of Bos taurus. Taxonomy (NCBI): domain Eukaryota; kingdom Metazoa; phylum Chordata; class Mammalia; order Artiodactyla; family Bovidae; genus Bos; species Bos taurus. The sequence goes on from NC_037353.1 coordinate 50,323,332, forward strand.
TGCCCCGAGAAGTAGGAACAGCATGGGGTGGCCCGAGGGGGTGGGCTGGGGCGACAATGACAGCAGGGAGGACCCCTTTTCAATGCCCAAGCTGCCTGAAGGCACAATCCCCCCCGGGCAGCCACTCGGCCCCGAGCTTTACTGTCCCGGAAGCCCTGCCGCACAGACCCACAGCCCTGCAGCCTGGCTTGCACCAGCCCTAGCTTGCCACCACAGTCAGTTTGTCCTGAGGAGGAGGGGCTGATGACGCCTGAAGGTCTGTGCTCGCGCTCACAGGACCCGCCCCGAGGGTCCGCCAGGCTCCTGGTCCTGAGACCAGCAGACTGTCCAGCGCTGCCACGCCCCTCTGGTCCAGGCTGTCCTGGAGCTCTCCATCAGAACCTGCTCCACACCTGCCGTGATGCAGCCTCCTGGTCCCCGCACTCAGTCCTTCTGTCCCCCTCAATCCCCTGGGTGGAGTCCTGCTGAGCCTGTCTGCCTGGGGGGTCTTAGCCCCCCGTCCCCACCACGTTCCATCCCTGCCTAGAACTCCTTCCCCTTCACAGCTGGGGCCGCCCCAGGGCATCTGGTGCCTGAGCCCCGCAGACTTGCTTTGTATTGGAGGGGGACTAAGACGGGAGAACTCAGTCCCACTGGGGTGACTGCTGCTGATGGCATGTCCTGAGCTGCTTGGCTGCCTATGTCTGCAGACTTACTGGAGACTGGTGGTTGTCAAGTTCAAAGTGAGTCCCACTTGGGTTAGCAGTGGAGCCCCAGATCATCACAGAGTATCCAGGCAGATGTGACCACGTTCCTCCAGCCCCAAGTCTCTAGGTGTGGATTGGATGACCAGCATCCATTAGGTTGTTAGAGATATTAAAACATTTAAAGCATGAATTTGGGTGTCTGGCTCATAGTAAGTATTCAGAAAAGGCAGATTCCCTATCAGGGGTCTAAACCTAGGGAAAGATGCTCCCACCTGGCTCTGGAGTTCAAAGATGGAGAGGTACCCATGTGTGAAGGTGATCACCCGAGCCAGACACCATGACCCTGCCTCTCCCATCGCATCACTTGTTCAGTTACTGAGACAACAGCATCCAATGGTCTCCTGCTCAGCAAAGAGCAACCTTCACTCATAAGAGTCACTGAGGAGGAGAGATTGGATGCCCCTTGTCTTCTCTAATCCCAAATTAGGACTTTGGGGAAACCAAGAGTGTGCATTATGGGCAGAAAGTGAGAAGAACTAAAGAGCCTCTTGATGAAAGTGAAAGAGGAGAGGGGAAAAGTTGGCTTAAAACTCAACATTCAGAAAACTAAGATCATGGCGTCCAGTCCCATCATGTCATGGCAAATAGCATGGGGAAAACAATGGAAACAGTGAGAGACTTTATTTTTCTGGGCTCCAAAATCACTGCAGATGGTGACTGCAGCCATGAAATTAAAAGATGCTTTACTCCTTGGAAGAAAAGCTATGATCAACCTAGACAGCATATTAAAAAGCAGAGACATTACTTTGCCAACCAAGGTCCGTCTAGTCAAGGCTATGGTTTTTCCAAGTGGTCATGTTGGATGTGAGAGTTGGACCATAAGGAAAGCTGAGCACGAAGAATTGATGTTTTTGGAACTGTGATGTTGGAGAAGACTCTGGAGAGTCCCTTGGACTGCAAGGAGATCCAACAAGTTCCATCCTAAAGGAAACCAGTCCTGGGTGTTCATTGGAATGCACTGATGCTGAAGCTGAAACTTTAATACTTTGGCCACCCTGATGGGAAGAGCTGACTCATTTGAAAAGACTCTGATGCTGGGAAAGATTGAGGGTAGGAGAAGAAAGGGTATGACAGAGGATGAGATGGTTGGATGGCATCACTGACTCGATGGACATGAGCTTGAGTAAACTCCAGGAGTTGGTGATGGACAGGGAGGCCTGGCGTGCTGCAGTCCATGGGGTCACAAAGACTCAGGCACAACTGAGTGACTGAACTGAATTGAACTGAAGACTGTGCATTAATAACCTAGACTAAACAAATTATGTTCAAATTTACAATGTTTGGATCTGGGATTAAAAAAAAAAGGTCTCTCTTCAGATTTCCTAAAAGCATCGAGCAACAGCTACCCTTTCCTCCTCCCTGCCTCCCCTCCTTCCTACTCCTCACCTACCGTTTCTCTATACCATCTTCCCAAATCACGAATTTGTGCCGCCATGGTGACGGCCGTCAGCAGGGACAGACTTCAGTGATCAGTTTTTCCCCATATGCTGAAGACTCGGATCATCGACAGCTCCCCGCTGTCCACCACTGCTCTTCCCAGGGTCCAGATAACGCCCAGAGTATCGCTTACTTTTATTCAAATGTGTACACTTGTTCTGGCTGCAGGAAAGATTTCTTTCTTTTATGTTCATTTCTGTGTGGTATTCTGGAGTATGAGTATGCATCCCATCATCGTAATTGTTTGGCTTTTAACATGCTTTAGCCAATGTGCAAGCTACTGATTCTAAAATCTCTAACAAACTGTCGGCGAGCCTGTGGTTGGCCATTCTCTCTAGCCGTAAATGTCCCTGTTTCGAGGAACGACAGAAAAGTGCCGGCAGCTAAACATCGTACTTTGGATCATAATTGGGTTCAATTAACTTAGGTAACATAAATTCTTGGCAGTAAAAGTTGCTTGCCTTGTGATAACATGCCTGTGAGTAGCCAGATTACTGAGACTGGGGGCAGGGCTTATGGAAATTATATAGTAGAACCAATAGTTTAATTTCACATGTCAATTGCCTACCAGGAAGCAGGTGATGATTGTCCAGGTCAGAAAAATTGGGGAGGGTCTTGGCGTGCAGATGGGGGAGGGAAGGAGCCACTGCAGCTGCAAGCTCCTGACCCTCAGCTCCAATACGTTCTTCACGCAGAGGAAATAAGCTGCTACACTGACCACAGTCCCTGAAGATTTTTATCTTGATTCATCTCATAAAACTGTCTCAGCAGCACACTCAGCCTGACAAGATCCCTCATTACCAAGCGATGTTGCAACTTCCCAGTGGCTTCCTCTTCATCTCCTCTCAAAACTCATCACAAGGGCTCCTTATCTTCTGGTGTCATTTCCGCCCTCAGTGTTGTCAACAAGGTAAAGTTCTTTTAACCAGATGCACTGTCCTTCTAGGGTTACTTCTATTGGAAGGTATCCAAATGAAATCAGTTTTTATATAAAGCAAAGCATAACTCTTCCTAATTGTGAATTTGCATCTCTCAATGTTAAACTTTATGCAATCAGGGCACGTATTTTTACATATTTAAATTTTTATTTGAAAAATTCTGATAAAAGGTACTTGGGTCATTTTTCTTAGACATGAAGAGGAGTAACTTAACCTCATTAAAGCCTCATGTTTTTAACATAAAAGCAATTAGGTCTTGCCGATGATTCAGTTGGTGGCTCAGACAATAAAGAATTTGCCTGCAATGCAGGAGAACTGGGTTCCATTCTGGGTCAGGAAGATCCCTAGGAGAAGGGAATGGCTACCCACTCCATTATCCTTGCCTGGGAAATCCACGGACAGAAGAGCCTGGTGGGCTGCAGTCCACTGGAAGGACTGATGCTGAAGTGCCAGTACTTTGGTCACTTGAAGTGAAGAGTGGACTCACTGGAAAACACCTTGATGCTGGGAAAGATTGAGGGCAAGAGGAGACGGGGGCGACAGAGGATGAGATGGTTGGATGGCATCACCGACTCAATGGACATAAGTTTTGAGCAAACGCTGGGAGATAATGAAGGACAGGGAAGCCTGGCATGCTGCAGTCCATGAGGTCACAATGATTCAGACATGACTTAGCAACTGAACAACAGTTCAGTTACTTCTGTGAGACGTGGTCTCTTGGAAGAAGGAGTCAGTGTTTCAGGCAACTGGATCCACTTTGCAGCAACACCTATGTTCTCTAACTGACGGTGGTCTTTCAGAGATGAGGCAGGAAAAAGTGTACCTCAGTGTCCTCAGGCGCTGAGACGTTAATAATCCCCCAGGGCAGGACTTTTGGGGGAGCAAACTAGTCGGTGTACCAGCAGGACCCAGAGCCTGGACAGCATCTGGAGGCTCTGTGGGGTCTCCAAGCCGCCAGTCAAATGACTCTCCATGATATGCTCAAGAAAGGATAATGAGCCAACTCAGACACACAACTGCATGGGAATGCTTCCCTGTCAAAATATCACTCTCTAGATTTAACCGAACCCTGGGCTTTGAAAAATCCGTCTCCTCCAAATCTGTATTCCACAAATGCAGCTTTTACAAAATGCATTCAATTTGAAGGGGAAAGCCAATAATTACAATGTTTGAAGATTCAATTTAAATTCTAAAAGTGGTCAAGAGCATCCCTGGGGGATCCAGGTGAGGAATTTGAGCTCTGGCGGAGTCTGAGTCTTCAGCGTATTGCTAAAAATGAAAAGCACCTTCTCCTCTCCTCTCCTACAGATTTCCATGTGCTTGGACAGCCTGCAGAGATGATTCTGGGAGAGGGGTGCTCGAGAGCCTAACTCCAGCCCTGGAAAATGACTGCTGTGTTTGACACTTTGCAACCCAAGTTCAGTTCAGTTGCTCAGTCATATGCAACTCTTTGCGACCCTGTGGACTGTAGCATGCCACGTTTCCCTGTCCATCACCAACTCCTGAAGCTTGCTCAAACTCATGTCCACTGAATCAGTGATGTCATCCAACCACCTGGTCCCCTGACATCCCTTTCTCCTCCTGCCTTCAGTCTTTCCCAGCATCAGGGTCTTTTCCAGTGAGTCAGTTCTTGGCATCAGGTGGCCAAAGCATTGGAGTTTCAGCTTCACCATCAGTCCTTCCAATGAATATTCATGACTGATTTCCTTTGAGATTGACTGGTTTGATCTCTTTGCAGTCCAAGGGACTCTCAGGAGTCTTCTCCAACACCACAGTTTAAAAGCATCAATTCTTCAGTGCTCAGCTTTCCTTATGGTCCAAATCTCACATCCATACATGACTATTGGAAAAACAATAGCTTTGACTAGACGGACCTTTATTGGCAAAGTAATGTCTCTGCTTTTTAATATGCTGTCTGTGTTGGTCATAGCTTTTCTTCCAAGGAGCAAGCGTCTTTTAATTTCATGGCTGCAGTCACCATCTGCAGTGATTTTGGAGCCCAAGAAAAGAACGCCTGTCATTGTTTCCATTGTTTCCCCATCTATTTGCCATGAAGTGATGAGACTGGATACCATGATCTTTGATTTTTGAACCTTGAGTTTTAAGCCAGTTTTTTCATTCTCCTTTTTCACTTTCAAGAGGCTCTTCAGTTCCTCTTCACTTTCTGCCATAAGGGTGATGTCATCTGCATATCTGAAGTTTTTTATATTTCTCCTAGCAATCTTGATTCCAGCTTGTGCTTCATCCAGCCCACCATTTAGCATCATGTATTCTGTATAGAAATTAATCAAGCAGGGTGACAATATACAGCCTTAATGTACTCCTTTCCCAATTTGGAACCAATCTGTTATTTCATGTCTGGTTCCAACTGTTGCTTCTTGCCCTGCATACAGATTTCTCAGCAGGCAGGTAAGGTGAAAAATGGTAACAATTTGATATTCCCATCTCTTTAAGAATTTCCACAGTTTGTTGTGATCCATACAAAGGCTTTAATGTAGTCAATGAAGAAGAAATAGGTGTTTTTCTGGAACTCTCTTGCTTTTTCTGTGATCCAACAGATGCTGGCAATTTGATCTGGTTCCTCTGCCTTTTCTAAATCCAGCTTGAACATCTGAAAGTTCTTGGTTCACATACTGTTGAAGTTTTGCTTGGAGAATTTTGAGCATTACTTTGCTAGCATGTGAGATGAGTGCAGTTGTGTAGTAATTTGAACACTCTTTGGCATTGCCTTTCTTTGGGACTGGAATGAAAACTGACCTTTTCCAGTCCCGTGGCCACTGCTGAGTTTTCCAAATTTGCTGGCATATTGAGTGCAGCATTTTCAAAGCATCATCTTTTAGGATTTGAAATAGCTCAACTGGAATTCCATCACCTCCACTAGCTTTGTTCATAGTGATGCTTCCTAAGGCCTACTTGACTTTCCACTCCAGGATGTCTGGCTCTAGGTGAGTAATCAAACCATCATGGTTATCTGGGTCATGACGATCTTTTTTGTACAGTTCTTTTGTGTATTCTTGCCACATCTTCTTAATATCTTCTGCTTCTCTTAGGTCCATGTCATTTCTGTCCTTTATTGAGCCCATCTTTGCATGAAGTGTTCCCTTGGTGTCTCTAATTTTTTTGAGGAAATGTCAAGTCTTTCCCATTCTAGTGCTTTCCTCTATTTCTTTGCATTGGAACTGTGATGTGGAGAAGACTCTTGAGAGTCCCCTGGACTGCGAGGAGATCCAACCAGTCCATCCTAAAGGAGATCAGTCCTGAGTGTTCATTGGAAGGACTGATGTTGAAGCTGAAACTCCAATATTCTGGCCACCTGATGCGAAGAGCTGACTCATTGGAAAAGACCCTGATGCTGGGAAAGATTGAGGGTGGGAGGAGAAGGGAACAACTGAGGTTGATATGGTTGGATGTCATCACCGACTCAATGGACATGAGTTTGAGTAAACTCTGGGAGTTGGTGATGGACAGGGAGGCCTGGTGTGCTATAGTCCATGGGGTCACAGAGTCGGATACAACTGAGCAACTGAACTGCACTGAGCTGAACTGCTTTCTAGGTATGTTCTGGGGGGCATTGTTTGGGGGTGGGTATCAGCCACCAGGCGAACAGACCCCTTTCCCTTCTGAAATACTGAGGATTTCTCAGAGATGCTCATGGCTGGCTTTGCTGACAGGTCAGCCTCTTTTGGAATCGCTGACTCCTTGGTCTGCTCGAGGTTCCTATTTGAGATAGAATTTCAGCTGCATCTTTCTGTGACGTCATCCTGCTCACCGGGTGACTTTGTTCAAAGTCGCTCAATTGTTCAGGTCACCTGTCCTCGGGGGAGTGTAGGGCAGGATCCTGGGACTCACACAGCAGCTGTAGGCATATCTCCTTCCTGGACAGGGCAGGCTGGTGGGTCCTAGGGAACCATTGCCTCTGGCTGAGAGGGTCCTGTTTATCTGCCCCAGTGGCCTAGAAATGTATGTCCCGAGGCTTCCCTGGGGGACAATGGGAGAGGAAAGGAAGTAGATACGGAAAAGGAGATGTGATCAGAGAGGAGGGTGGACAGCAAACCAGGCAGGCAGCATCTGAGCCCTGCCCCCACAGGGGCAGGAACCTGCATCCTCAGATCAGGAGAATGTGTGGTTGGTGTCTGGGGAAAGGAGAAGTGGATGCCATCGGACGGAGGAGAGAGACCCCCAGAGGCTGCATGAGCCCCTTAGGTGGCAGAATGCTGCCCTGATGCGGGGTCACCACAGACACAGATTCCAGAGTCCCTGGAGGCCCCTGCACCCGCTTCCAGGGAGCAGGCATGAGTAGTGAGCACAGCTTTACTGCTGTGGATGCTGGACAAAGCGGCACCCGCCAGTGACAAAGCGACACCCGTCAGCGTGTGTGTGCAATGCCCTGACTTTATAGATTTATAGTCTGTGCGTCTGTCACCACACCCATCACCCCAAACATCCCCTCGTACCCATCTCCGGTTGATCCAGGATCCCATGCCGAGTCCCAGAAACCGCTTGTCTTTTTTCCATCTCTAGAGATGTGCCTTTTCAGGAAATGTCATAGAGATGGGATCCTACAACACGGAGACATTTCTTCAGGTTTCCTTCATGTACAAAGTGATTTTTAGGTGTAGCCTACAGCAGTAACTGATTGCTTGTTACAGAAAAAACAGCATTCCATTATGCAGCTGCACCACTTTTCACTTTTCTGACCTATGTATGCCTCTGAAAGTTGTTTTCAGTTTGGGGAAATCGTGAATGATGCAGTCTACACATCGATGTTTCTGCATGGACACCTTCTCATTTCTGGGGAGGTTCCTAGCCAAGGCCTTGCTTGGTTAGACAGCAAGTGTAATGTTGGCTTTCGGAGAAATAGCCAAGAAATTTTCCAAGGTGACCGCACTGTCTTCCCTTCTGGCCAGCAGCGCCTGGGGTCACTGATTCTCCTGTCTTCTGCCCACTCACCATCCTGTCTGTGGTCTTCACCATGGCCTTGAGGGGTCCATAGTGCCATCTCAGTGTAATTTTAATATGCATGTTACTGACAACAAATGATGTTAAACTTCTTCTCAGGTGCTTTTTAGCCGTTGGCATATTTTCTTGAGAGAAATGGCTATTCAAAGCTCTGTTCACTTTCTAAATTATTATTTCCTTACTTTTGGCTGTGCCGGGTCTTCATTGCTGTACGGGCTTCCTCTAGTTGCAGAGAACAGGGGCTGCTCTCTGGTTGAGGGGCTCTGCTTCTCATCTCGATGGCTTCTCTTGCTGCAGAGCAGAGGCTCTAGGTGCCCGGCTTCAGAGGTCGTGGCTCCCGGGCTCAAGAGCACAGGCTCAGCAATCGTGAAGCATGGATTTAGTTGCCTTGGCATGAGGGATCTTCCCAGATTAGGGACTGAACCTGTGTCTCCTGCATTGGCAGGTGGATTCTTTACCACTGAGCCACCAGGGAAGCCCTGATCTTTTTTTTTTTTTTTTAATTGCGTTATTTAACAGATGGAGCTGTAAGAATTTTTCACAGGCCCATTTTCCCCAAATACAATTTACGAGTATTTTCTCCAAGCCTCTGTCAAGTATTTCCATTTTCTTCATGGCATGTCTTGAAGCACAAGGTTTTAATTTTAATAAAATCAAGATTACCTTTCTTCTATGAATCATGCCTCTGTTTTTGTATCTAAGGACTCTTTGCCTAACTCAGGATCTTGAAGAATTTATCCTATATTTTATTCCACAATTTCTGCAGTTTTATGTCTTATGTTAAATTTATGATCCATTTCAAGTTAACTTTTGGGTTTGGCTGAAGATAGAAACATACAATTTTTTTGCATGGAGTTATAGAATTGTTGAAAAGATCATGTTTCCAGCTCTGAATTGCCTTTATGCCTTTGTTGAAAACCTATTGGCCACATAATTAAGGTTTTAGTTCTAGACTCTGTTCTGCTGAGTTTATCTGGATGCCTCTCTTCTATGGTAAAATTACACTGTCCTATTGCCTATAGCTTTATAATGATTTTGATATAAGATAGAGTAAATCTCCCAACTTATTCCTCTTTTCCAAAATTATTTTGATTATTCTATGTCCTTTATATTTCTTTGTTCCTTTTAGGGTCACTTTGTCAGTATCTATTTTTAAAAGCTTGACAGGGATTGTATTGACTCTATAGATTACTTGAGGAAGAAAAAATCTTTTTAAAAATCTTTTTATTTTGTATTGGAGTGTAGCTGATTAACAGTGTTGTGATCGTTTCTGGGGAAGTGAAGGCACTCAGCCATATGCACACATGTATCCATTCTCCCACAAACTCCCCTCCCAGAGAAAAGCCATCTTAATGGCATTGTCTTCTGGCCCATAAACATGGGATGTCTTTGGTTTTTTAGCTCTTCTTCAGTCTTGCTCTGGGACACGCTGCAGTTTTCAGTGTCTAAGTCTTGTAAGTTTTCTGTAAAATCACTCCGAAGCCTTTTATTCTTTTGATTCTATGGCGAATGCACTAGTTTTCTAATCTCATTTTCAGATTATTCACAGCTCATATACAGAACATGCAAAACATGAAGATCACGGCATCCAATATCATGGCCATCATTTAATGGCAAATAGATGGGGGGAAGTAAAACAGTGATAGATTCTATTTTCTTTTGCTTCAAAGTCACTGTGGACAGTGACTACAACTATGGAATTAAAAGACGCTTGCTCCTTGGAAGAAAAGCTACGACAAACCTAGACAGTGTATTAAAAAGCAAAGACATCACTTTGCCAACAAAGGTCCGTCTAGTCAAAGCTTTGGTTTTTCCAGTAGCCATGTATGAATGTGAGAGTTGGACCACAAATAAGACTGAGCACTGAAGAACTGATGCTTAGAACTGTGGTGTTGGAGAAGACTCTTGAGAGTCCCTTGGACTGCAAGGAGATCCAACCAGTCAATCCTAAAGGAGATCAGTCTTGAATATTCATTGGAAGGGCAGATGCTGAAGCTGAAACTCCAATACTTTGGCCACCTGATGTGAAGAACTGACTCAATGAAAAAACCCTGATGCTGGGAAGATAAAGGCAGGAGGAGAAGGAGGCGACAGAGGGTGAGAAGGTTGGATGGCATCACTGACTCAATGGACATGAGTTTGAGCAAGCTCTGGGAGATGGTGAAGGACAAGGAAGCCTGGTGCGCTGCAGTCCATGGGGTTGCATAGAGTAGGACACAGCTTGGCAACTGAACAACACCATAAATAAAAATGCAATTTGCTTCTTAGATCTTATATTATGCAACATCGCTAAGCTTGTTTTTCATGTAGTAGTTTTTTCTCTGAAACCTTCAGTGTTCTCTTCATACAAAATCAGATTTTCTTCACACACAGTTTTGCTTTTCTCTCAGTCACAGTGGCTCTGATTTTCTTGTTGCTGCTGTGCGGCTGGACCCTGTGGTTCCGAGTTGCACAGCTGTGCTGAGGTCTGATGTGCTTGCCCTGTGTGTTATCTTAGCGAAGAGAATTCTCTCTCACCACCGAGTGGGATGTGAGCTGAGAGATTTCAGTAAATGTCCTTTATCAAGCTGAGAACGTTCCCTTCTATTCCTAGTTTAATTGAATGTGTTTTGCCCCAAATAGATGGTGGATCTGTCAAATGCTTTTTTGCATCCTTGGAGATGATCGTGTAGATTTTTGTCCCTTGTTCTATTAATATGATTGACTTCATGAAATCATTTTTAGATGTTTCACCAGCTTTATATTCTTGGAACAGATCCCACTTGGCAATTGATCTGTTTTCTGTGTTGCTAGATTCAGCTTGCTAAAATTTTGTTAAGGGTTTTTCCGTCTATATTCACGAGGGATGCTGGCCTGCAGTTTCCTTTGTTTGCGATGTCTCTGTCTGGCTTCGGTGGCAGAGCCATCCTGGATCTGTTAGGCAATAGAGTGTAGAGAATCTGGATTCCGATCCCCCCTCAGGAGGGTTGATGGTTTGGCTGCCTGTTTGTTTATGTCTTTCCTGGATGACGGTGGCATCTGTTTCCCCTGGAGCCGCAGCCGCTGACATCTTGTTTGTCTTGTTCGGGGTTTTCTGGTTGCTGTTTCTTTCTCCACCCAGCTTCCCAGCGGTCATCCCTGCATCTGCAGAGCTTATGCTCAACCAACAACCAGTCAGAATCTGCGCTCAAGCGTCCCACCTCTGCCAATGGATTTGTCTCTGGGTTCAAGAGTGCCTTCAAAATCCAAGTGGTTTCAAGCCCATACCCACTTGGAGATCCACTGAGCTTTCACAGGTCTTCTCTGGACTTGAGTGCTGGGGAGACTGGGGATGGTGGAGAAGTCTCATTGTGTCTTTTCTGTATCTCTCTGGTTAATTTCTAGCTAGTCTGTGGCTTGTCACAATCAAACCAAGGACCTCAGACTAGGGGAACAGCTGGGCATGCCTGTTTACTCGGCACGGAGACCATTACTGATTTCAGACGATGCTAACTGGCAGGGCTTTACCACCCTCTGGTCCAAATCAAGAAGCTCCCTCCAGTAGTGAAGCTGCTGGTAATTCCGGGCCTGCCATGATTGCTTAGGACCACCAGATGGTCACGAGGCGGGCGGGGCGGGAGCAGGGCCACCCGGGAACACCAGTTTCCTCCCCCAAGTCCAGCAGCTTGTCGGGACTGAGAGCATCTCAGCTTACTGGGAGAGTTGGTCAGCTTCCAGGACAGAGGAACGGCTGTTTTGATCGCGTGTCTGGTCACAGCTCCTTCTGGGGGGAGGACGGGGTGCCCCCCCAGAAGCCCCATGCCGACCCCCGTTTCCACCTCGCTTCCCGTCCCGCTGGCTGCCTGCCAGGGCCTCTGGTTCCCGCCCGTGCCCTGCTCTGGGCCAGCTGTGCGGCTGCAGGCACACGACAGCGTGCTTCTGCCGGCGCCGGGGAGGAGGCCTGACAAGTGGTGTTTCCACGTCCACAGCCCGCGAGGAGGCGCTGTTACCTCCAGGAGGCAAAACGCCCAGGATCCACCCACGGAACTCCACCCTGTGAAACGCTTCAGAATCGCTCCGTTCTCGCTCATGCGCCCTTTCTTCCAGATGAAGGTTTGGATCCACATTTCTCTCTGGAGAGTCTCTGCTGGGTGCTCAGCCCCAGCTGCGTTTAGAGAGCAGTTTAACAGACGCCGAGCATCATGGCTTCCATCCAGGGCCATTAGAAAACCCATCTTTCCAGGACACCCCTCAGACTTCCAGGATCCCAGATGGGACTCGCCTGGACGTGCCTACCTTTCCCAGGCAGCTGCCCGTCTTTGCTGTGAAAGTACCACCGCGCCCAGGACGGCACGTGTGCGCCCGGTCCCCAGGGGGCTGTTCTCGTTTATCCCCACGTGCAGCGCCAGCTTTAGTTCTTCCTCCAGCGCTGAGCAGTTGTGTCTCAGCCCCCCGGCCCTCGCCCCTCCCCTCTCCCTGCGCCCCTCACCACGTCTTGCCCAGGCCTTGGTCTGTTCCTTCCATTTGTCACCTGCTCTGTCCCCCCACCCACGGCAGATGAGCACTAGGCGGCGTGGCTTGGTGCTCACGCTGCAGTCCCCAGGGCGCGGTTGTGATTCACAGGAAGAGCCTCAGCTCATCAGCACCCTTATCGTCCCTCTGACTGCACGTTCACCCGCCCCACTGAGCGACTGTCTCAGCTCTCCTAGGTTACGATGGGAAACCAACGACTGTTTGCATGAATAACTAGGCAATACTGGTCCCATGAAGCTCCCTGACTGCGGGCACGATCCATCGTGAGTGTTTAAAGCTGCCTCTCGGTGTTCCGTATGGTCTGTATTTCTGCATATCTATCCTTCAACCTCTGTTACTCATTATATCCTTGGTTTCACTAAAATTTTACACCTTTTGTGTTTCACATCAGGTTGATCTGCTGGAATGTATACGCATTGTGTTAAATCAACTGACATTATTTGTTAAAAATTATTAATTAGATGGATCACGGTAAATACAAGAAGTTTTAAGCTTACTATGGAAATAGAGCTATTTCTCTAAGAATTTTCTTTTTTTTTCCTGATTTTTGTCTCTTGGTGTCCTGCAATTCAAATTCCTTTAAGCATTTAATCGTGCACACCTCTGCTTCCTCTTTAGGGGCTTCCCAGGGGGTGCTAGTGGTAAAGAAGCTGCCTGCCAATGCAGGAGATGCAAGAGACATGGGTTCGATGCCTGGGTCAGGAAGATCCCCTGGAGAAGGGCATAGATACGCACTTCAATATTCTCGAGCCTGGAGAATCCCACCAACAGAGGAGCCTGGGGGGGCTATGGTCCATAGGACCACAAAGAGTTGGACACGACTGAGGTGACTAAGCACGCACTCACTGATTCTCTTAAAGGAGTCTAAGACTTTTTTTTTTTTTTTACCGAAGAGCAGTGAGTGTCGTTGCCCTGATCATAAGGCACGAGGTTTGCAGGTTGTTGCCATTTAGAGAAACTGATTGACAGACATGGATTCTTTCCATAGGATTTCTTACAGCTGATGTACTGATACACCTATAATTATCTGACAGTGAAAAGTTTAATGAAAAAACATGTTCAAGAGGTAAAATCTGCAGCCAACAAATGCTTAGCTTTTCAAATTCCTGATGCTCAGAGCATGAGCAGCTGCAGAGGAGAAACCAGCTAGCCCTCACCTACAGCTCTCATGGCTCAGGGCAGAGGTGGTCCCATCTCCCCACTCAGTCACCTGGAGGATCAGAGGAGCTTAAGAGGGAGGGCGGAGTTACCTTTCCATCACAGTTCAGGCTCACACGCATCCTCGGAAGGCTCTCTTCATGAGTAATACACAGTAAAAGTCAAAATAATTTTTCCACAGATGACACACATCACTCCAGGACACGGGCATGGGTTGTCCTGGAGGAGGAACAGCCTCGAGCTGGTGGATGAAGATGTTCCGAGAACCTCCAGGGTAGGCTATGGCGTGGCCAGGTGGAGAGACAGCCAGGTGCTGGGCACTTCCCGTGCATGCAGACGGTCTGTCCACTGGAGCCCTCTGAGGCGTGAGCTCCACGCATCTGCCTCTTGTAGACAGAGACCCCGTGTAGGGGGTCAGTCGGAGGACACGGCTTAGAGAGGAGGCTGAGATGAGCAGGGAGGCCATGCCCGAGGCCCAGGGGACCGGGGTTGTCTCTGGACGGGACACCAACACAGGGAGCTTTCTGCCCACCGGCGCATCAGCAGAGGGGTGCCCTTGCATCTGTCCCTGTGACCTCACCATGCCTGTCCAGAGCGTAGAAAGACCATTCATTCCTAGAGGTGCCCTGGGCCCAGGGCTTCAGTGTGGAGGAATCCAAGCGGCACGGCTCAGCTGGCCACTGCAGGGGCTGCACCTTGTTCCCTGGGTGAGCCTGATACTGGGAGGCTCCCTGGGGACCACTGGCCTCCGCGTCACCATCACTTACCTGGAGTGCAGGGAGGGAACGTGGGCTCAGGGAGGGGCAGCAGGCCGAGGGCCATGAGAGCATCACTAGGGTCTTGAGTGTGCCCCCGACAGTCCCGATGTTCTCCACATCTCTGACGAAAGTATGCAAAGAACCAAAAGCATGCGGATGGTCCTCTGGGTTCAAGGAGCCAGTCAGCAGGGCTGCACCTGACGGCCGGGCAGAGGGCGTCCACCAGCCGGGTGGGCTGTGCCAAATCCTCAGCCAATCCCAAGGGCCCCTCAGATCCCCCAAGCAACCACACACATGCGCCCCCTGCCCCAAACTCGCAGTCAGCACTTCTGTTTCAAAGGCACTCTTTGAGAGCAGAGGGCTGGAACCAACGCACTGAATGTTCTCCAGCAGTAAATAAAGGGGAACACCTGAGAAATTCTGAAATGACAAATACACCCAAACATGGTCGCGGAGGGGGCTCGTGCTCAAGAGGCCACGGCAGGGTGAAGGCCAGTCCTGGAGGACTTCAGCCTCCATGGCAGACTTCTCAGAGGCCCTCCCCAGTGTCAGAGGCGAGGGGAGACACAGGAGCCTTCCTGGGAATCCTGCCGGCTTCAGGAAAAATGAAGAATGGAGACTGCCCATGCCCATGAGAGGCACTCCATCTCCATGAGTGTTAAAACTAAGCATTCAAATTCTCTCTGCCCTTCCCTATCTGCCAGGGCTGTCCTCAGGGTGGGAAGCCCCAGGTGGTGTCTGGATGCTCACATGCAGGGCTGTCCTCGGGTGTGAAGCTCCTGGTGGTGTCTGGATGCTCACGTGATGAAGGCTGTCCTCAGGTGTGAAGCCCCAGGGTGGTGTCTGAATATTCACGTGGTGGAGGCTGCACTCAGGTGTGAAGCCCCAGGGTGGTGTCTGTATGATCACGTGGCAGGGGTTCTTCAGGTATAATGCCCCAGGGTGGTGTCAAGACGCTCATGTGGTGACCTCGGGGTGTGAAGCCCCAGCCCTGTGTCTGTGTGCTCATGTGGTGAGTGCCGTCCTGAGGTGTGAAGCCCCCGGCGGTGTCTGGACACTCAGGTGGCAGGTCCTGCGTGGCCGCTGGGCTGCAGAGGGCAGCACCGTGAAGGTGTGGTTCCTGCTTCACTGCTGTACCTCCTGCAGACGCCGCTCCCTCTGCTCCATCGCAGCATCTGCACCGGCCAGCTGGAGAAGTTAGCAGATAATTACCCAGCATGCGTCGTGGGGAGCCAGTTATTAAGGCCCTGATTAACTGCCTTGGAGGATACACTGAGTGGGTCTGAATCCATGCCTGGTCAGGCCAGCCAGGAATCCGGAGCAGGAACCATCCTCGCACGGCTCACCCTCTGACGCAGCCCTTCTCCTGGAGCCGTGAGTGCCCCCACCCCGTCCAGGCGGTGTCAGACCAGCCCTCGGCGGAGACGGCTGAGTGGGCGGAGCTGGCGGCCCCGGGCGGGTGGGAGCCAGCCCCACACACGGTGAGCCCGCTGCTCTTGTCCCGCTTACGGCCCCAGGACTGTACGGCCTCCTGAAACACGTGCTTTTATCCTTATTTCACGCAAACACATCTCACCCTGGTGAACTCACAGCCTCCCAACCTCGTGTTTTTCTCCCAGGAGCCACTGAGCAACTCGCAACAGTCAAGTAAGGGTGCATGTGGCCCCCGCGGAGGAGACAGGCTGTGTGACTTTGGCCGCAGTGCTCAACCTCTGCGGCCCCGGGGCCTCGCTGACAACGCTTCTCTCAGGCTCCGTGCAGAGCGAAGGGGGAGACGCGTGGACGCCAGCAGCGCCGCCCCTCGGCTGGAGGCAGGGAGGGCGAGGCCGCCACCCCTCCTGCCTTCATCACCACCTGCGCCAGGACCACAGAGGTGACACGGGAACCTGCTTTCAGCATTTCAGCCCTCTCACGCCAGGCTCACTGGGCACCGGGTGGGCATCACGGGGCCTCCAGCTGCCCGCCCTGATTCCAAGCCAGCTTCCTTCACCCACGTGGGACTGGGTCAAGGTCACCTCCCACCTGCAGCCACAGGCACCGGCTCCTTCCAGAGAGGACGATCCAGGCGTCCCCAGGAACGAGGGGCTGTAGAGAAGCACCCATCTCACTGAGATTCACGTCCCAGGGCACCCTGGCCTGGTTCAGAACCCCACACCCCGGACAGCCACTGGGTGCTTAGCCTTTCAGTACCCAGCACAAGTCCAGAAAGTTTTCATCAGTAATAGAAACCTCACAACGCACTGTCTGAACAACGAGGTAAATGGAATCCCAGGACCTCACGCAGGATGTGAGTGGGGGCACGGTGTTCACTCGCTGACCTGGACCAGCCCCACACGCCCTGCCCCGAAGAGTTTCCCAAACATCCACTCGAGCCCCAGCCATTTCTGCCGCCCTCACGGGCACTTTGATGAATAACTGATGGGGATCTGATGGCCGCGTCCTCACTGGGGATGGTCCCCGGCACATCCGCCCCCCGCCACGTGCTCAACACGAACATCAGTGAGTCTGCACGGCACGTGGAGCAAGCCAAGAGGCTGCAGAGCTGAGCCTGAGCCACGCAGCCCCTGCGGCTCAGGTTCTGCTCTGGGAACAGGGTGTGGCGCTGGCCCCGTGTGTGCCGTGAGCCTCAAACCAGTGAATTCCAAAAGAAAGACGGCGGGAGCAAGTGAGGGGCTGGCATCTGTGTGCCGTCTGCTGTTACAGATAAGGGTCCGAGAGTCAGGCAGTGCTGACAGGCTGGGCCGGGGTTGGAATGGGGGTCTGTCTGGACCCAGGGTCTAGGCTTTTTGCTCAGATGACAAGACCTCCTTTTGATGACTGGCCATTTCTAAGTCCACTTCCCTTTCTGTCTGTGGGAGCTTGTGGGCGGCCAGGCGGTGCCCGGGGAAGGGCACGTGTTGCTTCTGTTTACTCCCCCGTTTGACGTCCAGCGTGACTGCAGTGTGGTCCTTACTGTGTGTGGGTGGGGGGCTGGGGGCCTTTGATGTTAACATAGTTTTTCTCATCCGCTGAGCCCTTCACAAGCCAACGTGACTCTCACACAGCAAGTGGAGCCGATCTGAGAGGCTGAGTCGCAGACTGCCCGGAATAGCAAGAGTCTGCAGCAAAGAGAGGGAGTCCTTCAGAACCGCTCTCAGAGCAGCAGAGCCAGCCTCATTCATTATTAACTGCACCGTGACCTAAATAAATCACGGGATCAGACTTCATCTAAACGCTGCTTGTCACACACCCTGCTCCTCCCGTCGGATAAATGGTTTCAGCACCAAGGAAAAAAGAGGGTGTCTTTTGAGAGTAATTATAACCTGGTAGCTACACCAAATTAACACAGCCCACCCTCGATCAGCGGAATGGCCCTGCTCCCCATTAACCACGAACACCACGGTACCACCAGGCAGGGAGGAATGGACCTGTGTTTAACAAGGTGATTAAAAGCGACTCCACTTAATCAACATGATTTGTTATTATTTAGTGTCCATCTGTGACTGTTGAAAATTTGTCAGGAGATTACTGTTGAACCTTTAGCAAAGAGATTTGTTTTGCCAATAGTTAAATGACAGTTAAGTGACACCAATTACAATAAATCACACTCTTGATAGGATAAATGCTGTCCTTGCTGACAAGCTTGAAACCCCTCTCTAGCCGGGAGCCTGTGTCTACTCCATGAGCTTCCCGCCTCGCTCCTTCATGCTTCCCAGCAGTCCTGGAGCTGGTGGTTGGGTTTGGAACCTGGCAAATAGGGGATCGATACCATCGATCACACTGTAAATGTTTGTATTTCTAACTTGCTCTCTGCCGCCTACTGGAGAATGGTCACAGAAGGCCAGGAACAAAGCCCACACCTCACGCCCCTCCTCCTGGCGAACTTCCTGGCTGTTTCCCTTCCCTCCCTCCCCCACCTCTGCTGCCAGCAGCTTGTAGCAGCCACAGTGGTCTCCTACAAAGCGAGCCCCTGATGAGGGAACTTGGGCTCCTGGGCTCAGCAAACTGTCTCTTCCCTGGCCAGCCACCCTGCGATGGGCCCTCTGCCAGCTAGTGAGTAGAGGGGAGTCCACCGTGGGGTGAAGTGTGGTGATGCTTCTGCGGGGCCCTCTGCAGGTCTGCATCCATCATGCTAAGTGCACAGTGGTCAGTAGCGATGTTGTTGAAAAACTGAGCTGGGCTGATCCACTTCAGATGAACTGTGACCCCCACTCCCAGGTCTGAAACAAGGAACCTTATTCACACTTAGACAGAAATGTGTACGGTCCAATCTGGAAATGAGTTTGTCTGTGTGATGTGTGTGAAGAGAGGATGAGGAGGACCAGTGAAGTGGCAGGAGATGTGTCGGTAGTTTGGAGTCCTGATCCTTTATATTCCTGATGACTATAAAGAAAGCTGAGCACCGAGGAATCGATGCTTTTGAACTGTGGTGTTGGAGAAGACTCTTGAGAGTCCCTTGGACTGCAAGGAGATCCAACCAGTCCATCCTAAAGGAGATCAGTCCTGGGTGTTCATTGGAAGGACTAATGTTAAAGCTGAAACTCCAATCCTTTGGCCACCTGATGCAAAGAACTGACTCATGTGAAAAGACCCCGATGCTGGGAAAGATTGAAGGCAGAGGAGAAGGGGACGACAGAGGATGAGATGGTTGGATGGCATCACCGACTCAATGGACATGAATCTGAGTAAACTCCAGGAGTTTATGATGGACAAGGACGCCTAGCATGCTGCAGTCCATGGGGTCACAAGGAGTCAGACACGACTGAGCGACTGAACTGACTGAACTGAACGGATCCTTATTCAAAGTTTAATGTCATCAAAGCACCTCCAGTCGCCACACGACCTCCACCCTTGGGGTCCAGAGAACACTCTGCCTTTCCTCCCACTTCCCAGGCTGCATGCCCTGTCTGCTCTCCCAGCCCTCACCTGCCGCTCAAAGGAAACACCATTGTGGAAACATCAGTGCTCTGGGGAGGGTGTTATTTCCCTTAAATCAGGCTGATGATCCAGGCACTGTCATTCTCCTTGTTTAGGGAGGGTTCATCTGCGTATTTCTCAAATTCCACCTAATAATGAGCTGGGTTTCGTGTTTGACTTCCGTCACTTACAGAGAACAGAGCAGTAAAGCCGCCCAGGGCCAGTTGCTCACTGACCAATGTGCTTCCGTGCCTGGCAGCCATGAGCCACCCCTTGGAGCTGAGGGCTCAGCGGACGTGGTCTAGGCTCTGCTGGTTGGAGCGCTGTCCAGGCAGAGGAGCGGGCTCCGGGCAGGCAAGCGCACTGGTGCAGGTAAGCAGCACCTGGTGCAGGGTCTGAGGAAGAGAGGTGGGCTCTCTCGACAGTAAACACACCGCAGCTGCAGGAACCCTGAGCGCGCTGTCAGTTTCAGGCCCCGCCCTCTCAGGAGGGAACATCAGAGACGACTGAGAGCTGGACCCTGCAGCCTCCTGACCCCCGGGAGAGGGGCCACCTCCCTCCTTAGAAGCTGAGCACCGCGCTGGCAGGAAGGGACCCTCGGGTTCGCCCCAGCGCTGGCAGGAGGACCTTTACTGCTCCTGTAGGACCGTCTAAGAGGAAGACACTACCTCAGATGCTGAAACTGGTGGAGCTGAAAGCTCAGAAAGGCAGAGGGAGAGACAGAACACATACATCACTTTTTACCTAAAAAGCTTTCCGTTAAACGTGATGTAAACAGGCGAAGATAGGATAGCTCACAGAGGAGTGCATGAAGTGGAAAGGGGTCGCCCACAGTTCAGAACTACAAGAAAATCTCTTGTTACTTTGAAGTTACTTCTTGCTCCTTGGTCTGCATTTTAAAGCCAAGATGTAACTCTGAGGTCAAGTCTGGACCACATGGTACAGAGCACCCCTGCGGTTTCCTGGGCATCACGTGAGCCCTCAGGGGCGGGACTTCCCTTGTTAAAGGGGCAGGACTTCCCTTGTTATGGGGGCGGGGCTTCCTTCGCTAGGGACTTTGCATACCTGTGTCCTGCTCCCTGTTACTGGTATTATGAAGAAATGTCCATTAAAATGAGATTAAACTTGGATCTGTTTGTTCACGGACAAGAAATCCTTAGTATATAATATCTGATTTTCCTGGTGTCCATGACCACATGGAGAAAACCTACCATTTAACTGTTATGAAGCCTGGCATTTTTTGAAGGCCCATTTTGGAGATAAGCATATAGGTAAAAGAACTTCCCTGGTGGCTCAGTGGTGAAGAACCCCCCTGCAATGCAGGAGACATGGGTTTGATCCCTGGGTCCAGAAGATCCCCTGGAGATGGAAATGGGAACCACTGCAGTGTTCCTGCCTGGAGAATCTCATGGACAGAGGAGCCTGGGGGACTACAGTCCATGGGGTCGAAAAAGAGTTGGACACGACTGAGCAGCTAAACAACCACAAAGATAGGTGAAAAGGGTTTAAAGTGACTAAGTTTCAGAACATGAAGGGCAGTGACTGAGGTTCAGTCACAGAGGAAATGGAATCTCTATGCTTTGTCTAAGGTCAGGGCATTTTGCTGAGGTACAGGCAACAAATTAAAAAATGTACTTCTCCAAATAAAAGGAGGGTGTATGATTGAATGGGAATTTAATCCAGGGGCAGATATGCTAAGTAAATTTTAGGGATGATGATGAATAAATGAAGGAAACGTTTAATCTTGATAATTCCAGTTCTCTAGGCACATCCATAAGAGAGAGATGCGTGCCGCTTATGTTCCTCGGCACCCACTGCAGCAGAGAGAGGGAACAGCACCTGCCCTGGGGGGTCAAGAAGAGGCGGAAATACAACATCACGAATGGACCCAGAGTGTCACACCGAGTGAAGTGAGTCAGACACAGGAGAAATGGCGCGTGACCTCCCTTATGTGTAGAATCTAAAAGGAAATGATACAAATAAACTTACAAGACAGAAAGAGCCTCACAGACTTAGAGAACGGGTGGACGGGATAGGAGGTCTGGGATGGACATGTGCACACGGCTATATTTAAAATGGATAACCAGCAAGGACCTCCTGTCCAGTGCAGGGAACGCTGCGCAGTGCTGTGTGGCAGCCTGGGTGGGAGGGGAGTTGGGGGAGAATGGACACGCGTGTGTGCGGCTGAGTCCCTTCACCATTCACCTGAAGCCATCACCACGTTGTTAATCGGCTGTACCCCCAATACAAGATAAAAAATTTACATTAAAAAAAAGAAGAGGTGAAATAAGAAAGCAGTAAGATAGTTAGTGCCTTTTGGTCTGAGTTAACCTGGCCAGAGTGAGCAGGAGACAAGGAGGGTGTCATAGGGAGAGGCCAGCAGACAGGACCCCTGGGGAGAGGACCAGAGAAGCAAATGCCCCCACGGCTTCTCCTTCCCTCGGGCCTCCCTTTGGCTGACACCAACAAGAGGCCGCTGATTTGGTCCATTCAGACCATCCTCCCGGACCATGGGGCCAGAAGGCGAGGGGAGCATCATAGCAGGAGAGACACAGCAATGCATCTGATCAGGAGGACATCCACAGCGGCATGATTTGTAACAGCCCAAAGGCAGAAGCAGCCCCAGTGCTCATCGACTACAAATAAATAGGCAAAATGTGATCTCTCCAAACAACGGGATAGTGTTCAGGCTAAGGAGGGAGGATGCGCTGATACAGGTGGGTGAACCTTGGAGACATGAGACTAAGTGAAACAACCCAGTCACAGAAGACCACGTGCTGCAGGCTCCCCTGGACACGAAACATCCAGAAGAGGGAAATGTTACAGAGACAGAAAGACTAGCGCTTACCTAGGCTGGCGGAGGGGTGGTGGAGGGGGCGACGACCAAGGGGTGTGGGTTTCTTTTTGGAGTAAAGAAAATGATCTAAAGTTAACTATGCTAACCATGTTTGCACATACCTATGATTGTACATTTAAATTCATTGTATGGTATGAAAATTGTGTAAACAAAGCTTTTACAAAAGAAAAATGTGTGTGTAATTCTTTAAAATAAGGCAATTGCGGTGTGGAGAAAGAATGGGATAATTATATCAAAATACATCTCCACAGTTGCTAAATTTGAATATTAAATTTAGAGCTGTGTTTGTTGGCCTTGACGACTCAAAGGGGAGTCATTCCTCCTGTCTGATTCAAAGGAAAATGCCGAGTCACCAGGGAAGGATCATTTTTCCTTGTGCTCAATACTAAGCTGCAGCGTGGTTCGAATCCCAGGTGTGGTCGGTAAGGGCGGCTTTACGGAAGAGACAGTGAGCATCTCATCCAGTCACCTCTGCTTGTTGGGCAGGGACCGCAGCAGGAAGCCAGCCTGACTTCATTTCTGGGTGGGGGTGGGGGCTGGACCACCTATCCAATGGCGTGGGCTTCCCCTGCTGGTCCGCACAGCCCAGCTGGTGGCTGCAGGTGAGAAGCCCTCAGTGTGGGCTGACCCTCAGCGGATGCACGCATGGGGGCTTGGGGCTCAAGATGCCAGGGGAGGCAGGGATCCTGCACCCGCAAAGACAGACCTGGGCCCATGAGAGCGCCCGTGGGGACCGCAGCTGAGCCTCAGGTAGGGACTCGGGTCCCATGCAGCCCGGGAGATTTCACCCAGAAATCTTGGGCAAATTTCCTTCTCTTTCCAAACCCAGGGTGGAAACTGCTGACCGATTTCCAGGGGAAGACAGCGGAGGGAGGGCAGACCTTCTGAGATCTGCCTTGCATATAATGTTGCTGCTACACAGATTTTGTCTGACTTTAAAAGAAGAAGAAAAAGAATGTTGGTTCTTTTGATCCCATTTGGAAATTACAGCCAAGATGAACTGAGCGCCTGCTGGGGCTGCACTGAGCCTTCACAGACAGCTTCCTGCATTTGTCTCAACCACCCCATAGGAGCTGAACTTGTGTCATCCAATTTACAGACCAGAAGACTGAGCCTGGACGAAGTGAAGACTGGGGACCTGGGTTTCAGGGCACGTGGATCCCCTGCTCCTCAGAGCTGGCCTGTTACTCCAGGCTTTTCTGTGTTTCTTAGAAGGCTGTCTCCAGTTCCTACAAGTCCTGATGTTTTCTCTGAATCTTGTCTGTTGCTTCCAGATTCTGAGTGCCATGTTATGTGGTCATGCTAACAATAAATTACCATCGAGATCCAAAGTTATGCTCAAGTTCTTGGAGATAAAAGCCTTCTCGGGGGCTGGTGTGATGCGAGGTATAATCATACTACTACTACTACTACTAAATCACTTCAGTCGTGTCCGACTCTGTGCGACCCCATAGACGGCAGCCCACCAGGCCCCGCCGTCCCTGGGATTCTCCAGGCAAGAACACTGGAGTGGGTTGCCATTTCCTCCTCCAATGCATGAAAGTGAAAAGTGAAAGTGAAGTCACTCAGTCATGTCTGACTCTTTGCGATCCCATGGACTGCAGCCTACCAGGCTCCTCCGTCCATGGGATTTTCCAGGCAAGAGTACTGGAGTGGGTTGCCAATAAGGCCAAAGCAAATTCATCTCTAGAATCGGGCAGTTGGAAGCCTGGTACTTCTTTGTCTCCAATCCTGGAAGGACACCACACTCCAGTTGCTATGTTTGCTGAAGCCAGCCAGGATCGACTTCCAGCATCAAAACACACCCTGGCAAGGTGGCTGGGCTCTGGGTGCTGTGGAGACATTATAACCCAATGTTCTGGGTAACATCTCTGAAGAAACAACGTCGCCTTAAGTAAGAGAGAGGCTGAAATCATGAAACACTTGATAAAATACAAATGGGACCCAGCCCATCGGTGCTGCAGGCTGGGGTCATGATTAATGAAAATGACAGGCTTTGTGTGCCCGGTGGTGAATAGCCTTTGTGAAGGATGGTCTTTTATTACGCCCCCAGCAGTGGGCTATTAATAGTTGTTCAGCCCCAACTTGTCCTTTCCGATATTTCAGACACAAATAATAGAACATTTCCAATTATAGGGGATAATCTCCCTTCAGAAGCAAAGTAGTAAGCACAGTGGATAAATTTAGAAGCTTTGGGGGTTTAAAGATTTTTTCCTATCTCCCCATAGTTGGTGGCTTTGATTAACAATTTAAAAATAGACAATGGATACACAGAGATGTTGTGAGATGTGGTCGTTTGTCTGTGACTTTTTTTTTTATCATTACTGACTTTCTAAAATGTTGTCATTCCATAAAGCATTATTTCAATTAGTTTTTTGCAAACCCCCAAGTCATTTTCAATAAGTTTTTACTGATTTAGAAAACAGAGACTGGGCATCAGGGGAAAAAAGAAAAACACGGTTACTGAGAAAAATAGCAAATACCCTCAGGCTGTGTGAGGCTTAAAACTGTATGTGTTTATCTATCTGCCACTTAGAATGAGGCTATGTATTGATTAATTATGAGGGCAGCCCAAGTATTAGGACTATCATCTGATCCAAGCTGGACTCATGGGGGTTTATTTAATAAATATGTCTGAGGAGAGTAATTGGGTATTTACTCTAGCATTAATTCAAAATTAAGATATTTCAAATTTCTGAGCCATTAACCAAGATGATTCCTCATTTCTATCCTTCATAAAGAATTTGATAGTCCTAGACTCAATATGAGTGTAAAACTGGACTCAAAGGAAATTCTAGAAGACAGCGTTTGTATAAACAGATCTTAGTTGCATTTCCTCCAAGGCACTGGTAATTTCTGGGATGGTATCAGCTGAGAGAAAAGGGGTGTCTGGCTAACAGCAATGTGGAGAAAAGAGCCTCATTTTCTCCACAGAAATTCATTATTTGCACCCAAAGGACAGCTTGGTGTAGTACACCTCTGCAGGAATGCTTCCTACTGTGGGTTTTTTTTTTTTTTTCCAGTTGTTATCGTGCTCATCACTAAGGAAGCTGTGGTCTCCTAAATTTATAATAACAGGACATGTTCTCCCGTCCAGACCATTATTAGTTTGAATAATATTCAAGATTCTCTTGGTGATCTAAATAGGTCTTTTAACTGGTTCGGCTGGTTCCCTTGGGAATAGGTTTTGAAATGGGAGCACATCGGGGGAGGGTGTCGTGAAAGAGATGAGTGCCGAGAGGCGGTGAAATGGAGCTGCCCCCCACACAGCACGCTCCCCTTCACTAATTCTCAGCACATCCCCAAATCCCCACAGAAGCCACTGAGGCCGTGGGCTTGTCCAGGGTTACCAGGCAAGGCAAGCGAGTGCAGAGCCAAGAGTGGACTCCTTCGGAGTTGGCACTTTGTCCAAAACAATCGCAGCTTTCATCACAGACATGTGGGGCTCACGTCCCAGTGCTGAGCTGTGTGCCGTGTGCCCATTATCTCCTGCAGCCCCCCAGAGACCCTGAACCGCCTGTGCGTTCAGCACACTCACCACGTGGAGGAGCAGATGGAAGCAACGCAGCGGTGGCACCGACCAGGCAGAGAGGAGTTCAGAGTCTCAGCACGTGTGCCTGCTCAGGACTTACACCAGCCACAGGCCTGGGCCCAGAGCAGGGTTTCACCGTGGGAGGTCATCGAGGCTGCAGAATCACGACAGAGGCGCTGGGAAAGGCTGGTCCTGGGGCAGAGGCAGGCCGGGCGGGGAAGCAGGACCATGGACAGCTCCCGTGGCCCCGGAGGAAAGGCGGCATTGCCCAAAGCAGTGTTTGCTGCAGCCCTGCAGACAGCTGAGGATCATGGGGCACGTCCACACCCTCAGCACCCCGTCTGAAGACGCTCTGCTCTCTGGAGCCCCATCCAGGTGACGTCACTCCCCTCGATTATCCTGGAAGAGGACTTTCAGAAGGGGCTGCCCATGCTTAGACACTGAGGCTCAGACCCAACTGGACTCTGTTTCTGTGCCTCAGACTCTCAGTGTCCAGCTGACATGAGCCATCAGGGCTTCACTTCTCGAGGAGCACACTTTGACATCTCTTCAGAATATTCTTGTGGCCCCAAAAGACAGTGTAATGTGATAGAGGCTTTTTGGGGGGCGGGGATGTTCCCACAACTTGGACGTTCTAACTGACAAGTTCAGAGAAGGGTTTCTTCCACTTCCATATGAATTGAAGCTTGTTTAAGGGAACCAGAAATCTCCACTTACAGAAAATCATTGCTTCTGCCAAGTGATGTGATGGGGGAGGAGGTGGCGATTCCTTTAGATTTTTCTGACGGAATCGTAGCCCAGGGATGGTGAGGAATTGGAGGTGTATCTGTCATGGTTTCCTGGTCTGCCGACTCTTCTGTGTTCCACTTGTCCTGACTTCTTATGAATTTATGAGATATCCGATTTTACAGACTGAGATGTCTGGCCATTGAGATGATTTACAGACCTCACCAGGAGTCAATAAAGCATTCTTGTATTAGAACAAACAAAGGGATTCTTAAAGTGCACTTTCTCTAACTGAAGGCACGCACTAACCGGGCTCGGGGCCTGCATCCGCCTCACCTGGCTGCTGGGTCCCAGGGCTGAAGGTCAGGCCGGCCCTGGCCTGGCACTGGAAACTTGGGTGGACCTGAAGTCTAATGAGAGGGGAGCAAGGTGGTCCAAGGGGTCGTCAGGGAGGCCTTCTGAGGAGGGGCTGCTTATACCTCAACCTGCTGGATGAGAGAGTCTGCCTGAGACCCTCCGAGAATGAGAGCAGCAAAAACACACGTACCGAGGCCAGAGCAGGAAGAGCCCCGTGAGCTCCACGAGCGGAAAGGGCACAGGCAGACAGGAGCATCTCGGGCAAGGCAGGGGCCAAGGGGGGCCGTCCCGGCCATGCCAGCGGCCTGGAGTCACGGCGAGACCAGCAGGGCGCAGAATGCCTCACGTGGTTATAACTCTCCTTCTGCTTGTGGAGCCTGCATCTCTCGGGGAGCATCAGACCCCCTTCGCTCCTCTTTAAAAGCCCCGGGCTCATCTGACATCTGCTCCATCCCTCACTGAGTGGGCAGCTTTCGGAGCTCCATGCTCTTCCCAGCTGCTCTTCCCAGCTCTGCCAGGTCGGATGCGAAAGTCCCAGGACCACCTGGCCACCGTCCACATAGGACCCAGATGTGTGAGCAGTTAACACACCATGGGGCACATGTACAAACAGTGGGAAACGTGTGACCAGGGGGCACACACACGACCAGGAGGGCACACACATGACCGGGGGCACACACGACCAGGGGGCACACACATGACCGGGGGGGCATACACACGACCAGGGGGCACACACATGACCGGGGGTCACACACACGACCAGGGGGGTCACACACATGACCAGGGGATCACACACATGACCAGGGGTCACACACACGACCAGGGGGGCACACACACGACCAGGGGCACACACACGACCAGGGGGGTCACACACATGACCAGGGGGCACACACACGACCAGGGGGGCACACACACGACCAGGGGGCACACACATGACCAGGGGGGTCACACACATGACCAGGGGATCACACACATGACCAGGGGGACACACACACGACCAGGGGGCACACACACGACCGGGGGGCACACACACGACCATGGGCAGCTCCCTGTGCCGCCTCCTCCCTGCCCAAGAGATGAGTCCAAATGCAGCTTCCATGGCATTTTGGATGACGGGCTGGAGACGAGGGCCAGTCACCCTCGGCAGGCGTCAGTTCCACAGTCCACTCAGGGGCTCCCTCTAGCTCTGCCTCATCCCCTCGCCCTCGCCCCTCCTCTCACAACTGCACACCCAACAAAGTGGCAGTGGCTCTTTCTGGGCAGAGCGGGTGGAGGCGAGAAAGGAAGCAGGCGTCTGTCTGGTGGGCTGATGAGACAGGGCTGAGGACGGGCAACGGCAGTGACGGCCAGCCCCTCTGCAGCCCCTCCCTGCCTGCCCGTCCACCCAGCTCTTCCCAGTTTCAATGCTTCACACATTTCCCGCTGTCTTGCGTGTTTCCCCCACTCCCATCCCACTGGGAAACTGTGCTCATTTCAGCTGCACTGGAATCTCTCCAGGTTCATTTTCCCTAACCCTTCAAGTTGAGTTAAATGACCTCCTCCCCATTTTTCCTTTTTCCATTCTTGCTTTCTTAGCACAGACCACGGTTTACAATTAAGCACTGATGTGTGTGTGCACACGTCTGAGGTCTCTCTCCAGCGGGCATCTCTGAGGTCTGTGAGGGGCGGGGCTCTGCTGATGCCTCTCCATCACAGAGCGTACAGGTGGGCACCCAGCAATCCTGGGTGACTGGATGAAGGGCACAGACCAGTGATCAGCACGGTCCCATTCTAAGTCTGCCCATGGCCCTGTTCCAGGTCTGAGCATCGTCCAGAATGAGAGTAGTTGCATCATCCTTGGCTCATTTTTGGAGAGTTTCATATGGTATCTGATGGCCGTCATTTGTTTTCATGAACCTAGTCTTAAATCTGGTTCTAGAACAGAGCTAACCTTTCTCCTAGGAATTCAGCTCAACCAAAGGCTCATAAACATCACAGAAACTTAACTCTAAAGCTGGTGGCTGGAAGAAGCCATGGCCATTTAAGTGCTGGGTTGCTGAGTTTCTTTTTAAAGGCACCGAGCGTTGAATGCTTTATGTTCCCTCCAAGGCAGGGCTTGTATCCTTTCACAGAAAGCTCGTTTCCAGTGGAGCCAAGACCAAGGTAGGAGCTGCTTCCACAGTGTCCTTGAAAGTGAAAGTCACTCCGTCTTTGTGACCCCATGGACTATACAGTCCATGGAATTCTCCAGGCCAGAATACTGGAGTGGGCAGCCTTTCCCTTCTCCAGGGGATCTTCCCAACCCAGGGATCCAATCCAGGTCTCCCGCACTGCAGGCGGATTCTTTACCAGCTGAGCCACAAGGGGAGCCCAAAAGGGTCCTTAGCTCTGCTTTACAGTCTCCTCCCTGGTGGAGAGGAGTGGGTCTAGTTCAGGCACACGCGAAGCCTGGGGGCTCTGTGGGCTCCCTGGGCAGCTCCTCCCACACCTGCTGGTCAGGGCACAGGTGGTGGGTGGGATTTCCTGGGTGGCTGTGCTGCACGCTGGGTCAGAGCTCCGTCTCCTTCTGGCTCCTCTGTGCCTGCTTTGCCAGCTGCATCCCTTTCCCCTGGTTTCCACGCACACATCTCTGTGCGGAGGTATGGATGTTCCTACAGGCACACACAAAACCTCCCTTCAAAATGCAGTGTTCTCAGCGGTGTTTCAGTCCCCTTAGAACAAAAGCGAAAATGCAGGAGGACCCAGGGTGCTGGCTCGACCGTCTTTGCCCCTCTCTCCCTTGGCTGCTGTCTCCTCTTCCCCTTCTTTCCCCTTACACCCTAAACGCACTTTCAGCTCTTCCAGCACCAGTGATATCATGATGCTGTCCCAGAGGCAGCATCTCACAGACTGTGCTCCCAGCCTTTCAAAGCATCTGCAAATTGAAAGCCCTCAACTTTTGATTACTAATCTGTTGCTAAAAGGAAATAGATCACGGACGCGAACTCAGGTAATTGCCTGAAATAGAAGTTCAGAGAGGAAGGCAAGGAATTTCTCACCCCCTGTTGAGTCTGCCTACATTGTGAACCAGAAAAGCAATTGAGTTCAAATTCAGGGTAAGATTTTAAAACAGTTCAATTATCTCTTTAATTATCTTTCATTTAAGGTACATATCTACCCATCAGTCCTTGTCAGGCTTGGAAATACAGAAATAATACCCTATAAGCCAATTTAATGGCCTCATAATTCTGCTAGAAGTAGGCACCAACTCTTACATAAATGTCTATTCCTGTGAGCCTTTATGCATCGGCCTTAAGGAAGGAGATGCAGTTTGAAATTTCACCTTGCAAAGTCTGACAAGATGAGTATGATTCTTAGAATTTCCACAAGTTTCATGAGCCTGTGTGTGTTTGCTTGTGTGTGTCTGTGTGTGTAATCCCTGTATCCCAGAGGGAGCCAGGTGCTTGAAGGCAGCTCTTATTTAAGCCAGGCAGAGGAACATGTGTGTCTGGGCATCAGTGGTTCCTTAGTGCTTTGGCCCCGAAAGCCTGAGTCCCAGGAAGGTGTAACTGCTAGAACATTCAGGAAGAAGACGAAGGTCTGAAGCAGGTCAGAACCAGAGAAGGAGACGAGCCGGGAGGACTGGGATGATCCTAGTGAGAGAGAGTGGTTGTCTGGACCAGGGCAGCGGCAGGAAGGGATGCAAGCGTGGACGGAGCTGACAGGGGTCTACGAGCAGAATGCTCAGGACTGTGAAACCGATTGGGTACAGTGGGGATCAGGGGGGTGGGATGAGTGAAAAATAGCTCCTGCAGTTTCAACTTAGGTGCTCGGATGACTTAACGGCGATGTTTCCAGAAACGGCAAAAAGGCTATTATATCATGTGCTTCCCCCGCCATCAATTTTATGGGATAATTAATACGCTTTTTATTAGCAACTCTGCGTAAGAGGCTGTGCCGTTGTCTCATGTGAAGTGTGCCGGAGTTAAGTCTTCTCAGAGCTGCTCCAGGACCACCTCTTCTGGGAAGCCTCCCCTGCCCTCCGTCCACCACCCCGCCTCCCGAAATGTCCTTCCTGCTCCGCAGTGCAGTGATCTTCCGAGCACCCCTCTGCCCTGGGAGTTTCCTTCTCTGCACTTTTCGGGCCTGTGTCTGTTTCCCACCTCTGCATCCTCAGGGCGTGGCACGTGACAGGGGCCCAGTGAAGGCATGAATGAAAATGCCTGGAGCTCACTGCTTTCCACAAGACTCAGGTCAGCCTCAGCATCGCTGGGAGCAAGGACTGCAATCTGCTTGGAACGTGGTTATTTGAGACCTCACTCCCTGTGCGTAGCGAACCTGGGATGGCAGAGCCTTGACTGCCATCCCCCCAGGGCCAGCCGGCACACGAGGCAGGACCCAGGGGATGTGGGTGAGGGAGTCCTCCAAGGTGGGGGTATCCGTGAATATGCCTGTGTGGTGACTGAAGAGAACTCTCTTTCTGCTGATGAACTAGACCTGGTTACCTCATATTCCCACCTGCAGAGAAGGTCCAGGCCCAAAGAGGACGCTCCCAGGACCCAGGTGAAGAAGACACCTAGCCAGTCCCTGCACCGTACAACGCTCAGAGGCTGAGGAGACCCAGGACCACCCTGGGGTCACCAGCCTGCCTGCTACTGGCACCCCCAGCCCAGGAGGCTGCTGAGTTTCTTCCCGCTGCCCCAAACTTCCTGGAGATGCTTTCCTCTGGCCCTGTCCCATGGGAGGGTGTGAGGAGGGGGTCTGTGGGCCCCAAATCCCCCACCTTTTCTGTACATGGCAGCTCCTGGCAGCGAATCTGGGAAGCTGTCTATCGGACAAGGAAGTGGGTGAGGGATTGCTTCTTCCCCTTGAGTCTCAGCATCCTCTAAGTCAGTCACACACACACAAAATTCAGAAAACGAGCCTGTGGTCTTGGCTGAGCAGAGGAGGGAGGACTTCTGCAGATTCATACATACAGAAGAGACTGTGATCAATTCGTCAGTTAGCATTTTCTTCAGTTGTCTGGGTGCCGAAGTCCTCCTCAGAGAATCCAAAGCAGATCTTTCTCTTCTGAACACCGTGAACTTTTTTTTTTTTTTTAATAACTAAGGCCCATCTCAGAGAGCAGTCCTCGTGTCCTGCAAATTTCTAAGGAAGCCTGGCTCCATGGCAACCTCCAGTGAAAAGTCATGTCCATGCTGTCCAGACGTGCATCTGGGGTGCACCTGCAGAGACCCCACTCTTTCCTTAAACCAGCTGCTCTCAGGACAATGGTGCAGACCTCAGAGAACTAGTCAGGCAG
Source organism: Bos taurus (assembly GCF_002263795.3). Classification (NCBI taxonomy): domain Eukaryota; kingdom Metazoa; phylum Chordata; class Mammalia; order Artiodactyla; family Bovidae; genus Bos; species Bos taurus. Next base: position 50,355,447 of record NC_037353.1, read on the forward strand.
TGTTTCTACAAGTATTTGCAGGCTCAAATACTGCATCTTAAGAGCAAACAACCAGTTGGAACTTAGTTGAGTGCAAGTGCCACGTGAATCCTGTGACGTGTGTGCCTACTCCTCAAGTTCTAGGCCTCATCTGCAGAAACAGCACTAGAAGCAGGGGTTTCTAAATAAATGTGTTCTTTCTCAGCACTCGGTCCAAGAACTGTGCCTGAAGAGGAGCACAGCCTCCTAATTCGTGAAGCTCAGGACTGAATATTCCAGGTGTAGAAGCATCTGGAAGAATCAAAGAGGTTTGGGGGACTTCCTGGGTGGGCCAGAGCCCAAGACTGAGCTGCCAGTGCAGGAGGCCCGGGTTCGAGCCCTGGTCAGGGAACCAGATTCCATGTGCCCACATCTAAGAGTTCAAATGCTGCAAGTAGAGATTCCACAGGCCGAAACGAAGACGGAAGGCCTGTGAGCCACAGCCAAGACACAGCGTGGCCAGAATAAACAAGTGGCTTTTGAAAAGACGTTTGGGTGGGCGAGGAGAAATCTCAGCGTAGGCAGCATCGGCTCTCGAGCTGTCATGTCAGATAGTGACCCTGCCTGGTGCCCAGGCCAGAAACGTGACCCGCAGGTGCACGCCTGTGCCAGCTCTGCTCTCTCTCTGAGGTCGATGCCACTGCTTTCTCTGCCCGTCCAGCTGGCAAACCTGCCAGAGCCAGGAAAGACTTTCATCGGCAAAATGTGTTCTCAGTGACCTCAGGTGTGTTCCCATGATGACTGTTCCTTCCCCTACCAGTGTACAAAGCAGCTCTTGAATAATACCTCCTCAAATCTTCTCCACAATTGCATCAGGCTCACAGATGTGCAGCAAGCCGTCTCTCTCTCCTGCATCTTCTGGGCAGCTGGAGCGACTCATTGTTTTATCAGCTCCCTGGCACTGGGCTTGACCCCCATCAGCTTCCCAGTATCACCAACCCTGGTTCAGGGAGCTCATTTGCCAGTTCTCCCGAGTGGTCATCTGGGCCCCTGGCCAACCACCTCTCCTTTTCTGAACAATCTACTCCATGTTCACCAAGGACAAGTTGCCCTTTTGTCTAAAGACTGCTCCTTTGAGTGAAGATAGGAATTGGGCCTCTTTGTACGACAATATCTCATCAGCAGCCCAAGCGGGAGCCCCGAGCATCCCTGAGACATCCTCCAGGCTGGAGGTCATGACTGAGATGTCCTTCCTGAGCACTCTATCAACCCCCAGCTCATCAAGTTGCTCATCTCCTGGCATATTCACAGAATCTCAAAGCCTCGTAACACCTGCTCCGAGCCTTCTTCTCTAAGGGTCAGGACCATCTCTCCGGATCCTGGATCCTCTTCAAAGCTGACCTCAATGAAGACAGTCTGATGTTTTAGTTGCGTTTTTTGTCTCATTAGATTAATTTGTGATGACCCAATTGAGTTGCATTTTGTCATGGTTGTCCAATCCCCCTGGGCTTCCTTCGCTTCCCCAGTTTCAGGCAACGGAATCAGGCCTCCTTTCTCCCCTCTGAATGTGTGTGTGTGAAATGTGTGTGAAATCTCCTTTATTAGCAGCCTAGCTGATGTCTCCAATTCCCCCACCAGCTATAACAAGTTCACACTGAGAAGACAGCTCCTCCAAATTCTTAGGTCATATCTATTTCTACTATAGATTCCCTCTTGTCCTGTGAAGTATTCTTTTCATATCTTCTGTTCCTTGGGAGACGAAATTATCAGAAGGGAAATCTGAGACCATGATTGGATAGGACAATTCAGGAATCTAGTAAAAAGCCTCATCATTAGCTCTTGCAGAATGGAAGATTCTGTGATTCTGTGGGCCAAGGATTATTTCCTTACCTATGAAGATGTATTAATATAATGTAAGCAATCTCAGGATTAATTTTAATTGATATGCTGCTGCTGCTGCTAAGTCACTTCAGTCGTGTCTGACTCTGTGTGACCCCATAGACGGCAGCCCACCAGGCTCCACCATCCCTGGGATTCTCCAGGCAAGAGTACTGGAGTGGGGTGCCATTGAGCATGATATTAGGTTTTAGTGCACCACGTAATGATTAGACATTTGTATATGTTGCAAAATGACCGTCACAACAAAAACACTTAACATTCATCACCCCACATACTTACAAATGTGTTTTCTTGTGATGAGAACTTTAAGACATACTCTTTCAGCAACTTTCAAGCACGCAACTCAGTGTTATGAACTGCAGCCGCCACGCTGTACGATACATCCGAATGGCTTATTTAGTTTATAACTGGGTGTTTGTGCCTGTGATTATTTCTGACCTTTGCAACTCTCATCCGTTCTCTCTTCAAATGACTACAGGCGTGGAGCTGAATGTTGGGTCCTGAAGTTCTTTGTGGTTAAACAAATAGCAACCGTGTCCCGTCTCTTCCAAGCGTAACTTGGCACCAGCTTCCCTAATGTACTGTGAGATATTCAGCTTCGAGTTAAATACATACAAGTTGGTTCATGTGGTTTAGCTTTGTTCTCATGTCTCTACAAAGATTAATCTCCAGACACAGGAACCATCCAGTCCAGTTAGCAGGAAAGATCAAATGACCTTAATTTCGTCGAGTTGGGATCGTAACTCCATGCTTTGATGCATCCCTTTTTGTCCAAAAACAGAGCAGTAATAGAGGAAACATAAAAAGAAGAAAATAGACATTTCAGTGCTCGCAAGTGAGATAAATCTTGTTTTGTGAACCAGAAACAGCAGCACTGTGGAGCAGCGAGCAGGGCTGAAACCCTGGGTCTGCAGGCGGCAGGCTTGCAGGAAGGCAGCTGCCAGGAGTTTGGCTTGTGTAGAGCCAGCCTGCTCAGTGGCTCAGTCTTGTCCAATTCTTTGTGACCCTGTGGACCACAGCCCGCCAGGCTCCTCTTTTCATGGAATTCTCCCAGCAAGAAATATGGAGTGGGTAGCCATTCCCGTCTCCAGGGATCTTCCCCACCCAGGAATAGAACCCAGGTCTCCTGCATTGCAGGGAGCTCCTTTACCATCTGAGCCACCCAGGAAGCCAGAGTCAGGCTAAATGGTAAAGCTGGGCATGGAACAGGGTCCTCCCACCTGTGCAAGTGTAATAACATTACTAAATGCTGCCCGAGGCCACAGTCAGGGGCCAGCAGACATACAGACACAGAGCATCCCCATCAGCAGGATCTAAGCAGAAATGCTCCCCAGCACCGGGACCGGAGCTGTTGCAGTCTCCACATCTTCCTATGACTGAGACTCTGAACCACTTTTTAAAGATTTAGCTCTTAATTGAGGACCCAGAGGCACCGGCAACATAGCTAGGAGAGAGAAATAGCAAAACTACAAACATAACAACAGTCAAACAAAAAGATTCTCTCAAAAACCAAAACCCAATGTTAGATATATTAAGGCTTAGAAATATAGCCCCCCACCAAAGTCAATATTTGCCACAATGATTTACTCTAGGTGAAAAATTCTTCTATAAAAAGACTAAAAGTACTTAAGAATAACTGTATTTAGTGTGCTCAGAAAGATATTGCTGCTTAGTTGCTAAGTCACGTCTGCATCTCTGTGACCACATGGACTGTAGCCCACCAGGCTCCTCTGTCCATGGGATTTCCTAGGCAAGAATACTGGAGTGGGGTGCCATTTCCTTCTCCAAGGGATTTTCCTACCCAGGGATTGAACCCATGTATCCTGGATTGGCAAGCGGGTTCTTTACTTCTGAGCCACCAAAGAAGCCCATTTATCAAAAAAATAAATGAAAATATATAATTTTCATTAAAAATTTAAAAAATTGATTTTTAAAATATAAAAAGAAAGAAAACAGTAATAAATAAGTATAAAAATGAACCAATAACTAATCTTAGAAATGAATAATATAATCAATAAAATTGAAATTTTAATAGATTAATCAATCCTATATTAGATGCAGTCAAGAAGAAATACATGACTGAACTTTGGAATTCCAAGGAAATTCAAGAAAGATATATAATTAAGGTTCAACTCTTAAAAGGAATTCCAGAAGGAATGGTGCGGCAACAGTGTATAAAATACTAATAACTGTTAATAATAACAACTGTTACTAGTATTTTATACACTGAGCAGGGAAAAAACCCATATTTAAACTACTCATAGTGGAAATGCAGATCAGGAATAAAGAAGGTACCTTTAACACCACAAAAGAAAGAAAAATTAACTGAAACATCATTAGATTGAGAATGAAATTCTCATCAACAAGAGATGTTAGAAGACAATGGATGATAGTTTCAAAATGCTGCAGTGATAAAGCGAATGTCAACCTCGGATTTTATACTCGGCTAAAGATCATTCACCCCCCTCCAGTACTCTTGCCTGGAAAATCCCATGGATGGAGGAGCCTGGTGGGCTGCAGTCCATGGGATCACTAAGAGTCGGACACGACTGAGCAACTTCACTTTCACTTTTCACTTTCATGCATTGGAGAAGGAAATGGCAACCCACTCCAGTATTCTTGCCTGGAGAATCCCAGGGATGGGGGAGCCTGGTGGGCTGCCGTCTATGGAGTCGCACAGAGTCGGACACGACTGAAGCGACTTAGCAGTAGTAGTAGTAAAGGTCATTCAAAGTGTGAGTCTGTTTGTTTAAATTTTTCTTTCCCTCCGCTTCTCACCATGACTCGACTTTGGGTAAACCGTACCTCCCCATCCACTGACGGCAGGCCTGGACAGACGATTTTCTGCAGCCAGTGGAAACTGGGAGAGTGTGAGATCCACAGTTCTGAGCCAAACCTGTAAGAAACACGGTGTGTCTCTCTGGATCACCTGCATCCATCATGAGATGAGCGTGAGGCCACTACCTTCCGTCCAGAGTAACAGCGAGGAAACGGTCACGTCCTGGAAGGAGCCAGCCGGGACGAGCTTGCAGGACTGTCGTGTCTGCAGGAATTCTGAAATCACTTGTCAAATATAACCATCATAAAGAAAATAAAGTATATAACTTACTGTTAAACCATATTAAAAACAAAGACAGCAAGTATTCAAAACTTAACAGTTTCCAATTATTTTTCCACTTCTTACCGCTCTCTCTGCTCTGGGTTCTGTGCAACCCGGGCACCCGGGTGGTGGGCATGCTCTCTAACCCAGTGCTTCTGAGACTCTCTCTCAAGCCTGTTTGGTCTGGCAAGTTGGTAGCTTCAGAGCAGGAGTAAGTCACAGTGGGAGCATTTACACTACAGAAATTGGCAAGCACTAAAACTCAGGGCTTTAGTTATTGCTGCTTTGCTGATTTCCGTGACAAGAGAGTGATGGATAAAAATGTTAACAATACAGATTAGACAAAAAGATGTTTTATCTGTAGTTGTTACATTTTAAACAGAACAATAATGGAAAAAATATTCTTCCAGTATCCAAAACTATTATCTAGCTCAGCAAAGAAGTTACTTACATGATAGTTTTAATTGAGAGCAAATAATATACAATTCCTGGTTTTTCTTTTTTGCCCCTTTTCACAGAAGCCAGCCTACTATGTCAAAACATTTCTAAAGTTAACTGAGAAGCACATAACATTTCCATGTAAACATTTCTGTTATTTTTGCTCTAAGACAGATTTGAAACCTGGATGACCAAGGAAGATGCTGCTCAGAGGGCTCCCTAGGACCACCCCGAGTGCTGGGCAGGTGACGGAGCTTGGCTGGGACCTGGCATCAAACTGCCATTTACATCAGAGACTCAGAGACCGTCTGAGCTGAGGGTGCCCGGGGAGGTCATCTGGTCACCTTCCCTTGGTCCTGGAGGTTCTCAGGCCTGAGCGGGGAGGCCTTCCCCAGACACTGGTAGAACTCCAGTGTTGATGGTGTGGATAGCCCAGCGCCTGCAGCGTGTTACCTCTCAGGCCTGGGACCTCATCTCCTGAGATGCCGATGGCTTCTTGCTCAAGGAACAAACGATGAGCCAACCGAGGGTCGGGCGCCACATCCTGCCATCTGTGCCATTAAACCTGCTGACCCTGGACTGCAGCCCGGAATCCGAACGCTGCAGACCTCAGAGTGCAGCTACACTCAGCCATAGTAGAGTAGATGGTTAATTAGGAAAGTGAGACTCTGAGAACCAGGCAGGGCCGCCTTCAGAGGAGGCGACAGAAAAGGAGGGCAGAGAGCCTTAAAATGAATGGCTTGCTCTTCAGGAAGAGTCTGCAGTCAGCAGTCCCTGGAGAGCAGGGAGGTGCAGTGGGAACACAGCCAGGGGGCCCAGGACTCCTGCAGAGGGGGCCCACAGTCGGCGTGGGCCGGGCCTGCCCACCTGGGCTCCCTGCCATGAGAATCACGTGCAGACAGGAGAGGCGACTTCTGTGAGGAGACTGTCACCACACTGTCCCTCTGCCGAGCCCGGGGCCCTGCCACACACCCTTCACTCGTCACCGCCCAGCCGGCCAGCGGAACGCACAATGCCTCTTAGAAGCCTCCCTGCAACACAAGTCGTTCAAGGCCAGGAAAGTTCTTTTCAGACCTTCCCAGACTCATTTGGAAACAAACATGTAAGCGGGCAAAATGCAAATGAGACTCCCGAAACGTCTCTCAGCAGCACTTAGTTTTGAGGTTACGAGCTCTGCAGTTTTTAGGGTTCTAGGGGGAATTAGCTGGAATGTTTCTGGCATTAATTCTATGAGGCCAAAGGGAAATCTTCCATTACTGGAGGAAGGGCAGGCGGCTGCCGGGACCCACGCTTCACAGAGCACCAGGCTGGGGAGGAGGGCGGAGGCCCCAGCAGACAGGCCAGGCCCAGGCAGCAGAAAGCGCAGAGCCAGGCTGCCTGCTCCACGTGGACGACCCGGCTCCAGGGAGCCGACTCCCTGTCGCTGGTCAAGCTCAGCTGGTCCGTGACTTGGCTCCTGGCTCCAAGGGCTTTTTAGGGCTTTATGGCCCAGAAGCCTTTCACCTCCTTCCAAGGTTGAGGCTTCGGGCGGGGAGGGTGATCCTGCCAGGGCCCTCGGTGGCCACACCCTGAGCCGTGCCCGGGCTATGGGGACCTGGGGACACAGCTCATCCTGGCCAGCTGCACTGACCCCTCCCAGGAACACAATCGGGCAGGACCTGCAAACCCAGCCCCCAGGGCAGGCCTGACCCCAGTTCCCTGACGGAGCTGAGGTTTATTTTCATCTAATCCCTCAGCCCGTTTTCTTTTTATGATCAGAGATTTATGTTACAGAAAAGAAAAACAATCCCAGCAGAAACAGCCAACGGAAGAGAAGGTGGCGGTGAGAGGACCCGCAAGACCCAGACAGACCCCGAGCCGACGGGAGGCTCAGGCCCTCAGGAACAGAGCGTCCGGAGGCAAAGCTCGGAGAGTCTGCAAGCAGCCCCGCTCCAGAGCTGGAGACTTGAAGACTGATACAAGAGGAGACTGAAGAGACTGAAGGCTGATACAAGCTGTCCGGAGAAAGCTCATACCATCACAGTCGCCACATCCAACTAATTTCGGTCGACCACAGCACTAGTGAATCCCAAGACTGAGTGCTTACAGAATTCATTTTTGCATTTTCTCCAACTGGGGAAGGGCTGAGCTTCAAGGTCTCTGCAGATCCGGGCACTGGGTTTGCTTAGTCCTCTGCTACTTGTCTCTCTAGGGATGCCAGGAGGCTTTACTCTCCCCTCCCCTTGCCAGGCTGACAGCCCAGAACCCAGTGCAGCAGAGTCCCTGGGCCACCCTTTGTGACAGTGGCTGCATGTGGAAATGTGTGCGTGACATTTTCTTATGACCTACTCAGAGGGACGGGGCGGGGACAGTGGGGAGATAGAGGCCCAGGACGGGGCTGGGACAGCAGGGAGACAGAGGCCCGGCTCTGACAGCCTGCCTGTTCTAGGTGGGTTCAGCACTTAGCAACGTGGGCATCTTGGCATCTAAGGCAAGACAGTGCTGACGGCCAAATGGCAGATCTTATAACGTCTCTCATCTGTTTCCTTGTAAAGAGCAGTAATCACAGAAGTTTCATCATGGGCTCATGGGGATGGCCACATAAAGTAACCCGGGTGGAACATCGCCTAGGATCTGCCCTGCAGCCAGAAAACAGGCCTGGCCCTGCCATGTGCCTCCTCGGGGGACAGAGCTTCTTCCTCCCAGAATCTGACCATTTCTTGGGCTCTTTTCCCCCAAGGAAGCAGCTGTAATCCACGGCATCACATTAAACTGCATTCAAATATTCCCCAAGCTTTGATTACAGCCGACCAGCAGGCCTTTTCTCCAGATGGGACCGGGGAAGAAAAGGATGCTGGCTGAGCGACCCTAGCAGCCAGCTGTTCACGCAGATGTAAGTGATTAGATCCGTCATGTCTCTGGATTCCAGGTTTATTCAAATTCACTACTGACTCCAGTCAAATTGCATTTGGTCGGCCCAGCCCCTCGGTGGAAATTGTTCCACTCATATACACTTCGTCCATATAACGCTGCTCTCCACTCAAGCTCAGAGAGAGTAAACACAAGTTGAAAGTCATGCCTGGAACCTCCCTTGTGGTCTGGTGGCTAAGACTCCACGCTCCCAACGCAGGGGGCCTGGATTCAACCCTCGGCGGGGAACTAGATCCCACATGCCACAACCAGAGAAAATACAAACAAGCAAACAAAAGATGCCACATAAATAAATAAACACAAAATGAAAAAGACAGACAGCCAGCAATGCCTGTTAAGGTCACTTTCATGGAGGCCATTCTATGTACTGGGCGCTGGGCTCAAGCCTTCCTGGGGATGATCCGGCTTCATCTCCACACAAATCTACCAGGTAGATGCTGGCATCAGGGGCACACTGTGACGGGCCTTGAATGCCTGGCTGAGGGTCATGGGGCTTGTTGGCAGGTGATGGAGTCTTGGAATATGTCGCCTGGATGAGCAGGAGACTTTAACAATGACAAAGGACATCCGGCAAGTTCCTCGTGGTGGTAAAAGGCTAGTGGTCACTGCGTGTCCAGGGAGTAGGTTATATTCGCCCCTACTTCCACTTGCCTGTTTGTGCTAAAAGTTTATGGGTGTAATAAATGCCTGGTGAAATCTCTGGCTCTGTGTATAACACATTCACAGATGAAAGATGGGCCCACAAAGTGCTACCATGAACCCCCAGGGACCTGTCTCTAAATGTTCCAGTAAAAACCCGAATTGTAAGCAGCATCTATAAAGAGCACAAAGATTTACTTCTTAAAAGAAAAATTAAAGATGATCACTTTCCCACTGCATATTCTCGGGTGACTTATCAAAATCAGTTTATTATCAGTTCAGTTCAGTTCAGTCGCTCAGTCGTATCCAACTCTTCGTGACCCCACGGACTGCAGCATGCCAGGCTTCCCTGTCCATCATCAGCTCCTGGGGTTTACTCAAACTCATGCCCATCAAGTCAGTGATGCTATCCAACCATCTCATCCTCTGTCGTCCCCTTCTCCTCCTGCCTTCAATCTTTCCCAGCATCAGGGTCTTTTCCAGTGAGTCAGTTCTTCCCATCAGGTGGTCAAAATATTGGAGCTTCAGCTTCAGCATCAGTCCTCCCAATGAACACTCAGGACTGATCTCCTTTAGGATGGACTGATTCAATCTCCTTGAAGTCCAAGGGACTCTCAAGAGTCTTCTCCAACACCACAGTTCAAAAGCATCAGTTCTTCAGTGTTCAGCTTTCTTTATAGTCCAACTCTCACATCCATACATGACTGTTGCAAAAAACATAGCTTTGACTAGATGGACTTTTGTTGGCCAAGTAATGTCTCGGCTTTTTAATATGCTGTCTAGGTTGGTCATAGCTTTTCTTCCAAGGAGCAAGCGTCTTTTAATTTCAAAGCTGCAGTCACCACCTGCAGGGATTTTGGAGCCCAGATGAATAAAGTCAGCCACTATCTCCATTGTTTCCCCATCTATTTGCCATGAAGCGATTCCAAACGGTATGTAAAGGCAGTTAACTGTGCGCCTGGGTTTGTTTCTGGGCTCTCTCCTGTCCTGCTGGTTGGTTTGTCTGTGTTCACGTGACTCTTCTGACCTCTCCAACAAATGGTGCTGAAGACCAGAGTGCTACATACAGAAGGATGTCATTGGAGGCTTACACTGCGTCACTCGCAAAAATCACCTCAAACGGACTGAAGGCTTGAGCATAAACGGCCTGATCTGTAAGACTCTCAGAAGAAAATGCAGGAGAAAAGCTTCTTGACGTTCATCTCAGCGACGAAGTCACACGTGCGGCACCGAAAGCTCAGGCGACAGAAGCGAAAACAGCCGCGCGCGTCCAGCCGCCCGCGACGCTCCTGCCCAGCGCAGGGCGCAGCCGGCAAACGGAGAGGACCCCAGCTCATTCTTCAAACCACGTCAGGGGATCTGACCCTCCGCTTTAGAGCCCGTGAGGCCCTGGCCAGCGCTGAAGGCCTCGGGAGATCCCAGCTTCTGGGCGCAGCTCAGGGTGCCCAGTCACACCATGCCCCCCAGCAGCGGTCAGGGGAGTCCGCTGCCGTGGGCAGGTCAGAGAAAAGGGGACCCGCCTGTGTCACCCGCGTGCGTCCTGCACCTTCCCGGCACCCCGTCAGGCAGCGCTCGTGACCTTCGATCCATTCCTGGGACCGGGGCGTATGATTCCTCAAGTGTGTAGCAATAAAATACACAAACATCTCAAACACAAGCAAATAACACACGTGATGAAAAGTATCCTCAGCAAGGCAGCTCCATCCCATCAGCTACTCAACCACCAGGACCTGAACAATGTGACCGTGTGGCACATCAGAAAACAAATTTAATTCTGTGCAAAACTTGCTTAGCTGTATACTTCAAATTCTTAAAATACATAAAAAAATTATTTGCCACCTCTTCTTTCCTCTGAAAATGCCAAAGTACCTGGATTTACATTGCTCAGGCAACCTTCCTGAAACCTCGTTCAACTTCACAGTAAGACACAACTCGCACAGTCTGCTGCCACTCACTGTCCTGCGGTTTTACCTGATCTGTGGGGCAGCTGTGTGTTAGAAAAGACAGCTTTTTAAGAGAAGACATTAACATAAGAGAAGACATTATCGAATTTTTTCAGCGTTCCATTAAAATCTATCTTGCAGAAATGGTATTTAGAGGGGCTTCCCTGCCGGTCCAGTGGCTAAGACTCCTCACTCCCAGTGAAGGGGGCCTGAGTTCAATCCCTGGTCAGGGAACTATACCCCACGTGCCACAGCTAAAGATTCCACATGCTGCAACTGAGACCCGGCAGAGCCAAAGGAAATAAATCAATTAATTAAAAAGTTTTTAAAAATAGTCTTTAGAAGATTTGAAAACAATATCCATGATACAGTCATATACTATATCTGAGTTAAATTGTACGTTTTAAATGTACAATTCCATTCAATCTGTTAGAAAGAATTTGTTCAGTTATTCACTTATTGCAATCTGGGGTGTTTTGATTGACACAGGTAATCTTTGAAATAAACTTTGTTTAGCTGACAAAAGTTTTGGATTACTTCATTCTCAAATATTTTCTCTTGACACCCATTAATTAAAAAGTAAGTGACACTAAGATGTCAAAATATGTATCCTTTTAAAGTAAAGTAGTATTACAATCAGAGGCAGGTATATAACCTCAAAGCCTTTCACTAATAAGAATAATAAATCTTTCACTACTAAATGAGACAAAATAAAAATCAGATTTTTCTACAGAGCTAGCAAAGAGGAGCAGAAACAGGAAACTTATGACCAGAATTTCTGAGATTTTGGAGCTCTCTGTAGGAAGTGATAGAACTGAGGCGGCTTCCACACCTGGCGAAGGTGTCCAGGTGGAGCAACTTGGCAGAGGTGAGGGGCATCAGTGGGCCTGAAGGATCGTGTGGGCACAGGGCTGGGCTGGAGTCTGCAAGAAAGAACCCGAGGCAAGGGCAGAGCACTCTGTCCAGTGAGCCCCTCAGCCACTTCTCCCCAAGTTTTGCCAAAAACAGCAGTGGAGGAGATGCTGGTCAGAACATTTTAGAGCTTTTTCTGTTGTCGAAGTGTCTGGATGCCATGGCTCTCTTGGAGTTGTAACCAAAGCTGAGCCAAAAATACCTGTCTCCCTCTAGGTCACGTACTGACAACATCCAGAAAGTGTACGGCATTTGGGTGATCACAAATGAACCTGATCCAATTAAAGCAGTGACTCTGAGCCAGCTCAGCTAGACTCTGGGAAATCTGAAAAAATCAGCCTAGCCCCATCTGGGAAAGGAATGAAACAAAATCAAGGTATACTTAAGGCTCTACTATTCTTTCATAAACAATGTCCAGAATCAAATGAAAAACTACCAGATGCGCAAGGAAGCAAAAGATGTTACCCATGATCCAGTGAGACACAGTGAACAGAAGCGTGTTCTCGGCTCATCCCACTGTTAGAACCGGCAAACCAGGCCTCCAAACCAACCAGTACAAATGTGACAAACACAGCCTCGAGCCAGGTGACCAAGGTTAACATGGGCCGTGATAAGTTCTGTGGAGAGCTCAGACCCCTGGTGTGCTGTGATGAGAAGGGCACTTTACCCCTGCAGTCCTCCCCCCAAAGGCACTACCCAGCCCACTTGTTAGAGAAGCAGGTCTCAGTTGAGGGAACTCTGCAGAATGCCTGACCAGCACTCTGCTCAGAGTCAAGGTCCTCAAGAACCAAGAAAGTCCGAGAAACTGTTGCAGCCAAGAGGAGCCTAAGGAGACATGAGACTGAATGTGACATGATGTCCTGCTTGGGGTCCTGGGCGAGAGCCTGGGGCAGAAAAAGGACATCAGAAGTATGGAAAGAGCATGGAGTTAGTCAACATATCAACACTGGCTTACTGATATTGTCTAACCCATCAAACCACAGCAAGAAGTTAGTAACTGGAGAAACAGCACATGAGGTAACAGGGGACTGCCTCCCCCGCTTCTGCAGTCACTCTACAGATCTAAACACCTTCCAAAAGTAAAAACATTGCTGGAAAAAGTGAACGTAGAATCAACAATGCTGAGGAACATTGAGAGGTCCACGTTACGTGTGATTAAATTCTCGGAAGAAGAAAAGATGGAGCATGGGGCAGAGAGAAAGATCTGAAAGGTTCTGGCTGGAAATCGTCCAAATTTGATGAAAATAAAAAGGAACCCACAAGTTCAAAGAGCATAATAAATGCCAAATGTGCAAACTCTGGGAGATAGTGAAGGACAGGGAAGCCTGGCGTGCTGCAGTCCATGGGTCGCAAAGAGTCAGACATAACTTAGTGACTGAACAACAGCAGATGATAAGTTCAAAGAAAAACAACTAGACACATCCTAGCCAAACTGATGAAGAGCAGATAAAGAAAGAATCTAAAAAGTCAGTGAGAAATGCACATTATTTCAGGGGGACGATGGGAAGGATGACGACTTCTCCTAAGAAAACACCAGGAGGACAGCAAAGCTATACTGAAAACCCAGAGCTGAAAATAAACCCTGCCAACGTAGAACTCCATGCTCAGAGAAGAAGAAGGAGGAAGAGGAGGAGAAGGAGGAGAAACCAAAGAGAAGGAGGAGAAAGAGGAGGAGGAGCGACAGAGACGTTTCCAGTAAACGAGACGGGCGATTCTGTAGCCGACAGATTAGCAACATAAGGACAAGATGCAGAGGGAAGCTCTGAGCCTTAAAGGAGAGAGCAGCAGATGGGACCTGGGGTCTGCAGGCAGGAAGGAAGAGCATCAGAGTATAAATACGTGGTGACAATATTTTTCTCTTTTCTTAATTACTTTGAAGATAAACAACTGTTTGCAAATTGCTAATGATGACTGTCAGGTTTATAATTGAAGTAAAATAAAGACAACAGCAACAATCACTAAGGCTAAGTGGGAACAGAAATACGGGAGGCCTCCTGTTGCGGGTTCTTACGTTCCTCCCTTGTGACGTGTCGTAACATCAACTCACCACTGATCACTAGTTACGGCTCCATGTTATATCCTTACAGCAACAGCGCAGATTTAAAAAGACGCGTAGAGTCAGAATACATAAAACGGAATAGTACAAAAATCACTGAATAATCCAAAGCAAGGCAGAGGAATGGACAAAAAGCAGACAGGCTAAATGAGAGAAGCTAACGGGCCAGCAGACCTAAAGCCAACCACGTCAAAAGCTACAGAAGGTGCAAATGCTTACAAACTCCAAATAAAAGACTGAAACAGTCAGGACGCTTTTTTTTTTTCCCCAAAAAACCACAGAATCCAGCCAAATCCTGCCAACCTGGACAGACTGTGAGGGAGAGAAAGACGGCAGGCTGAGCACAGAGCCCCTCACAGCGTTTCAACAAGAGCGAGGCTGAGCTCCAGGCAGCGATCCTGGGCACCGGGGGCATTTCCTAAGTGAAGGGAGGGCAGTGCCAGGCTGGCCCTGTCCTGCCCCCAAGGCCCCCTCCCGTGGAAGTCCCCGACCAAAGCAGGTGGCCAAAGGCGGCCTCTGTGGACTGGGACGCTTCCACTGATGTTTGCTGAACAGAAAGGCGCCACCTCGCCAGCACCCCTAAGCAGCTGCTCCCCTGGGCTGCCATGCCCCCAGAGCCGCCCCAGCCGCCCTCATCTCCCCAGAGGGCCCCTCCTTCCAGCCCAGGAGCCTGCAGCCTGGAGGCTCCCCCGGGGCCGGTGTCCCAGGCCTGGACCCCTGGGCCAGACCGAGGTCTCGGGGAATCCCAGCTAAGGAGCTGTGGTCATGGGGCCACTGTGTGCTGAGAGCCAGGGGTGGACAGCACCCCTCCTGCTGACCATAGGGGTCCCCCCAGAGCCAGGGTGAGCCTCGGACCCGGGCCCCACCATGCCCCCTCAATAACCGCCGAACCCCGTGACAATGTGGCTGCTGCGGAGGCCTGCTGCCAGCTGGCTCCCCGCGTCCCCGCCCGGCCCCCGTTGGCCACTTTGTCTTGATCACTGGAGCCAGGGAGTCATTTAAAGACAGCGGGTGCGTTGATGGCCTTTCTCAACCAAGGGAAACGCTCCGCTATTACCGAGACTCAGCCAGGGGCAGAGTCTGCAAGTGCAGAGAAAATAGTCCACCCGCCTCCGCTCTCCGCTTGGCCCAGCCATTCCGCCAGTTATTGGAGCCAAGGCGACAATTTCACAGTAACCAGGACAAACGGGTGTCCGTCACCCGGAATCCAATCTTCTTCTTCTCCACGCTGCGGAGTGAGTGGATGGGCTTCAAACAGGGAAGAAAAAAAAAAAAAATTGCTGGGTCTTTTCTGTAAATTGTCCAAGTATAAACTTTCTTTAAGAAAAACATCTGATTCCAGCAAGCAAGCCAGCCTGGTATAAACAGAGACAAGTTCAAACCCTGAGTCTTTGAGCTGGGAGCCTTGAAGACATCCTCCCACGAGAACCCATTAGGGATGAGCGTGCTGGGCCAGAGCAGGGGCTTCGCCCCAGACGCCCCAGGGGTTGCATGACTCAGGAGTGGCCCCCAGGCCCCTGCCTCCTCCCGGCCCAAACCCCAGGGTCCTGGGCGGGTGGCGCTATGCAGTCCTCCACCCCCAGTGGGCAGCGCTGTGAGACGCTGCCGGTCCATGCCCCGCTTTCGCAGGAACAGCTCTGTGTCCCGGTCCTCCCACCGCCCTCCTGTCCAGGCCCGTCCTGCTGGCACAGGGCTCTCAGACGCCGGCGGGGCACCCCTGTCCTAGAGCCTGCAGGCCTCACGCTGACCCCTCTAACCAGAACCTGCCCTCCTCCCACCCCAAGCCCCCAGTGGACGGCAGAGCGGACTGCCCTGGCCGTCTGCTCTTGACACCCCCACTCCACGCCCTGGGCCTGGACTCCCCATCAACAGGGCCATCCAAAGGCCTGTGAGGTCTCTCGTCTTGGAGCCGCTTGTGTCTCCAACTCAAAACGCCCAAGTGGACCTTCCTGTTTCCTCTGCACTCATCACCCTCCGGGCCCATGGGCGGGGTCCTGCCATTCCCCTGTGGTCACTCCTGGCTGTCCTGCATCCCCCAGACTCCCTGCCAGCCCATCTGGGAGCATCCGGCTCCCACTCCCCGCTTCCTCCCCGTGGAGCAGTCCCTCCTCTCTCCTCTGGGCCGTGCCTATGACCCAGCACAGCATCCCAGCGCCAGCCTTATGTGATGCCTAGCCTTGCATCCCTGCTGCCTGCCCCAGCTGTGCCCGTCAGGCGGTGTCCTCCTCCCAGGCCACCTCGACCTCATCCTTCGGAGCCTCTTCCTCCTCCATCCCTGCGGGGAGCATGGCTCCCTGTGTCCTGTGGATGAGCGGCCTCAACTCCAGTCCCTGGGCCTCCAGATCCATGAGAATCCACCTCTGGTGTGTTAAGCCTCAGCTTGCGTTCCTTGGTCATGTCAGCTGCAGGGACCCGTCCGCCGCCCCTGGACCGTCTGCAGAGGCAGAGCATGTACCCAGCCTTGGCTGCACCAGGGTCCCTCCTTCTCTGTGCTTGTGTGAGTCCCACTCCCGCCCAACATTAAAGTCCCGCTGGCCCCCTCCCAGCCTCTGGTCAGGTGTAGGGGCTTCTGTGTCTCCCCCTCCAACCTGGGAGCCACCGAGGGCCAGGCGCCCACCAGGGCATCCTAGCAGACCTGAGTGAGGGCATCTTTTTGTAGGACGGGTCACGTCCTACAATTAGCACCATGAGGACCAGAGACGGAGGCCCCGGCATCGCAGGGAGGCCCACAGCTGAGAACCGGGGAGACAAGACTATCCCTGCCTCACATCCACGCCACGGTGATGAAAGGGCCACCTCCCCAAGCCTGATCCTGCCACACCTAACGGGGGAGGAAAGTCAGTGTCAGAACCGGATTCCCAGGAGAAGATGACGTTTTCACGCTATCACGACAATTCAGAAACACTCCGAGTTACCTTGGAGAATGACATGAATAAATTTACTGCCTCAAAACACAGCCTTAGTTGTTTACTGCCCGTTGCTGCCCTCCACAGCCTCGCACGTGGCGGGCTGGGATCCCCCCCAGCCGCGAGCTCCAGTTTGAGGTTGCCCAGTGAGTCGATGCCATGACCACTTTGTCTCACATGGGGAATTTATTGAGACCATCAGGACAGCGATTGCCTTTCATAATCCGATCAATGAAAACCCACCGGGTGAGAGACAGTGTTTTAAAAAGTAATTGTTTAAATGAACTTGATATTTTTATTGCAAAAATATATCACAACACGCTTCAAGGTTGAATTTTAGTTCAGTAACCACAAACCATGATTCAGATGATTCATGGAGAAGCTAATGACAAACACTGTTGTGTTTTAAATAATCTAATAAAACAACTATTTACATAGGGGAGGATGCTGGTTGGGTGTACACGCACAAAGTAATATGTTGATTCACGGTGAGGAAATTAGTTAAATTCTGTCCAACTTTGCTTTTCTTTCCAAATGTGATGCCAGCGGCATCATTCACCTCTACTCCTGGCTTCCTGGCTGGTTTGTTCACAGCCTACAATCCGGGGCCAAAACACAGGCTGCAGTACAGATGCAGTCTCTGCCTTGGAGGAGCTGTTCCTGTCCCTGGTCTCACCTGGGCAGGTAGGCAGTCCTTTGGGTCTTACCTTCAGAACCAGGATCGTTTCCCTGGGGAGGTTCAGCTACAGCGTCCTGGGTTCACCCAGCAGGGACTCCTGCAGGGCAGTGCGGCCACAGGAGGGCAGTGAGGGGTGGCGGGGGCTCAGGGACCCCATTCCCCTGCCTGGTCTGGAGCCAGGTGCCTGGAGGGGCCTGGGGTCAGGAAGCTGTCCACACTGGGGCCTGGTCTTACCGGCACTGGTGACTTGCCCGTGCCTCAACCCACGGCCTCTCGCAGTCAGCCAGTTCTCTCACACCTCCTCCAGGGAGCCACAGGGTTGCTAGGACATGCCATGAAACCAGGCGGCTGCATGGATGCCCAGAGTCCAGGGTGGGGGCTCTTTGCTTCACTGACAACAGCCCGTGCACCTCACGTCCTGCTCTCCTGTAGGTGCAAACCTGCCCGGGGCTGCCCAGGTCACCCTGTCAGCTGGTTTTGCAAGACTGTAAACACCCCTGGGAAAGATTGAAGGCAGGAGGAGAAGGGGATGACAGAGGATGAGGTATCACTGACTCAATGGTATCACTGACTCAGTGATATCACCGACTCAATGGACATGAGTTTGAGCAAGCTCCGGGAGTTGGTGATGGACAGGGAGGCCTGGCGTGCTGCAGTCCCTGGGGTCACAAAGAGTCGGACACGACTGAGCGACTGAACTGAAAACACCCCGGCACAGACGGGCCCAGTAAGTGTTACAGAAAGAATAACGGGTGGGATTGGGGGTAGACAGCTCGCCCAGGGTTAAAGGGGTCCAGACCGCCTCGGGGCGCAGAGCCTCTGGCTCCCGTGAGTCCGGTGTCCAGGCCGGGACTGCGGGCAGGCTCAGGACCCGTGGTCACGAGAGGTGGGAGGCGGCAGGGACGCCCAGGGCACCTGTGGACGGGACGGCCCGAGCCCGGCGGGGCCTGGCATTTAGAAGACGAGCCTCCAGCCCGGGCGCTGCTCGCTCACTGCCCGGCGCCCCGTTCCTGCGCCGCAGCTTCCTCGAGGTAAACAGGGTGCTGCCAGCTCCAAGGGGTCGCTGCCAGGGCAGACGGGGACACTCAGGACACAGCCAGGTCGGTCCTGCAACACGGGGCGGGGGCGGGGAGGGGGCCGGGCCGGGGCCGGGGGCGGGACGGGGGCGGGGGCGGGAGGGGGCCGGGCCTGGGCCGGGGCGGGGCGGGGCGGGGCGGGGCGGGGCGGGGGCGGGGAGGGGGCCGGGGCGGGGCGGGGCGGGGCGGGGCGGGGCGGGGGCGGGGAGGGGGCCGGGGCGGGGCGGGGCGGGGCGGGGGCGGGGAGGGGGCCGGGCCTGGGCCGGGGCGGGCGGGGCGGGGCGGGGCGGGGCGGGGCGGGGCGGGGCGGGGCGGGGGCGGGGAGGGGGCCGGGGCGGGGCGGGGCGGGGCGGGGCGGGGGAGGGGGCCGGGGCGGGGCGGGGCGGGGAGGGGGCCGGGGCGGGGCGGGGCGGGGCGGGGGCGGGGAGGGGGCCGGGCCTGGGCCGGGGCGGGGCGGGGCGGGGCGGGGGCGGGGAGGGGGCCGGGGCGGGGCGGGCGGGGCGGGGCCTGCTCAGCGGAGGTCGGCGTCAGCTTCACCGAGCACTTCCCTTCCAGCCAGCCCCTCCCCTTAACCGCCCCCTCACCGAGCTCACGCCCACCTGCTCCTCTCCGCTCTCCGTTCCAGTAGTGACGTCTCGTGTCTGATGTTCACACGGCTTTATTTCGTTTGGATCCTTGAACGTGGAGCCCCACACCCCCATTTTATTCCCACCTCTGCCAATCAGGAAATCCTCCCTACATAAAATTGTCCCACCGCTACCCCGGCTTCCCATCCCAGGATCTTGGTTTGTAGTTATTTATTTCACCCAGCACTTATCTGACACAAGAAATATCTCTTATTTAAGATAAAGAAAAAAACTGCTTGTAAACATGTTTCTTATGCCAAACACCTAAAATTGGATTGTTTTTGCCTGAAATTGGATTGTTGAGAGCACCGCAACAGGACAGAAAGCGCTGAAGGAGGAGCGTGAGCAGGGAGATGGAGGTGGGACGTGCTTAGTCAAGGAGGGCCTGCTCCCGCCTGCCTCCTGCAAATCCCATAAAATATGCTGAAACCAGGCAAAATAATAGTGTTCCTGTGCGCGAACAGACTACAAAAATAAGAATGAAAAAATGCATTAGCAATGGTGTGTGTGTGTGTTAGTCGTTCAGTCGTGTCTGACTCGTTGCAACCCCACGGACTGTGGCCCACCAGTCTCCTCTGTCCATGGGATTCTCCAGGCAAGAATACTAGAGTGGGTTGCCATTTCCTTCTCCAATTAGCAATGGTAGTAAATAGTAAACTAGATACATATATATTTATAGAAGTATGTTGTTTTTAATTACATAAAAAATTAAAATTTCAAAATGTCAAATTTGGATGATTTATTCAATATATTTTGTTCTGTGAATCAACTGTTAACTATGAAAATATGAGTACATATTATCAGTGTTAGAAAAACACTCAGATATACTAAGAAGACTGTTTAAAGCTATACAATGTGATGTACTTTTTCCTCCTTTTCATAATGCTTAGAAGGATATAAACCAGACATCAGCAGTGATTATGGTGGGGGGATTCCTTACTCTCTTTGCTTTTGTATGAATTTTCAATATTAAACATGTATCTCTTTTGTAATTAAAAATAATTTAAAATGAGTAAGACCAAACTACTCAGGCTATAAAAGTTTATAGTAGGAAACACTAATATATAAGAAATAATGTGCTGTTGCATCCAAAATTTTGTCTAGTTTTGCAATTATTTACGGCTCTGGTCTAGTGTATGATGTTTGCATGGTTTTACTTTGTTTGGATCCTTGAGCAAAAGGGACAGAAATCATGAGATTCCAGAAACTCAAGACCACAGCAGAGCTGTCTGCAGCCAAGACCTAACCAGCATCACATAAGCTCATCAAGGCTTTCAGTTAATAATTTTAAAAAGCAGTCCTCATTGCTAAGAGGAAAACCAAATGGACAAGCAGGACCCCAGGCTGGACACACAGTGCGCGCTCTGTTTTGGGGACGGGAGCGGGTTGTTCCGTGCGTGTGGGAGCACATCTGTCTACACTGACACCACACAGCCTCCCTGACTCACAAAGCCGGGGTCCAGGGGTCCCACCACGTCCACACGGCCCCCTGCTCCAAGCCCACCCATAAGAGTATCAGATGAGACTTCACCTCGTCCTCCGCGGGGGTCTCCACTGGGTCAGGACAGCTCCTCACTCTGGGAGGACCCTGCAGACAAGTTTCATCATCCATCCACAGGCTGCCCGCAGAGTGGCCCTAGAGGCCTAGGGCAGGGTCGTCCTGCCCCCCAGGGATCCGGGACCCCTGCTTCCGAGGTGGCAGGGCTAGGGGGAAGTCCTTTCTTTACCGCCTGGGAGCCTGCTCAGACATCCTCATCGGGCGCAGCTGGGCCGCCGTCACTCTGCCTCAAGCCTGAGGGAGGAGGAGCTGTCCCTCAGAGGGAGGGTCTGTATCCAACCCCAGGACTGCAGCAGACAAGTGTGCTGCTCTAGAGGGCAGAGCTGGAAACTCGGCTCCTCCTGGAAGCCGCACAGGACAGGAGTGTCCCTGGGCACACGAGAACGTTCTGCAAGAGTGAAAACAATTCTGTTATTAAAAACAGTAACAGCAGCTTCCTCTTCTGAGAAATGGGAATTGCACAGACCTGCCCCAAGTCGCTGAAGGCTCCAGGGCCACCATGAAAAACTGACTGATGTTTGGGCAAAGCACTTGTGCTAAAAATGCCAAGTCGTGGTCATAATAAGATAGAAAATGCCAGCAAATATATGGACCCATTCATTCAGCAAAGGTGTGAAGGTGCACCTGGCGTCTGGAACTAGAATCTTCTGGCTCACTCAGACTTGTCTAAGGACACACTCTCCTCTGCTGAATCCAAGTCAAGCATTGCTCCTGGGAAGGAACATGGGTTTTATTTTCCTGGAGGATGGAGATCTTCAGAAACCATAAACGACTGACCCCCTTAGAAGCAAGGCTTCACTGATTAGTGGTTAAACTTTCACTCATCCTCAACGTAGTTTGAAAATGACGCATAGCCCAGCTGTCAGCGAATGCAGTCAAAGGAGTCAGGTTTGCAAAGAGGTAGAAACTCACAGTGCAGGATGACACAGGTTCCTAGGAGGAGACACAATGGGCTCTCAAGTTAAACGAGCAAAAGTTATGAATGCTACTTTTTCCCAGCAATTAAGATGGTGACACACTCCTGCTCTCTTTAATTTGCAATTTTACCTACTTACCCCTAAAGCAGCATTCCATGTAAATGCATATTTAAAGCAAAGCCCTCAACTAGGTGAGGAAGGGGCCACCTCATATACAGCCACAATCTTTAAGGAATCTTTAAGTCTCAGAAAGTGTTAGTTGCTCAGTCGTGTCTGACTCTTTGCAACCTCATGGGCTGTAACCCACCAGGCTCCCCTGTCCATGGAATTCTCCAGGGAAGAATACTGCAGTGGGTAGCCATTCCCTTCTCCAGGGGATCTTCCAGACCCAAGGATCAAAGCCAGGTCTCTGGTATTACAGGCAGATTTTTTATAGTCTGAGCAACCAGAGGAGCCTGGGGGAACCCACGAACAGGGTGCGCGGGGATACATCTGCTGGCCCGAGTCTTCGGCCGGACTGCCCACCGTGTCACAGACCGCAGGGGCCGCCTGCCCTCCACCCACACCCCGGATGGAACCCTCCCCATGGAAGCACATTTCTCTTGCCTCTCAGATAACAGACGATCAGATCAGATCAGATCAGATTAGTCGCTCAGTCGTGTCCGACTCTTTGCAACCCCATGAATCGCAGCACGCCAGGCCTCCATGTCCATCACCAATTCCCGGAGTTCACTCAGACTCACGTCCATCGAGTCAGTGATGCCATCCAGCCATCTCATCCTCTGTCGTCCCCTTCTCCTCCTGCCCCCAGTCCCTCCCAGCATCAGAGTCTTTTCCAATGAGTCAACTCTTCACATGAGGTGGCCAAAGGACTGGAGTTTCAGCTTTAGCATCATTCCTTCCAAAGAAATCCCAGGGCTCATCTCCTTCAGAAAGGACTGGTTGGATCTCCTTGCAGTCCAAGGGACTCTCAAGAGTCTTCTCCAACACCACAGCTCAAAAGCATCAATTCTTCTGCACTCAGCTTTCTTCACAGTCCAACTCTCACATCCATACATGACCACAGGAAAAACCATAGCCTTGACTAGACGGACCTTTGTTGGCAAAGTAATGTCTCTGCTTTTGAATATGCTGTCTAGGTTGGTCATAACTTTCCTTCCAAGAAGCAAGCGTCTTTTAATTTCATGGCTGCAGTCACCATCTGCAGTGATTTTGAAGCCCAGAAAAATAAAGTCTGACACTGTTTCCCCATCTATTTCCCATGAAGTGATGGGACCGGATGCCATGATCTTCGTTTTCTGAATGTTGAGCTTTAAGCCAACTTTTTCACTCTCCACTTTCACTTTCACCATGAGGCTTTTTAGTTCCTCTTCACTTTCTGCCATGAGGGTGGAAGTCTCAAAAGGGGACAATTGAGTAAACAAGACACGTTTCGAGGCAGAATACATTGATCTAAGAATAAAGAACAAAATTACGGATACGCAGTACGGGGCACTGATTCTGAAAAACCAAGGTCTCCTAAGGTGGACCCTGCCACCTACTACTCTCTAAGACAAAAGCAGACTAAACATTTCCATTTGTGTACCTGGAGTATTTATCACGGGAAACACAGAGGTCAGCGAGAGGTCATCTTGAATCGGGCGATTTCACATGGAGGAAGGGCTCTTACGTTTTGTATACAGAGAAAAGAAGAGAGAGCAAAAGCAGATGGCAAAACCATTTAACATGTAGCATTAATGATTCTTGAATCTCGCCTTGATATGCAGAAGAATGTGTCAGTTAATGTGGCCAGTGGGTGCCACGGGACGCAGAAAAAACCTAGTTCTAGAGAACACTGTGAGGCACCACTTGGCTCCCAAGCTTTTAAAAACAGTACATAAATGATTTCAGAAGTTTCACTGCTTAAAAAAAAAGTATCGTGTCATTTTCTATAACAAGCAGAGAGGAACTCAGAACTGTTGAAGGGAGTCCATGAAATATTGCTAAAGGCCAAAGAATGTTGCAAATGTGATGCTTCTGGAGTATGGGAGGAGGAGAAAAGGAGCAATTTCATCCAAAGGCCTCCCTGTGCTGACTCTGGAAATGTCTGCTCTGCAAATCGCTGTGAACAAAGGCGGTGGTCCTGCTCCCACTCAGCTTCAGCCGACCAGCCCCTGCACAGTAAGCTGCTTAACAAGCCTGGTGGCAGGCAGCTTGGTGAGCTGGCAGAGGGGAGAAGATGGAGTCCCGGAGGGCACAGGTGCCTTGGAGGTTCCGGTGGAAGGTTGCTTCTCTCTGCCATCCTGCATACACATGCAACAGGGCAGAAAGGCCAAGCTCACCTCGCTACCCTCTCCTGAGAGACAGCCGACTCGTCAGTCCTTCTGTCCAGCTGCATCAGTCGATGAATGCCCGCGACTTTCCAGGTGCTTCCAGGAAATGAGAGCGGATTCTGCCTGGCAGCACCCAAGATCAGGACCTGAGTCCCGGGCGGCCCCATCGCGGCCGGTGGGCCAGGCGTGGAGCAGGGCACCCGCTGTGACGTCCTGATGAATGGCCTCACCTTCTCTGCGCACCTGTGATCACAAGGGGATGAGAGAGGCAGACAGACAGACAAAGGCAGGCGGGGCGTACAGCAAGCGGCCGGGGCCTCTGTCCCCTGTGGTGCGGGCCCCTCCACAGGCCCCAGAGCTCACCAGAGGCCAGCTGGACCGGGTGAGCTGGCCGGTTTACTTGCACCAACCACACACGTCTTAGAACACACTGCAGACTCTCCAGGAAAGCTGCTTCCTGGCAGTTCGATTGTCAGGATCTGTCTTGTGAGGAATTCCCAACGGGGAATAAAAGTGGAACACTTGAAAACTTGCAGCCATCACATTTCAAATGCAAACAGCGAGTTATGGGCTTGGAACTAATAAGCCCTCAATAAACGGGCCCTGGATCCGGCGGAAATGACATGGAACGCGCCACAAAGCATAAAAAGTCTCTTTTCGAGTCAAAGGCTGACAGTTCCTATAAAATTCAATACTTGAAAAAAATACCAATGTCAATCATAATGGAGAGTCTGACAAGTCCTCAGCAGAAAGCCTTTTCTTTTCTGTGGGGAAGAAAATCAGAGGAAACAGAGTTTATCAGGAGCCCCAATTACCCCAAATACCCATAACAGCACAGACCGGCGGGGCCGGCTCAGAGCTCACCCACTCCTGAGCTCCAGCTCAGTCCCATTCTCTTCAGAAATCTTCCCCTGAACACTCCTGAGAACCTCAGATTCCACGTGCGTGTAAAGCAGAACTCATCCTCCCCGAATCCCACGACCCCAGACATTTCCCCTGCGGATGCACGCCGCCTCTCCCAGCCCTGGATCGTGAGTGCATTCTCCCACTAATGAACCTGCCCGCCTCCACTCACTCGCCCCACCGCCCGCCTCTCACCTGAAAGTGGCCCGTGTGCCCCTTGCTGGGACCTGGCACCCCCCCACCCCGTCTATTTAGCCTGGTCCTCCCCCCAGCACCAAGGAGACAGTGGCCCTGCCCCCTCCCAGGAGCAGTACACCCACCACCAAACTCTGCTTCATGACCTTGCTAACTGAAAAGAAAAAAGACCTTATGCAATTCTTGCAAAAATTATTATCGCAAGAGCATCGACTGTTAAAAGCATTATTGCTCTAATTGTGATAGATCAGAAATTCGAAGATTTTTTTAAATCCTGTAAGTTAATGAAAAGTGGGTCGGCTCCTGGGGCGTCTGGAGGCTTGAGGCCTGAGGGTTAGGACAACGAATGATGCAAAACAGAATTAGAGGCACAGCTGTCTTTTCACAGAAGGAAAAGGGCTATTCGGTGGCTGGAAAATGTGGCTCCCAGCATGGAACGACTCGTTCAGCCATGCCCCACCTCCTCTGGAGCCCGGCCTGGGCGAGGGTGGAAACAGAATAACAAGCACCCCGAGCCGAGTCAGGGCTTGCGTGTCCCTGGGGGCTGCCCAGCGACGCGTCAAGGTGCAGCGGTGGCCGTGAGTGGGAGCTGGAGTCACATCGTCTGAGGGGTTTCGGCTCTCTGAGGAGAAATGCAGGGAGGGCTCTGGGCCTTGGTCTGAGGCACGATGAGTGGGAGACACTGGGGTCTCCACTGGACTCGTGCCCTGGCAGTCAGGCGTCTCTCCTGGCCCCCTTGCCTCACTGTGAACCATTCCTGCCTGGCCCACTGTTCAGTTCAGTTCAGTCGCTCAGTTGTGTCTGACTCTTTTCGACCCCATGGACTGCAGCACGCCAGGCCTCCCTGTCCATCACCAACTCCCGGAGTTTACGCAAACTCATGTCCGTTGACTTGGTAATGCCATCCAACCATCTCACCCTCTGGTCCTCTGACCTTCCTATAAATGTTGTGAGTAACTGGTACTCTCTGAAGTATACAACCAGTATACAATCACCCCTCTAGGCCAGAATAAACAGACAGTGTTCTCTCTGCAGCTGAGAGCCTTGTTACTGGAGGTCTGCAGGTAGCAAATCCGGGCCTTTGTGACCAGGTGGCTGAGCCCTGAGCCTGGGCTGTGGGCATCCCACAGCACACGGCGATAGAGCAGCAACTTCATGGTCACCCAGCCTAAGGATGACGTGCCTCTGGAAGCCAAGGCTTGGGCATGGTGACATGCTGCGTCTCTTAAGTCATTAGGATGGGTGTGAGGAATTCAAGGCCTGTCAGTCAGGTGGGTGGCTTCTAATCATGATGAGGAACCTAAAATAAAACAAGTTCAAAGCTAAAACCTCTCAGCATAAGATGGGATCAAGGGATGAGACGATTTTGTGGCTACCTTCCGTGAATCCCTTATCTCCTGTGGCTGGATAACTCGATGCAGAGTCTGATTCCTCAGGTTGTTGAATCACAGTGTAAGAAATCTGTTACACACATGCCTCTGCGAATCTTTTAAGTGAAAAGTAAGGCACTGGTTGAGGAAGGTGGGGTGGGGCTAAAAATTGGGACAAGGGTGTTGGGAGGATTTTAATGAAGCCAGGGCTCCTCCCAAACCACCAACCTCCTGAGCCTCACAGGCAGAAGGAGCAACACTTCCTGCCACGGCTGGAGCTGCTGCTGCCTCAGAGCATGACCAGGCCTCGCTAGAGAGTGTCATGTTGACAAAGATGCCGTCGCTCCTGCCCTGTCTCTACCCGCCCCCCATTTTCTTTATATCTATAGTTAGAAGCAGACTCTCTTTATGACCCAGGAAGCTAATTATAGCATCCAACCCGAGAGAAGATATACCGTCTACAAGAAATTCAAGGTTATTGTTGGTAACAGAAAGAAAACTTGAAGACTATGGAAGGGTATCTATTTGAAGACACTGGACTAGGAGAAGAGGACATACATTTAAATAAATTTAAATTATGCAAATGGAGACCTTAGAGATTCTGGATTCTGGGACTCACTTGATTACCTGGGAATGGATTAGCTGATTTCCCAATTATTGGCTGCAACCTGGACTTGGTGAGAGCTGGTGCTGAATGAAGCTGAGACGCCAGAATCCTGTGTGTGAGGAGAAGGAGCTGGAAGCCGCGATCCATGCAGGGATGGGTCAGGGCTCCTACATGCAGACATCAGAGTCCACTCCAGCGGGTTCTACTGCGGAGGGCTCCTTAGCCCACACTGTCTCCAAGAGTGTGACCACAAGCTTGGAAGCTGTAGATCTGGGAGTCATGTGCCCAGGGAAAGCCGTGGGATGGGGTTCCAACTGGAATCCCACTGCGGCCACTGCTGCCACCCCGATGCTGGGGGCTGGATGAACAGCCAGTTGCATAATTGTGCCCGAGGGTCAGCCTGTGGCCATGGAGCCAGCTCCTAAGAGCCTGGCTGCTCAGACTCGTCCCCAAGAAGCACGTGGCTGGTCTGATGGGCAGAGCCTCTGGTCACGTGTGGGTTAGGCTTTCCGGCCTCTAGAGGACAGGAGGCTCACTCCCGGAGGGTAAATCACACACTGAAGGAAGCACCCTGAATGTTTTCCAAAGGAAATCCTGAAATGTGTCGTCTCTAGGATCCCGAGCCTGTGCTGAACGGAGCAGGGCCTGCCGCGTGTGTTGACACGCTCGTTTACCCGAGGAAGGTCCGCAGTCACGTGTGCTGGAGACAGAGCAGAGATGACCATGCAGCGGGGCTCCTGGGACGACTCGCCCGAGCACGGCTGCAGCGGCGCAGTGGGAGGAGGTCCGGGTGGGCCTGGGCACTGAGGGGCCGGCGCTGCAGGTGTTGAGGCGGGAAGTGAAGGCAGGGACGTGGAGTCGTCATCGCTGCCGGAGGCGACAGGACGACCCTTCCTTAGTGTGGAGACGGCGGGGCTCAGCCTGCCCGAGTAGAGTGTCCGACCAAAGACACACAGTCAACCAAAACAAATCCACAAGCCGCTTCTGCACCAGATGCAGCGTTTCCAAGAGAGAAACAACGACAAGTTCTTTACTTCAGTTTTTCGGACAGTAAATGAGTAGCTGGTGCCGCACGGAAGTCAGGGAGCCAGGAGATCGACGCTGGAGCGGAGCACATTTCTCTTTCCCAGGAGCAGCCAGCCTTCCTGGGGCCTCTGTGCTCATTTCTAAATGTTTATCATAAAATTGTATTAATACAAATAAAAGTAATACATTTATTAATAAAAATTGTGGGCATGACGTTTGGTCTACAGATGCTGAGTGAAAAGCTGACCGCAGTTATTTGTTTGTGATGTGGGCACCGGAAATCTCCTCTCCTAGCGAATTTCCAGAATTCAACACAGTATGGTTAGCTCTGGTCACCACGCTGAGCACACGTGACTCGCCAGGCCCACGGATGGGTTTGGGCTGGTGCCCCAGGGCCCCTCCACCAGCAAGACTGGAGAAAAATGTGTGAACTTGTGTCTTTCATTTCCGGAGACCAAAAGCATCTTCAAAGCAGTGGAAGGCCCCAGAGGAATGCTGATTAACAGCCCTATTTTACAACTGAGGAAAGTGTAACAGAAAAGTGAGGAATGGAGGTAAGGTCACACAGCTAGTTAGTGGTACAACCACGGTCAGCAACCAATTTCCCTTTCGGTCCAGTGAATTTCCTACACCTGACCCTGCTTTGTGATCCAGGAAACCAGTATCCACAGAAAATGCCTCTCTAGGATAAAATTGGGCTTCCCTGGTGGCTAAGATGATAAAGAATCTGCCTGCAATGCCGGAGACCAGGGTTCAATACCTGGGTCAGGAAGATCCCCTGGAGAAGGGAATGGTTACCCATTCCAGTATTCTTGCCTGGAGAAGTGCATGAGAACATCGGAGCATGATGGGCTACAGTCCACGTAAGGTAAAATTAGGACCCTTAATTCAAGAAAGAGAGACCACTATACAGCCATAGAAAGTTCTCAAAAATAACTATATAATATCCTCATAGATAAGTTACACTCTTCACTGATGACCATTAGTTGCTATTTTGTGCCTTAAAGTAGCATGCCAAACTTTCACAGATGGTGTTGAGTCAAGATCCCAGTAATGACTAATTCTGTGCCACTGACTTTTCTATGTTAATTTTATTTTTTTAACTTGTTTTTAATTGGAGAATAATTACAAATTAAAAGACGCTTACTCCTTGGAAGAAAAGTTATGACCAACCTAGACAGCATATTTAAAAGCAGAGACATTACTTTGCCAACAAAGGTCCATCTAGTCAAGGCTATGGTTTTTCCTGTGGTCATGTATGAATGTGAGAGTTGGACTGTGAAGACAGCTGAGCGCCGAAGAATTTATGCTTTTGAGCTGTGGTGTTGGAGAAGACTCTTGAGAGTCCCTTGGCCTGCAAGGAGATCCAACCAGTCCATTCTGAAGGAGATCAGCCCTGGGATTTCTTTGGAAGGAATGATGCTCAAGCTGAAACTCCAGTCCTTTGGCCACCTCATGCGAAGAGTTGACCCATTGGAAAAGACTCTGATGCTGGGAGGGATTGGGGGCAGGAGGAGAAGGGGATGACAGAGGATGAGGTGGCTGGATGGCATCACTGACTCGATGGACCTGAGTTTGAGTGAACTCCGGGAGTTGGTGATGGACAGGGAGGCCTGGCGTGCTGCGATTCATGGGGTCGCAAAGAGTCGGACACGAATGAGCGATTGAACTGAACTGAACTACAATATTGTGTCGGCTTCTGCCACACATCAGTAGGAATCAGCCATAGATATACGCATGCTCCCCCCTCCCACCTCGCGCCCTATCCCCTCCCCAGGTTGTCACAGAGCACTGGGCTTGAGCTCGCTGGGTGATGCAGCAAATTCCCTCTGGCGTCTGTCTCACGTATGGTAATGTACGTGTTTCCATGCTGCTCTCTCGGTTCATCCCTCCCTCCCCTTCCCGCACTTTAACAGCAGGACAAGGGGGTCCATCCGCTTTGTCCCAGGCTGTGGGAGAGGTTGGAGGAAGACCTGGGGGCAGAGAAGAAGCCTCGGACAGCTCCCCTCCATGGTGGGGTGTGGGAGGGACCTTGATACAGCCCACCCCGCTCATAACTCACATTACCCGTACAGGCGCGGAGAAACCCTGCAGCAAAAACCATGTTAAAATGCGCTTCTCCTGCTCAGTCCCAACTTCTGAGGCCGTGGAGTTGGCCTTTGAGATGAATGATGCCCATTCGTGTGCCAGTGGCCTGGGATGTGGCGGTGGATGCTGAATGCATTTCCTGAGATGAGCTCTGTACAGGACCAGGCAGCTGTGCCCTCGGGCTTCAGGGTGAGCTTGTGGAGGGCGGACTCCCCAGTCCCCCTCCAGAGAGCCGTGTTCTCAGCAGGTCCCCACTGGGCCCCCAGGCAGGTGGTCTATGGGGTTCGTGCTGAGAACCCCGGACCTTGAAATGGGCTGAGAAAGACAGGAAAGCTTCTGCAAACAGACACTGGAGTCATGATGGCATCTAGCCTGTGGGTCTTGGGTGATGCCTTGTCAGAGACAGCTGTGGGAAATGGGTCTGCAAACATGATTCTAAGCGATAAACTGAGCCCGAGAAATTGCTGTCAACTCTGCACTGCCTACGAAAGCATAAAATTATACATCCTTTCCAGGGGATAATTTAGCAAAATGTTAACAAAACGCATTAAAGAGCATACCCAGAAATTTCACCTCTTGTCATTTAGACAAAGGAAATTACCGGAGAAGTTTGCAAAGACAAATGTGCCTGGACTTCATTACACCTGGTTAGTGATTACAGAACGCTCAGCCTGAATTTCCAACCAGAGTCTCGGTCAAATTTCAGAGACTGGAGAGAGCAGCCAATGGAAGCGGTGACCGCAGCAGATAGCCCACACCACTCAGAGCACCTCCACCGCTCGCAGGGTGCGTTTTCCTCGGAGTCTGCTCCTGACACTTACTAGGAGGGCCCGCGGGTGGTCTAGGCCCCTCATTTGGGGCAATGCTAAGGTGAGCTTGCTCTTCTGGAACGCCACAGCACCTGCACCAGTGTTTGCTGCCAGGAAGAGCTGTCCACGTACACTCTTCAAGGAGAATGCCAATTACAAGACAGTGCACACGGCATACCAGGGCTTCCCTGGCGGCTCAGATGGTAAAGAATCCACCTGCAATGTGGGAGACCCAGGTTCGATCCCTGGATTTGGAAGATCCCCTGGAGAAGGGAATGGCAGCCCACTCCAATATTCTGAACTGGAGAATTCCATGGACAGAGATGCCTGCTGGGCTACAGTTCGTGGAACTGCAAAGAATTGGACACGACTGAGAGACCAGCACTCTCCCTGCACACAGGACTTTCTGCACACGGGACTGTCGTTACCATCAGGGACCGCAGCCCTGCAGGAACTCAGGCGTCTTCACAGGGGAACAGCCACAGTCATTTCATGTCATCAGGAAACTCATCCTGGGCTGGATGAGGGCAGGCCGCCGTGCCCCCAAACTATCAACTGCAAGATAGGAAGGGCTCTCACATTTACCAATTCCCACGCAGAGAAAGGAGAGGACACTCAGCCTGAAGGGTGGGGGCCCACGGCGGAGGAGGCAGGGCCCCTGCTCTGAGAGGAGCACATTCTGGAAGGGGAGACGGAAAGAAGTGCAGGCATGACTGGGTCAGAGAGCACGGGGACCACAGGAAAACACTGTCAGAGCTCACAGAGGACCCGAGAGGCGTGGCGATGGGCCCGGGACACACGGAGGGCAGCGTCCAGCAGGAGGGGGCACGTGTCCACCACATGCCCCGCGTCACTGGAGAGGAGACCCCGGGTGCAGTCAACTCGCTCAGGCTGGTTCTCTCGTGTGGCTGCTCCCCTGGGAGCCATGCTCCCCAGGCTGCTCCTTGCTGCTTTTGAAGCACGTGAGGACCTGTCTCTTAGCCCCCTTTGTTCCCACTGGTGCAAACTCTCGGCTGCCCTGGGGAGACAGTGTGTGAGGGCCGGAGCCGGTCTGCATGCTCCCCGAGGCCTCCAGCCCAAGTTACAGGGCGTGGGTTTGTCTGAAGCAGCGGGCAGCCCCCCTCAGTCCCCGAGTCCTGCCAGCCCCTCCGCACCCCTTCTTTACCCCAGGATTCGCTCGAGGCCCTGTAAAGACGGGGCTGGTGGGAAACGTGGCCAATGAGGAGATACAGGCCGGGTCCAGGAGGAATGGGGAGGTGGCTCGGGGGTTCTCGGGCGCGGGAGCAGCGAGTGAGGGCTGGTAAGGCTTCATCACCGGAAAATGTTCTTCAGCAGCACAGGACAAGGTGGTCGGCTCCCACCCTGGCACCAGGTGCTGCAGGGAAACATGACAGACAGACCCTCACCGCAGAGAAGTTCCTGTCTTGGTGAAGGAGACGATGGGCAAGGAAGCAACCAGTTCAGCCGGTAAAACCCGACATCATCACATGTAGGGAGCGGTGGGATGGATACCCACACAGAGATGCTGGAGTCAGTCCCTCCAGGCACGGGGCAGAGGGCCACAGCCCTGGGGCAGGTAGGGTGCAGCTCCCCCGAGGCACGGAGGGAAGGTCCATGCACCTGCGTCCCATGAGGTCAACCAGGTGGCCAGAGGACCAGATTCCAGTAGCCCCTGAGGGCCATGGGGAGGGGTCCAGCATGGTCCAACCCGGGCCTGCCAGAGCTGTGCTGTCCCCGACGGAAATCAGGGGGCTCAGCCAGCTGGGAAGAGGCTCACCTTCCTACCAATGCTGAGTGAAGGATCCAGGGGAGAGAGGGCCAGGCGATGGTCAGACCAGGATGAGGCCACCAGGGCAGGGCAGGCAGAGTCCCCAGGAAAGTCCTTACAAATAAGACATGCCTGTGTACTCAGTAACTTCAGTCGTGTCTGACTCTTTGAGGCTACCGTGGACTGTAGCCCTCCAAGCTCCTCTGCCCATGGGATTCTCCAGGCAAGAATACTGGAGTGGGTTGCCATTTCCTCCTCCAGAGGATCTTCCTGATCTGGGGATCAAATCGAGTCTCACGTCTCCTGTACTGGCAGGAGGATCCCTCACCAGCGCCGACAGTGGAAGCTAGTCTTACCAATGAGAGAGAACAAGCTGACTCAGCAGGATCCTGGCTGACGACTCCAGGTTTTCTCATTTAAGAAGCTTTCCTTGCATCTGCTAATGCCGTCCAGCCAAAGACCTCCAGGACCACCCCGTGGCTGAACGGCGTGGGTTTATTGCACCTTTCAGCAAGGACGACACACACCAGGGGCACACGAGGGGTGTGTCGGTGAGAGGATGCCAGAAAGAAACTCTCATGGGGTTTGACCTGCTTTAAGGGCTCCTGTTTGGGAGTCCAGGAGAGCAGCAGTTTGCTCAGGACGGGACACAGCCAGGAAGTGGGAGAAACAGCACCGACTGGGCATCTTGGGAAAGCAGCGCCACCACGCTCGTCAGCCAGGCCCTAGAAAGCGGTCACTGAGCGTGGACGGGGAGCCATGTCTGCACTCAGATGAGATCTCAGGGGTCCTGGCGCTGGTCTCGGACCCATCATGGTTACGGAGTGGCTTCTGGCGGACGTTGTGTGTTCTGTGATCCATAGAAGGCGGGGGCCCAGCTGCGAGCCGGGGTCACTGTGCTGCTTTTCAGACCCTCCCCGCTTCACAGTGTGGAAACTCTCCAGTCTGCTGCAAGCGCCGCCTCGGTCGACTTCAGCAGGACGGGTCAGGATGAATGCTTTGCCTTAATTACTTTCCGTGCACACAGAATTTCACTCCAAAAACGCCATTCCTCTGCCAAAGCAGCACACTTCTTTGCTCTGCTGTGCTTTCAGAGATCACTGAGTGCTTATAATTAGGTTGTGAAACCATGCGATCCTTCAGCTGGTGTTTGCTGTTTTAAAAACAGACTTGTTTTGCATTTTGAAGTAAGAAAATGTTACCATATACATGGAAATTATGCAGGCTTCTCTAATCTGGAATCTGGGGTGGGGGTGAGGAGACTTCATTAAAAAAAAAAAGCATTGTCTTATTCTAAATAGTAATGAGGTGCATAGCATAAATATGTGATGATTCAATAAAGGCGCTCATTTAAATTTGCAGATGGTTGTAAAATTGAGACTGCAGATAACTTTACTCTGAGAATGTATAGAATAAATGGTCTCTTAATATAATAAAGTCGTCTTGTCGTCTTTGCGGTTATATTAAAACTTCACTCGAGATGTGATTTCCAGGCAGGTCTCCTAAAACGCTCCCTCGGGACAGTTAAAATTCAATGACACTGGATCATCCCCAAGAAAATAATAAAAAGAAGACACGTTATACGTTGTCAGGGAAGTTCCGAAACTTTGTGTTCGTGGATGAATTATTCATTAAAAGTTTTTGGAGAAGTACAGGTGGTGCAAAACCAAGTTTCTGAATAATGAAAGAATTTTGTTTCTCTATCCGAAGACGCATCCTTTCTTGGAACCAACGGTGCCCATTTAGCGATGGCAGCAGGGGTAATGGGAGCCTCTCCCAGGGCACTGCCCCCCCACCGGCCTGGGCCTCCAGAGGTAGGAACCCAGAGGTCAACAAGTCCAGGCGGCAGGCATATTTCAGCGTTCAGGGGACCAGAGCAGACACGAGGCTTCAACAAATCCCAAGGCAGCCAGTGTGAGCACTGACAGCCGGACAGACCCCTCAACACAGTTTCCTTCAGAGAGAAGCCTGCCCATCAGGATCTCATCTCGTGGGGCAACAGACTAGCAGCCCCTCCTACGCACTCCCACTGTCCTCACCCCACGTATTTACTTATATTAACCACGTCTCACTGCACAAGGAATTCAACTCTGTCATCAAAGGAAAATCAGAAAGCACATCAGTAGGGAAACAGCCTGAGGCCTGACCCTCCAGAGTGACCACGGCTCAGCTCTGCTGCTGCTGCCGAGGCTCGGCCGCCCAGCCAACCACGAAGTGTGTCAGTGCTGAGGTGTTTGTGGATCTTCTTCCAGTCCCCATGCTCCACTTTCTGCAGCTGGAGAAATCCTCTGGTTGTGATAACTTTGACGACATGCCTCACTCCATTTTCTGGGCTCTCCAAAGTCCCTGGTCGTTGGGTCACTCGGCACATAAAATTTCCTTTGTATAACCTTCCGGAGCAACCATCTTCTCTCTAATTTTCTTAATTACTGTTTTCTCTTCCACTTGCAATTCGCTGTGCTGTGCACGTTGGTTTGATTCTTTCAGGCCCGTCTTTTCTGTTGGATTCCCAGCATGTGTCAGCTCTGCAGCTGTGTTTTTCGGGTGGTTAAACATGTTGCCTTGTTTCACAAACCTCCTTTTTCTCTTCTCAGTTCTTTGAAATTATGTTTTCTCTGAGTTAGGTTCTTCACATTTGCTTGTCTCTAATGGGAGGTTGGGCTTCCCCTGAGGCTTAACAGTAAAGAATTTGCTGCAGTGCAGGAGCGCTGGAGACGTGAGTTTGATACCTGCATCGAGAAGATCCCCTCAAGGAGGGCATGGCAACCCACTCCAGTACTTTTGCCTGGAGAATCCCATGGACACAGGACAGAGGAGCCTGGCAGGGCTATAGTCCATGGGGTTGCAAAGAGTCAGACATGACTGAGCGACTGAGCATGCATGCGTGCAATGGGAAGATTAATCATCTGTTATTTATGTCTGGTTCATACTCAGGCTCTTATATCAAAAAACCTACATTTACTAACACACCGGGAGGACTTCTTCCACCAGGGCTGGCCCTGGACCACAGGGATCCCATTTTCAGGCTAGGGCTGTCCTGTCTCCTGCACCTTCAGTGGGGAAGCCCTACGGAGGGGCTCTCAGAGTGTCCGAATGCTGGTGTATTAGGAACAGGACTATGACAGCTCAGTCTGGGGCCACCTTGCATGGTGACCCAGGGTTTCCAAGCTGCATCCTTCCTCGACTCAGCCGAGGCCCTTGCATCCTCTCCCAGACCACCTGGCTCTGGCCTTCAGGCAAGGAGGTCAAGAGTGATGTGGTCCTGCCCGCTTCTTGGTCAGCAGCCCAAGAGGAACATGTCCTCCTGGTTGGAAGCAACCCCCAAGCCCCACCGAGTGGCAGTTCCCCTCCAGGAGCAGCATCGTCCATGCGGGGTGCCGGCCCTGGGTGGACAGCAGCGTCCCCACCGCCCTGCATGCTGTGAACCGTTCCTGTTCACCTACATACACACCCAGGGTCATGAAGGGACTGCCTCCGTGAAAAGAACGAGTAGTTAAAGCTTCAAATGCACTGTCAGAGGCAGCGCCCGCTTCATACAGACAAATG
Organism: Bos taurus; assembly: GCF_002263795.3. Classification (NCBI taxonomy): domain Eukaryota; kingdom Metazoa; phylum Chordata; class Mammalia; order Artiodactyla; family Bovidae; genus Bos; species Bos taurus. Next base: position 50,391,688 of record NC_037353.1, read on the forward strand.
TTCTATGACATTTGCTCTCCAAGGCTTTGTCTGCACCATCTTTAATTGTTAGGTAAACAAGACATAGCTAACACTTCCAGAACGCTCCGTCCTTAGCAAGTTTCTTGTCATTTCACTTCATCTTTGCAATAGCCTCACAAGGCGGGCTCCCATTTCAGAGACACGGAAATTGGAGCACAGAGACGTGGGTCCCTCTCCCAGACCAGCCACCAGGTGACAGAGCGGGGCTGCACCTTCAGCCACCAGACGATGGCCTCCTCGGCTCCTGGGCTGGACCTGCCTGGAGCCTGGACTACGGCAGGGAGAATCACCTGCTTTTAATTTTTGTAATTTGATACATTCACACTTTTTAAATATTTAGCCAGTGCAGAACTTGCTTTGTTTTGCAGGTTGAGCTAAGGATTGAATTTACCTTTTTCCCAACCAAGTTAACCAGCTGGCCCGTTATGATCGACAGCATAGCCCAGTCTTTCTACACCGGATGTGAGTGCCCCGCAACACTCCAACATTCTCGCCTGGAACACTCTGAGCTTTCCGTCCTGGCTCCCTGATTTCTCATCCACTATCTGACCTCAGGCACAATCCGTTCTGATTTTGACTCTCAGAAATATTTTCACATCTACTAGAGCAAGTTCCCCTCAATGGTGTGAAAATCACTCACTCATCTTGCTAACCTTTAGACTCATCTGAAATTTGACTGGGATTGTACTTTTTAAGGTTAATTAGGAGAGAAATGGCATCTTTATAATATTGGGTCAATAAATTTGTCTTACTTTATATCGTTCAGTAAAATTTTATAGATCGCTTTGAATGGGATTGCACGTTGCTTAAATTTGCTTCCCAGGAATTTATGTTGGGCCCCTATTATGAAGTTACTTTGTTCGTTACAGCTTTTGTTGTGATGCTTTGGCATTTACAAAACTCACTTGTTTGGTGCTTTCTTTATTGGCCGTTCTTCCTCTTTTGTGTTTATCCCCGTAGGTTTTCAGATGGATTTTTAGGTTGTTAGGTGGACAAGCATAGTCTGTTTCTACATAATAGAAACATTTGTGCATTTTTGGGGAATAGGGTCCCGGAAAATCAGATCCCTTTCGTTAAGGTGATTTTATAAGTATTCTTAGAGAAATTAATGTGATAAATTATATTAATACACTTCCTCATTTTAAACCATACGTTAATTCCTAATAGAAGCCATACTTGTGCATAGCATATTAGTCTTATAAAAATTCTGGTTTGGTGTGTGTGCTGTTTGCCTAAAGGTGTTGTAACCAAGTGGCACAAACTGGGAGGTTTAAAGGCACAGGAATTTATAACCTCAGATCTGGGGGCTGGGAGCCAAGGTGAAGGCAGTGCCCGCTCCCTCTGCAGACGCTAAGAAGGAAGGCGCCAGAGGGGCCCCTGGGAGCAGCCTCTCCGGTCCAGACTCGCTCCTGCCCCATCTCTGCATCTCCCATGAGGGTCTGCCTTTGGCCAAACCCAGCAAGAATCCGGAGTGTACAGGAGCCCGGTGATGGGGTCCATATGGGGGCGCGAGCTCCCTGGGCCCAGAACTCAGTGGGGAAGGATGGAGGGCAGATGAAAGATGAGGATGAGGCAAAACTAAATGAAATAAAAGATGGCAGTTAAGGGGCTACAGGAAGCATCTTAATGACGCCCAAAAATGGGGTGAGTGTATTGACTACAGCACACCAATTATACAAAAAGATGAATGTCAATAATGACACTCAAGAAAGGAAGGAGAGGGAGAAATAGAACAGAACGCACTGGACTCCGTCGCCAGTGGCTAAGATGCCTAATGTGACTCTTACAAACAGACAAGAGAATGGAAAGAACAAGGCGTTCATCCTGCCTTTCTGAGAACTACGGTTCAAAGACACTAACAGCTCCGGTGAACAAGGGAAAACCCTCCTGTGTAGAAGAACCTGATTCATCAGTAAGGAGGGGACGATAGAATCAGAAAATTACCATTCTGCAACCTGTAATGAGATGTTATTTCTGGAAATGGCATCATTATCAGAGGATAAAGCCATTAGGAGACTTAGCGATGAAGAACTTCGCAGGGAACGGGCCAGGCTGTGGCGCCGTGAACTGTTGGGGGGTCTCCCTGTGAATAGAGGGGAATCTACCGCAGGATTTTGGAAGCAGAGAGGCAATGGCGGCATAATGTTTTGTTTTGTTTTTTTGGCATAATGTTTTAATGTCTTCAGATCTTTACACAAAAGCAGTCACGTCAACCAGATGGCAAAGGCGAAACTCCACAGAAAATGCTGATGGCAGAGTGAGGACCCCTCCAGAACTCTGAAGCGCAGGTGGGTGAAGCCAAGCCACCAACAGCCAGGAGACCCTCAGGGCACCAGTGCCCACAGGAGGGGAGGTGGAAGCCAGGGGACCTGTGGCGTCCCTGAGAGCAGGAGACCCCAAACAGCCGGCAAGTCTGCCCTCACCACGCACCAGCCAGGCAGCAGACTCTGGAACCAGGAGGGCTGGTCTCTGAGGCAGGAGTGCTGGGAAAGATGTGGGGGCACCCAAGAAGACCAGGCCAGGAGAGGTGCCAGGAAGATCCAGGAAGCAACCCCCATATTCCCAAAACCACGAGGAATCAACCCTCAACGGAGCTCTGGGAGGTCAGCGAGCTGGCCTGAGCCAGGCCTCCTTCTAAGGACTCAAAAACTGGCTTCCCAAGACTTCTCAGAAGGTCCAAGGGCTAAGACTCCATGCTTCCAATGCAGGGGACACAGGTTCAATTCCTGGTTGGGGAATTAAGATCCCAAATGTCTCATGGCATGGCCAAATTTTTTTAATTTTTAAGTAAAAACTAATTCCCCATAGAACTGAGACACATCAGTCCATGGACAGATAAACAGATAAACAAAATGTAGTCCATCCGCTCAAAGGAGGGAAATTCTGACACACGCTATACCATGGATGAGACTTGAGGACCTTATAAGCCAGATGCCACAGAAGACAGATGCTGTGAGATTCCACATACAGATCCCTCAGTTCAGTTCAGTCGCGTCCAACTTTTTGCAACCCCATGGACTGCAGCACACCAGGCTTCCCTGTCCATCACCAACTGTCGGAGCTTGCTCAAACTCATGTCCATCGAGTCAGTGATGCCATCCAACCATCTTTCGTCGTCCCCTTCTCCTCCTGCCTTCAATCTTTCCCAGCATCAGGGTCTTTTCCAAGGAGTCATGTCTTCGCATCAGGTGACCAAAGTATTGGAACTTGAGCTTCAGCTTCAGCATCAGTCTTTCCAATGAACCCCCAAGACTAATCTCCTTTAGGATGGACTGGTTGGATCTCCTCGAAGTCCATGGGACTCTCAAGAGTCTTCTCCAACACCACAGTTCAAAAGCATCAATTCTTTGGCACTTAGCTTTCTTTATGGTCCAACTCTCACATCCATACATGACTACTGGAAAAACCATAGCTTTGACTAGATGGACCTTTGTTGGCAAAGTAACGTCTCTGCTTTTTATCCCTAGAGCCCTCAAATTTAGAGACAGAGGTTAGAATGGAGGGTGTCCGGGGCTGCAGCAGGGGAGGAGGATGGGGAGTTGCTGTTTGATGAGCAGAGAGCTTCAGTTTTGCAAAATGAAGAAGTTCTAGAGACTGGTTGCACAATCATGGGAATGCACGCTTAAACATGGTTAGGATGGTGAATTTTATGTCAGCTGTTTTTAACCACAGTTAAAAATTAAAAGTTTTTAAATGAGACATATCAAATTGCCACTAAAAGCTATTATAAACATACTGATAAAGCGCAGAATAATACCTATATGGGCAATAAAAGCATGCTGGAGACTCAGGTTCAAATAATGTATTGAAACCATTGTTAAGTACTACTTCAAAATGAAGTTCAAGGATGGTATCAGATATGAAAGAAAGCAAAAGTCGTAATTCAAAAAATTTCAGAAATGAGTGACAGAACTGAGGGAAAAATCGGAAATTTAAAAGACATTTCAGAAATGAAAACTCAGGCAGGAGAAACAGAATAGAATGAGATAATACCTTAAGAAAAATAGAAAATAGAAGGGACGGGCTTTGTAATCCAACGAAGAAAAGAAAAGGGATTCGAGAAAAAAAAAACAGGAATTCTGAAGACCGGCAAAGACAACCTTATGTATGATTCTGAGTCCTGAAGAAGAAATCAAAGGAGGGAATACAATAATACTAAAAACTGTTTCAAGATAACCTTCCTTATTTAAAAAGATATTTTAAAACCACTTCTGTGTTGAAAGCACACGGCATACCTGAGAATACAGACCAGAGCAACTACTAGGAAGGACAGAGGCTTATAAATTAATCAACTTTTACAAAAAAGGGGAAAAAAATCATCTTTTAGGCAGCCAGGTAAAGCAGTAAAATAATAAGAGAAATAAAAATTCTATCACACATTTTTCACAGACAGTCTTTATGCCAGAAAGAAGTAGAATATTATGTTTAAAGTGTGTCAGGGGGAAAATGTGAACCAAGTATTTTTTTTATCCAGCAGAACTGGACTTTCAAAGCGTAATAGTATAAAAACATGAAGTGTTATCAACATTCAAGACATCAGAGCTATTGTTCTCATGAGCCCGTCCTGAGGAAGGTAATTAGAAAAGGAGCTTTAAACAAAAATGACCACAGAGATTTTAACTGAAAGCTGGTAACTAGCACTCATGGAGCTACCTGCAGAAAATTAAATGAGGCTGCAAAGGAGAAGACATTACGCATAACGGCTCTGCGAACTGACGTGAGACCCAGCGCCCCATCCACAACAAGGATGAACCGGGAAATACACAGGGCAGAAAAGAACGATTGAGCTCTCCCTGGTACTCAGAGCAGCTTGCGGCGACACTGGCGTGGCTACGTACGTGCTGGTGTTGATGCACACACGTACGTGTAACAGTGGTACTCTGAGACCATGTGTGCTACGGGGAAACAAAAGAGTGATCTTGTCAATTTTCTACTCTTTCATCCTGTGTGTCCCTGAGTGTGGTGTTGAAGGAGGAGGTGCAGACATTACAGAATAGTTGGATGAACACCTGTTGTCAGGGTGAATCAAAGAAACAGCACAAACCCCTAAGATCTTCCCCATAACATCCTTGTGCCCTGAGGATGGGTTTGGAATACATTCCCCACTGAGAGAAGCAGGGCTTCTTGGAGAAAAGGCTGACCTCGGGGCTGTGTGGGAGCGGGCGGGGAGGGCGGTATAATGGGCCTCGGGCATCTTGTCACACCAGGTAGTGGCGAGGCCACCAAGGTGGCTAGTGTGGCACGCGGACTCAGGAGCTGACGTGAGGAGGTTCCTATTGCCGCAAACAGGGACTTCCTGAGTTTCAGAAAGGATGCTGGTTTGCACAGAGTGAGGGCTGTTAAATAAGTCTAAATGGACACGTTAATAAGAAGACTCAGAGAACATGCTGTTTAGGGAACAGCGGGGTCCCAGCTCATTACCCTGAAAACTGGCCGGGAGGGTCCAGCTCCTCCACATACCGTCCCGATGTTACACACACAGACGAGAGTTACGAGAACTCTCTCTTTATCCGAGTATTTCAGTTCCGGAATGGAAACAGCGACACAATTAGACCAACCACTCTGTACCCCAGGATGGCCCGGTGACCAGTGGCAGCCCCCAGCGTCACAGGGAGAAGCCAGAAGACGCTCCACACCTCTCGATAAAAGGAGGAGGCACCAGCCTGAATCTTCACATGGGACCCCCACAAGGTTCTGCGTACAGGTACCATGAACAGAGCCCGAGGGCAGGAGAGAATGAGCTGTATGGCGACTGCACTCAGCAAAGCCAGGCTGGGCAAGCGGAGCCAAAGCCCTGAACTCGGCAACAGACAAGCCACACAGAAAAAGGGGTGGACGGGGAAGCTAGAAAGAAAAAATTTAAAAAGAAGGCTGGCAGGACCAAGCTGGGCATCCAGGCCCACACTTGGGCACTGACTCTGAGGAAAAGCAAGACTGTGACGGTGATGAATCAGGATGAGGCTCGTGACAGAGGACACGGAAGGAACTCCCCGGAGACTGGCCGGTCCACGCCTGCCCTGGGGGGCAGGCCCAGGGAGTGGCCTTCCTCAGCTTATTCAAGCCCCATGTCTGTTCTGTGCGATTCTGTAGGGTTTAACCCCACAGTGAAAACCTAGCTGCACAGCCAGACATCATGTCCCTCTGCTGGAAGGCTTCCTTTCCCGTGGCCCTTCCTCCCCGGCTCCTGGGCACACACCCCCGCCCCGGACCCTTGTGAGCAGCTGTCTCTCTGGAAACTGATTCCTCCTCCTCACCGGGGTTTGCTGTTGCTCTCTGTAGTCGTTATTGTGCTGTTTGTTTAGTGACCCTACTGAAATGATTTTCTGAAGTCTGTATTTTCTGTCGAGCGTGGCCACTAAAACTTCTGTTATGTTAACTTTGCCAGCAGCTAGTGGTTTGACAGAGAGCTTCTTAAAATTCTGAAAAAGCTCCCCCAGCCACCACCACCACCATCAGCACCAAAACATCCTCCTTCCCCAGCCTCTGCAGGAGGCTCTGGCGTATGCTGGGTGAACCTCAGATGCCTAGCGGGCAGCCAATGGCTCCTCTGTAGCTTCACGTCCCACTTGCACAGAGCTCAGAGGTCAGCAGCGGGGAGGGCGCAGGGCCTTCTCACACCTTTCGGGCCTGTGCCAGGCACTGGGGATGCCTGTGGCCGCCTAGATTCCTTGGAATCTGTCCAAACCACCTCTCTCTGGCCTTTCCTTCCAGGCCTGTGTGCCCCGGACAGTTACCCTGAGGCCAACAGGGAAGCAGCTAATGCACTTTCCTTTAAATATGTTCGGCAAACACCACCCTCCTCCACACACACACACACGCATATACACACGCACACACACTCACCGACACTTCAGACAGGAGGAAGTTCTGAGCTACATGCCAGCAAGGCAAGCCGCCAGACAAGTCAGACCAAAGCTACGATGCTTTGAGCAAAGGCCTTATCACTCCTTCTGGTGCTTGGTGTGTATCACACACGGTTTGTGAGGACGGAACCCTGCAGTGCCAGGTTTGCACAGAGGATATAACATCAGGATTCCGCTGACTCATGGGCTGGGCAGGATGCTTGTTCCCAGGAGGGAGCAGGGATGGGCTGCAGTGTGAACACGCCTCTAGGCCCCACACGGGCCCCTCTGTGATGACCGCCACCTCCCTGGGAGCATGCTACCCTGGGGAGAAACGCATGAATGAAAAAGAGAGGAGAAGGATAGCCGGAAAGGGGAAAAGCAGACATAATATTTTTCCATGACGCACACAGACAGGGAATTGGACTCAAACAAATTCTGGTGTTTTGAGATCAAAACAGCCTTGGGCGGTGGTCGTTTGGGAGCAAAAAGCCACTAAGTTAATCCAATAACCTGCAGACAAGCTGAAGCGCTCTGCCTCACTCTGTTGTTCTCGGCCAGAGAGAAGCCCCTGAAACTCCACCAAGGCTGGGTCGTGGGGGACCAAGCTGGAGGATCATTTTAATTTTAAACATGATTAAAGGCCTTGTTAGATCCGTCTTTCAACAGACCATGAAGGCCCACGTTGGAATATCTCCGTCTGGAACATAATGGCCCTCCCTCCATCAGAAAATATGTGTGAGTCTGGATTCTGCAAAATGTAACCCCACGAAGTAGTGCTGAAGGCTTACACAGACTTCTGCTTGTTAAAGGAGCTTCAGCTCTTGTCCCTGGAATCTACCTTTGCCCGGCTGGAAGCACTCCGCTCTTCTGTGCTGTTTTTATCTTTGTCTCTGCAGATCTCTGGGAGAATCACCAGAATGCTGAGACTCCTTCTCCAGCATCTTTATTCCTCCTGGTCAGCTGCATCCTTGATGCTGAGAGACCTTGGGTTATACAGTCAAGGACATGGGGAAAGTCCGTCTGTCTCTGCATCCTGCCCTGTCCTCTCGGCCATCGCCTTGTCTTTCGCAGGACAACCCCAGCTGTGAACGTTCACCCGGCCAGAGAGACGCCCAGCATAAACAAGGGCGAAGATGTCACGGGACCTACGTCCACCCTTGGGGGCCCTGGGAGGAAGGGGCCAGCCGGATCCGTTGTCAAATAGTGATGAACGCTAGTTCTCCAGTACGCCCAGGGAAGCCCATTTCTGTGCTTGCGTTAAGTCTCAGGAGGAAAGCACCCCCGGTCACACTATCTGTGCTTCTGATCTCACCAGGAAGAACTCTGCAGCCCGTCTTCTACACGCCTGTCCCCGTGACCAGCTGAGAATAAGGAGGACAGAAGACCTCCCCCATGCGCATGCAGGATGGCGGGCGGGGGCCCTGCAGAGGAGGGGGGACTCACGGGGCTGTGGCGTCTGGGCCTCCGACCACCCACTGCTAGGGCCCAGGAGGAGCCGGGTCACCTCGCCCTGCATGCGTGGGATCCAAAATGATTAAGGTGGGTTGGCGATAGACTGCAAGGAACAGGGACAGCCCTGGAGGAGCCCCCTGGGGACATGTTTTCTCTTTTGTCAGTATTTAATCTAATCCCTGACCCCCCCCAAATATATATACATATAGTCAGAATTGGGAGAACTTGTTGCCAAAACTGCTGCTGACAATATAAATTAAAGCCACCCCCTTAGGTGCTGCAGGAGGGCAAGGGATTCCCCCTCCTTATCCTCCTGATTTGTACCCCAGGATCTCTGAAGCTTCCCCAAAGCCATGCCTGTGGGCTCACCCCCCAACTCCCAGCGTTGAGGGCAGACCCAGCCCGGCAGGTCCAAAGATCCACCCCTAGCCCCCTTGTAGCTCATGGACGCCGGACCTCTAGCGACCCTGCCCTGGGACGTGCTTGAAGACAAGGACAGTTGAGAACCAGCGACAGGAAGTGTGAACACTGGCTTCGCATCCTCGGAGGGACACACGTGCCATGAGGAGAAACCAGGGCCAGGCCACCAAGCCTTGTCTGCGAAAGCCTCCTGGTCTGTGAGCTTATTGAAGATCCACAAATAGCCTTACCTTCTGCTGTGGTAAGTGCTGGATTTAAAAAAAAAAAAAAAAAATCAAGCAACAATTTTTTGCATCTCAATGCAAAAACAAGCTGGTTAAAAATAAGTCAATAAAAGGTTAAGAAGTTGTTCCCAGAAGGTGGGTGAGGGGAGTGGGAGAGTCGGGTGGGAGGAGGGGTCCCTCTGATGGAGATGTGGACAGACAGCTGGGCCGTCTCTGTAGTGGGAAGGGCAGAGCACGTGGGAAGCCATGTCTCCAGGCGTGACTGCGGCCGTGGCGGGGCTGGCGGGAGGGAAGCGCCACAGGGCCACCTGCCTCCCACCCTGACCCAGGCGTGGGGCCCAGGAACCAGGTCCCCGACGCCCAGGCTTCGGCGTTCTGCCCGCATCCTGTCGGCGATCACAAGCCACACCCAAGTCCTGTCGGTGCAGCGGGAAGAAGCGCGGGAGGAGGCTGGGGCTCGGGGCCCCAGAGGGCACGGGCAGGAGTGACGTCTGTAAGGACGGGAGAGCCGTGTCAGAGCTGAGAGGTGGCAGGGGAAGATAGGCCCCACTCACAGAGCCACAGCTTGGAGGGTGGGGGTCTCCTGCTCCACTCCCCTCCCACCGCCCCACCAGCCCCGGCCCTCCCCAGCTTCAAGGGAACTGCGTCCCGCCGCAGAGAAAGAGAGGTGCCCAGAGGGGCCGCCTGGACCCTACACGCACGAATGACCCTCTCTGAGTGTCAGTCTTCTGAAATGAAAATGGAGACGTGAGGGCATTCCCCCGGGGCAGAGTGAAGGGGAATGCGGACCGCATCTTCAAAGGGCTCTCCTCTGAACCTGTCATGGCAGCTGCTCAGAACAGGTCACTCTCATCAGGGCCGCTGGTTACGGAGGCTCATAAGGGCCCCTGCAGAGAGGGGGCTGGGAGCAATCCTGGGTTTCCAGAAGACACTGGAATTCTGGGCTCCTGGAATTCGGCGGGAAACCGTTTCCATCTATGGATCCACTGTGCCTTGCTCTGCCACCAACAGGGATAGTAAGTCTTCATCCTGGACAGACAGAGCCTGGGGACCCACACACGGATGCGGACAGTTCAATACACAGCTGCTTGAACACAGAGCATCCCAGGCCAGAGGGAGCGGCGGTTGCTTTGCCGGACGAGCAACCTCGAGAGTAAGCACCCTTGGCCCCACAGGGAGAGGGGCCCACAGGGACAAGCCAGCATGGGAGGGCCACAGGGGGCGTGCCAACAGGCAGGGACTGCTAGGCGCAGTGGCTGTTGGCCAGCAGGGATGTGCGGTGACGAAGGGCAGCCCCGGCCTGCCCCTCGCTTCCGCAGAGCGGCACACGGCTGTGTACCTGGCCAAGGCCGCCAGGTCGGACCATCTGGGGCCAAGGCCACGCTGTAGGACAAACTGTGTTCTCAGGCCGCTACGCCGAGCCAAGGCCGAAACCTGCCTCCCAAGAGCATGGGTTTGGCTCGCTGGACCGCCCCACGCCGCACTGAGCTGCTCAGCACCCAGGGGCCCGGCCGCCTGAGAGCAATTCCACGTCCAAGCAGGAGCCCCTATCTGAGTCTCATGGAGCTGATCTCCTGCAGCTTGCACGGCAGAGGGAGGGTCCACAAGGCAAACCCCAGCCCAGTGCAGACCGTGGAACTGCGGAAGGGGAGAGGCCAGCCCGTCCCCGAAGGAGAGAGGGAAGGGCCCAGAGGCGACGTGCGGGAGACAGGAAGACGCAGCCAGCAGACACAGGGCTAGAGCGAGTGGGGCGAGAGGGCCCAGCCTGACCCCAGATGGAACAGGAAGACCCCGAGACAGAAAGAGGGCAGCGCTTTACAAACCCGGGGGTCCCGCCCGTCAGTAGCCCACCTGGGTCAACGCCGGACACACAGCAGGACCTCAGGCTGGACGGACGGCCGACCTGCTCCAGGCGCCGCGCACAGGCTGGGCCTGGAGGCTGGTCTTGTCACTGCATCCCCGAGAAGGACAGAGGCTCTGGGGAATGTCATTAGGGCAGGGCCACCTTGGAATCCTCTTGGATTTGCATGAGTTTGAGAGGCTTCTGGCTGCAGTTAAACACCACAAGCAGCTTTTGCACAAAGAAAGGTTTTATTTTCCTGAACCTCCATTCCTATGCAGAATCCCAAAGGAAAGAATTCACACCAATCAAAATCGGGATTTATCAACCAGAAAGTTCAGCCTTGTTTCCTGCCAAGCCTAGTCATTTATAAAAATAGCTAGTTATTAGGTTTTCCAAGACGGAGTTTCACGAGCTACCTGATTTTTCCGGCTCTGAAGGCAGAGGGCAGCTGGCAGGGATATTGGGGGTGGAGTCCCAGGTGATGCTTGCTTCCTCATGGTGATTCGGGTGGGCAGAGGCTGGAGGGCTGTCAACGCTATCCAGGACTCCGAGGAGCTGAAGGGAGGAGCAGAGACCAGGGAGAGACGGAGGACGGGGCCGGGTCAGAGCACACAGTCCCTGGGAGGCTCAGTGTCCCCATCCCTCCTTCTTCCTGCAGAGATTCCCAGGCCCTGCCCAGAGGAGTGAAGCAGAGTAGGACCACATCTGCCACCAAGGTGCATGCAGCCTGGCAGGGCCAGAGACGGAGGGGGAGGGCAGTGCAGCTCCGAAGGCGCCAAGGGGGACAGGGGTTGGGAAAGCTTCCTGCAGTCCGAGGGCACTGCATCCCTGGGAGCACAGGGAAGAGCCCCAAGCCCTGAATCGGTGCCAACTCCACAGAGACGTCTCCCCGCCTGTGAGCACAGCCGCCAAGATGCGATTCAGCACATCAAGGACGCCAACAGACACACAGCCAGGACCACCTGACTCCAGGCACCTCATTCTTCTCACACCGGAAGGTCCTCCAACAGGACAGATGAGACCAGCAGTGCAGACAAGCAGGGGCCAGGGGCTCCGGTGGGGGGTGAAGCCCGCTCTGGTCCCCTCCACGTCTTGCATCTGACAGGACGCTGTCACCTGGGTCCCTGTCCTGCTCTGCTCTGCACACTGCAGGGAGGCTGGGAGCGTCCAGGGGTTTGGGACTGGATGCTGTATGCAGGGCAGGGCTGCTGCTCAGGCCGGGACTGTGCAGAGGGTCCCGCTCATGCATCATGTGTGGGGCGCACCGTGCTGGAGCAAACACGGGGAGAAGCAGGGTGACCCGTACGCCCTTCCCCCTCACTAGGCGGGGGCACTGCCAGCTCAGGGTTTCCTTGGGTGGGACCTCACTCGCTGGGGCCCTAAGGGAGAGCCCCCCAAGGTGCAAGGGACACAGTGGGAGAGGAGGGCGCTTTCTTTCCCTCTGCCAAGAAGAAGGAGAAGCAGCCTGACCCTCAGATCCTCTCTGAGGGCAGCTGCAGAGCCTCCGTGAGCGATCCGCTGCTTCCCCCAGTCTGTCTGGCCTCAGCCCCGCAACGTGTTCCAGGAGCCCCTCCACATGGTAGCCTGGGCCTGGCCTTCAGAGACCCCACCCCCGAGGGTGAGGACGGGGAACAAGACCAGGGTCTCCTCGCCTCCTGCGTTGACCCGGGTGTCTAGAAAGTGCCCTGTTGCTTCTCAGGTCGCCAAGAAATAAAACGCAGAAAACAAGGGGAAGGCTGGGTGGTAAAAACACCCTGACAGGACTGGCTGCTGCCCGCAGGCGAGCAGCACTTGGCACCGTGTTCAGCTGCCCCACTCCCGCCCAAGAACCTGCATTAGGAACTGCACCCTGGCAGGACTGGCTGCTGCCCGCAGGCGAGCGGCACTTGGCTCCATGTTCAGTCACCCGGCTCCCGCCCCAGAACGTGCATTCGGAACTGCGGACGTTGTATCAAACGTGTTAACTGCTCCTGCGGACACTCTGTTGCTGTCGTTCAGTCACTAAGTCATATCCGGCTCTTTGCAACCCTGTGGACTGCAGCACGCCAGGGGTCCCTGTCCATCACCATCTCCCGGAGTTTGCTCGAATTCATGTCCATTGAGTCAGTGATACCACCCAGCCATCTCGTCCTCTGGACACTTAGGTACGAGTGAATGTTTGAACCAGTGTTACCAAGAGCTGGAGCTCACAGTCAGCACCTATTCAGAAGACACTGGGCCCGCCAACGTCTGTTGTTGCTGACTTTGCCACCACTGTTCAAAATAGCAGTTTGTCAATGAGATATGCAAACAACAACCAAATGTGACTTCTTATGTAAACAAGGCACGATTCCAGAATATGAACTGTGGGAACAGAAAGCGTCTCTTAAGGTAAATCCCATGCGGTCATTGATGTGACTTGTAAAAATGTAAATCAGTAAATGCCAAAGCAGCATGCTGGTTGTCTCCTTAAGCCTTAGAGTGTGGCTCTTGCTTCGAATGCAATAATATTCAACAGCCCGCAGATTGGTCAATTGCCTCGTGCTTGCAGTTGGATGGTGTAAAGCTCATTTTCTCCTTCTTGCTGCAGAGCTGGGGACACTGTACTCTCTGAGTGCCAAGAATAGCCCTTTGAATGGCTGTTCTGTATTTCCTTAAATGAGGTACGGTAAAATCTCATTATAACAGACTTCTCTGCTATGCCCTAGAAATCGTCAGATGTCTGGTTAACTCAATTCTGCATAAATATGGTAAGTTCTATCTTCACAGCCAGTTTCGACCAGAAAGCAGTTCCAGTCTTTGTCCACCAGAAGTCAACAGTAGGACATGGCCTTGGGGTTGAAGAGGGTCCACTCATTTCCCCATCAAAAGCCTTCCAGTTTCGCCCTCTTCACCTGCAGGGTGGGTGGCTTCCGGCTTCCCGCCATCCACACCCAGATCAGAACCATGGAGAATCCGGGCACGAGATGGGGAGGGCACAGTCCCACACAGGCCCCCAGTCACAGCCGTGGGTGCTGAGCAGCCAACGTTTGTGGGGACTCAGCAGAATTAATGAGTAATGGATGGAGCGTTCCATGGGTCATTTGCGTTTACATAATTGTTCACAACCTCCCTGAGTTTTGTTTTTCTTTGGTCAGTTGTAATGTTTCCTCTCTCATTTCTGATTTTACTTGAGTCTTCTCTTTTTCTCTTAATGTATCTAAAGGTGTGAATTCTGTTTATCTTTTTTTAAAAGACAGCCCTTAATTTTGTTTATCTTTCCTACTGTTTTTCCGGGGCTTCCCAAGTGGCTCAGAATTTGAGCCTGCAACACAGGAGACCCTGGTTCAATCCCTGCCTCAGGAAGACCTCCTGGAGAAGGAAATGGCATCCCACTCCAGTATCCTTTCCTGGAGAATTCCACGGACAGAAGAGCCTGGCAAGCTACCGTCCAAGGGAGTATCTCTATTTCATTCATTTCTGCTCTGAGGTTTGTTTCTCCTCTCTAACAACTTTGGGTTTGGTTTGTTCTTTTTTTTTTTTTTTCAGTTTCTCAAGGTGTGAAGTTAGGATATATTTGTGGTCTTTCCTTTTTCCTAATGTTAGGCATTTATCACCATATACTTCTCTCTCAGAATGGTTTTTGCTGCATTCCATACGTTTTGGTATGCTGTGTTTCCATTTTTGTTTCTCTCAGATTGAAAAAGGGTATGATTTCAGTCTCCTCGCCCTTGCTAAGGCTTGTTTTGTGAGCCAATCTGTGATCCGTCTCAGGGAGCGTTCCGTGCTCACTGGAGAAGAATGTGTGTCCTGCCGCTGTTGAGCGGAGTGCTCTGTATGCGTCCGCAGTCCATTTGGCCTAAGATATAGTCCACTATGCTCTTATTGACTTTCTGCCTAGCTGATCTATCCGTTACTGAAAATGGGATATTGAAGTCCCTGCTATTATTATATTGCTATCTGTTTCTCCCTTCGGATCCGTTAGTATTTGCTTAATATATTTTGGTGCTGTGATGTTGAGTACTTACATATTTACAATTGTTATATCCTTTTGATGAGTTTGTACCTTTATCATGATATAATGGCCATTTTTGTCTCTTGTTACAGTTTTTGACTGAAATTCCATTTTGTCTGATACAAAATTCACAATCCCTGTTCTCTTTTGGTTTTCATTTTAATAGGATATCTTTGTCTATCCCTTCCTGTCAGGCCTACGTATCTCCTTACAGCTGAAGTGAGTCTCCTGCAGCATACAAATAGGTCCTGATTTTTCATCCACTCAGTGACTCTAGGCCAAAAGACTGGAGAATTGAATCCACTCCCATTTAAAATAATAACTGACAGCTGAAGACTTTGTGTAGCCCCCTAATTCACTGCTTTCTGGCTGCTTTGCAGTTCCCCTGTCCCTTTCTTTTTCTTTCACTGCCTTTCCTTGCAAACCGATAATTTTCCACAATGATGTATAGGCTTCCCTTCTCTTTTCTCTTTTGTTTATCTATTGTAGGTTTTTGCTTGTGGTTACCAAAAGGGCAGCCTTGTTTTAAAGTGTTATATTATACCATTTATATAATATGTGCATGAGAGAGAGACTGACTTTTAAAAAGTGGTGCCTTGTGGCTTCACTACCAAATGAGATACAAGATCATTGAACATCATTCTAATGGAAAAATCATAGCAAATGACTTTTTAGTTTAGTCATTTTCAATAGCTTCATTGAGACATAATTGACTGAAATACAATAAACTGCACATATTAAAGTATACAACTTAATAAGTTTTAATGTGGTAAAGAATCTGCCTACAATGCAGGAGACCCCAGTTTGATTCCTGGGTCAGGAAGATCCACTGGAGAAGGGATAGGCTACCCACTCCAGTGTTCTTGGGCTTCCCTTGTGGCTCAGCTGGTAAAGAATCCGCCAGCAATGTGGGAGACTAGGTTCAATCCCTGGGTTGAGAAGATCTCCTGAAGAAGGGAAAGGCTACCCAGTTCAGTACTCTGGCCTGGAGAATTCCATGGACTGTATAGATCACGGAGTTGCAAAGAGTCAGACGTGACTGATGACTTTCACTTTCACTTTTTTCAACGTATGCACACATCCACGAAACCGTTATTGCAGTCACAATAATAAACAAAAGCCATCGCCCCCAAAGCTCACTCCTGCCCCTTTATGACCCCCCTCTTAGATTCAAAGTAAGTTTTAAGCCAGTCAGTCCTCTAAATTTATTCTTTTTCAAGATTGTTTTATTATTCTAGCTACTACTTAGAATTTCCATGTAAATTTTTAAATAAAGTCATCAATTTAACAAACAAACAAAAAAAGCCTGGAGTTTTGATTAGGGCTACTTGAATAACAGACAATAATGCAGTTCAGTTCAGTTCAGTCGCTCAGTCGTGTCTGACTCTTTGTGACCCAATAGACTGCAACATGCCAGGCCTCCCTGTCCCTCACCAACTCCTGGAGCTTGCTCAAACTCATGCCATTGAGTCAGTGATGCCATCCAACCATCTCATCCTCTGGTCCTCTGAACTGAATCAGGGTAGATGTTCTGAGGTGGAGTGCATTCATCCCATGAAGTAGGGTGTAATTTGTCAGATTTTGTAGACACCCTTCAGAGAAGGCAATGGCAACCCACTCCAGTACTCTTGCCTGGAAAATCCCATGGATGGAGGAGCCTGGAAGGCTGCAGTCCACGGGGAAGCAAAGAGTCAGACACGACAGAGCAACTTCACTTTCACTTTTCACTTTCATGCATTGGAGGAGGAAATGGCACCCCACTCCAGTGTTCTTGCCTGGAGAATCCCAGGGACGGGGGAGCCTGGTGGGCTGCTGTCTATGGGGTCGCATAGAGTTGGACACGACTGAGGTGACTCAGCAGCAGCAGCAGGAGCAGTAGATACCCTTTATCAGGTGAAGGAGCCTCCCATCTCTTCCTTGTTTGCTGAGGCTTTTCATTATGAATAGATGTTGAATGTTTAGCACGTTTTTACTTATTTATCTTTTCTTCCCAGCTTGCAAATCGGTTATCACAATTTGCTGTGCTGTTTAGGCGACTGGTTTAGAGTGTATAGTAGACATCATTGACTTATCTTGGTCTATGTTCAAGCGGTATTATTCCATCTTGCACGTAGAGTGGGTGCGATTGTGATCTCCCTTAACAGATGAGAAGACTCAGGCTTAGAGTCTTAACTGGAAATTGCAGTCTGGGTATTTTGTAGTTTTTGTTGCGACACTGCCATCATTTCTTGTTTTAAGACCACTTTTCTTCTCCTTGTCTTAAACACTACCCTACTTGGAAACAAGTACAATATTTACCTGTAATTTCTTACTTTGTTTAAACTATTTTCACATTTAACTGCAGAGTTTATTAGGAATCTATTTTAGTGTATAGCATGACATCAAAGGGGCTTCCCAGTGGTGCTGGTGGTAAAGAACCCGCTTGCCAGGGCAGGAGACCTAAGAGACATAGATTCGATCCCTGGGTCGGGAAGATCCCCTGGAGGAAGGCACTGTAACCCACTCCAGGATTCTTGCCTGGAGAACCCCTTGGACAGAGGAGCCTGGTGGGCTGTGGTCCATAGCCCCGCACAGAGTAGGACGCAACTGGAGCGACAGTGTGCACACATGCATGTGATATCGAGATCTAACTCTTTGACAGAGATTTTGCCATATCCCAGCATCATATGTATGTATGTGAAACGATTTGCATGATCTATGCCATTTTTATTAATGGCACACAAAATATTTTGACCTCTGCTTGGTCGTAGTTCTTTCTAGCTCCCTTCTTTTGAATAAATATCTCAGCCACATTAATGTATTACACCCTAGATTAACCGTTTTTATTTTCTCACCTCTCTGGAACTTGGGCTTGGCACAGAATGGCGTGTGCATGTCACTCTTACACATTTTTCCTGGTTTTCCAGTTTCAGAGCCCAGCAAATCTCCACTAGCCCATCCAGTCCAGTCTTACTTGAATAGTTAAGTAAAGAGACGAAAGCTTTACTTCAGCACCATTCTTTTCTCGTACTCGTGGACACCGTATTTTTCCACTATTCTCAAGCGTACGATTTTCTCCGTTGTGTTTCTAACTGGCAATACCTGGGATGCAAGGAAGTTATTAACTCAAACACTTTTATTTATTATGCCCCAGTATTATAATTTAAATATCTTCTGAACATTTTTCAAGTGAATCCCCTGGGGGCTTTGGAAGAAATTAGATCATCTGCAAATAGTTTGACATTAGACTTTCCTTTGTTGCTGTTGAGTCACTAAGCTATATTCAACTCTTTATGACCCCGTGGGCTGCAGTTTGTCAGGCGCCTCTGTCCTCCACTGTCTCCTGGAGCTTGCTCAAATTCACGTCCGTTAAGTCGATGATTCTATCTAACCATCTCATCCTCTGTAGCCCCTTCTCCTCCTACCTTCAATCTTTCCCAGCATCAGGGTCTTCTCCAATGAGCCGGCTCTTTTCATCAGGTCACCAAAGTATTGGAGCTTCAACTTCAGCATCAGCCCTTCCAGTGAATATTCAGGGTTCATTTCCTTTAGGATTGACTGTTTTGATCTCTTTGCTGTCCAAGGGACTCTCAAGAGTCTTCTCCAACACCACAGTTCAAAAGCACCAATTCTTCTGTGCTCAGCTTTCTTTATGGTCCAACTCTCACATCCATACATGACCACTGGAAAAACCATAGCTTTGACTAGACGGACCTTTGTTAGTAAAGTGACACCTCTGCTTTTTAATATGTTGTCTAGGTTTGTAATAGCTTTTCTTCCAAGGAGAAAGCATCTTTTAATTTCATTTTCCTTTCCAACACTTAAATATCTCACTGTTCTCTTTAGCCTGTTGCACTGGCTGGAATTCCCAGACCATCAAGAACAACATAATCTTCCTTTCCTGTTTTGGGTGGGAAGCCCTGCAGTATGTCACTGCTGAGGTGTGAGGTAATTAGATCAATATGATTTTTAGCATGGTGAGGAAGTATATACCAGGACTTTTGGAGTCTGACTTTATCAAGGACCTTTTTAGCAATTATTCACTTTCTTATATAAAACTGTTTGTTTACACCGTTGAGATGCTATTTTTTTTAAGTTTTCTAATTTAAATGCAAATTTGTACTATAGGATAAAATGTCTTAAGTTTTGATGAGATAGTCTTTTAACACACTGTTATGGGTTGTTTTGTTCTGCTTTGCTTGTTAATTTAGGATTTGACATCCACTCTGATCTGTTTACTATTTTTTTTTAATTTATTTCATAAGTGCACACATCTCTTAATAAATGGGTGAGTTTTCTGTCTCTTTCTGAACTTGGGACAGATCATACAATGTGAATAATCAGCTCCCTGAGATTTTAAAATAATTTCCTTGTTTACAACCTGGCACATTTTTAGAGTGATTATGCAATAAATTTTTACAATCAATTTTATCAATAGTTAATTTTTCAAGTTCTCTGGTTTTTTATTAGACTTCAGGGGGAAATGATCTTCACAAAAGCTCCACACTTTTTAAATTTAATACCATTTCCCTCTGCATAATAGTCATGCTTCCTAAAAAAGAAAAACCTGCTCAAGCTGTCACCATACCTTCTCCCTCATCTCCAATGTGTCTTCTTTCTTTTTCCTGTAATAAAGTGTGTTTCTAAGTCCCTAGAAATACTGGACTTGTTTAATTATTTAACAGCATTCAAACCTCAACTTTGAAATCGTAATTTTATCAACTTTTGTGCTGTTTCCTTTTGGTGTTTCATAGTCTGAAAGCATGATTGGCTTTTTTATTTTAACTGCCTTTTTGTGGACTGCTATAATCATCTATTTTAATTCAGTGAAACTTGAAGGAATAGTTTCTGATCATTGTGATTAAAGGTTTAGAATATCAAATAATAACAGCTGCCATCATTATCATATTCTAATAGTCAACTTTTAAGATCCCGTGTGTTATCCAAGTGCTTCACATGCCTTTCCTTATTTAATTTTGAAGGAAGCAAGCAGGAGTTCACACTCTCAGGCTGTGTGAGCTGGGACATCAGTCTCCCCCTCAGACTGAGACTCACGCATCGGCTTCCCTGTCTCAGAGCGACGCCACGAGGTCTCTGGGGGTCTCAGCTTGCAGAGCTGATGGTGAGGCTTGCAGCCTCCATAACAAATTTCAATTTCTTACAATAAATCTCTTTAGATAGATAAACAGGTAGACAGAAAGACAGACTGATGGGAGGACAGAGACAATGGCTATTGATAGATAGATACAGAGAGATGATGGATAGATTATAGGTGGACGATAGGGTGACAGGTAGAGAGAGAGATGGAGCGATGGATAAACAGACACCCTTTTGTCTGTCTCCCGGGAGACCCCTAATACACACCCTGTACAGGCCCTTCCCACCCCGTCTTCTTTCCCCACATCCTCACATCTTACAGGATCATGTCTCAGACCTTTGTCTCAGGGTTTGGTTTTCAGGAACCTAAGCTCAGACAACGCCAACAACAGTTAATCTTCATTTACCAAAACAAAATGTGCCTCTTCATTTTGCCTAATGTTTTAGCCTTGAAATCGCCTGTGTCTAACAGCAGTGACATCGCCTATGCTTTCCTTCAGGGCTTTCCAGGTGACACCAGTGGGAAAGAACCCACCTGCCAATGCAGGAGACGCGAGAGACGCAAGTTTGACTGCTGCATCAGGAAGATGCCCTGGAGAAGGAAATGGCAACCCACTCCAGTGTTCCTGCCTGGGAAATCCCGTGGACAGAGGAGCCTGGCAGCTACTGTCCATGGGGTCACAAAGAGCTGGACATGACTGAGCTGCACACACAGCATGCTTTCCTTTAGAGAACAAAGACTTAGAGAGAAAACTATCATCTTTTAAAATCCTCACTCTCTAGTTTTGTTTTGTTTTTTTCTCTTACAACCTTGCCGAGTTGACTTTAGTTTTGTAGCCTCGTGGCTGCAAAGGGACCCTCCATGTGTGTATCATGACTGCCCACTCAGTTCAGTCCAGTCACTCAGTCGTGTCCGGCTATTTGCCACCCCATGAATTGCAGCACGCCAGTCCTCCCTGTCTATCACCATCTCCCGGACCTCACTCAAATCCACGTCCATCAAGTCGGTGATGCCATCCAGCCATCTCATCTTCTGTCGTCCCCTTCTCCTCCTGCCCCCAATCCCTCCCAGCATCAGTCTTTTGCAATGAGTCAACTCCTCGTATGAGGTGGCCAAAGTACTGGAGTTTCAGCTTCAGCATCATTCCTTCCAAAGAAATCCCAGGGCTGATCTCCTTCAGAATAGACTGGTTGGATCTCCTTGCAGTCCAAGGGACTCTCAAGAGTCTTCTCCAACACCACAGTTCAAAAGCATCAATTCTTCGGCACTCAGCTTTCCTTCACAGTCCAACTCTCACATCCATACATGACTACTGGAAAACCATAGCCTTGAACTAGACGGACCTTTGTTGGCAAAGTAATGGCTCTGCTTTGAATATGCTATCTAGTTAGTCATAACTTTTCTTCCAAGGAGTAAGCGTCTTTTAATTTCATGGCTGCAGTCACCATCTGCAGTGATTTTGGAGCCCAAAGCATAAAGTCTGACACTGTTTCCACTGTTTCCCCGTCTATTTCCCATGAAGTGATGGGACCAGATGCCATGATCTTCGTTTTCTGAAATGTTGACTTTAAGCCAACTTTTTAACTCTCCACTTGCACTTTCATCAAGAGGCTTTTGAGTCCTCTTCACTTTCTGCCATAAGGGTGGTGTCATCTGCATATTTGAGGTTATTGATATTTCTCCTGGCAATCACCAGTTCACTACAAAAAACAGAACAGAGACACACACAGGGGGCTTCCCAGGTGGCGCTAGTGGTAAAGAACCATCTGCCAATGCAGGAGACATGAGATGTGGTTTGATCCCTGGGTTGCCTGGAGGAGAGTATGACAAACCCACTCCAGTATTCTTTGCCTGGAGAATCCCATGGACAGAGGAGCCTGCGGCTACAGTCCATGGGTCTCACAGAGTCCGGACATGACTGAGCGACACGTGCACACATACAGACACACACCCTACTGGTTCTGTTTGTTTGTTGTTTGTTTGTTGTTTCTTTTCAGAGAGCCTGACTACTATGGGAAAGATACATTATGGGAAATGAGAGTTGCAGAAACAAGAGGCCAAGGTATGCAGTGGTCGACTGTGTTCACGCTGAGGTTCCTGGGATTGGTGGACAAGGGAGGAAGGCACCTAGGTGTGAACACATGGATGTGATGGGGCAGAGTGACAGGTACGTGAGCCGGCAGCAGTGGCTTGAAAGGAGCCGCAGCTCTGACAGAAGAGATAGTCTGGGAGGCCAGGAGCCTCTCCGGTCCAGAGTGTGAGCTGGGCAGGGGCACAGTGACCGCCACGGCTCTCCAGGGGTCAGCGAGAGCAGGCAGGAGAAGGAGACAGAGAACATGAACAAGCCAGAACATTCCAGGGACTGTCCCCCAGAGGGGACTGGGGAAGGGGAGGTGGGGAGCCCGGATGAATGCATGGAGGGGGCGGGCGAGGAAGTACTGCCTCCAGGAGGGGGTGCGGGCTTCTGGCACCCACGTGGCTCTGGGCACAGCCATGTGAGTCAAGAAAGTTTCTGCTCCTCCCAGGAGTGAATTTATGAGCCGTTCTCTAAGTTTCCAATTCTATTAAGATTGAATGTCTGCTAAATGGAAAGCCTGGTGCATTTTAATAGGATTGTAATAGCAGGTAATTGCATGTTTATGCATATATTTATATAAGGAGATTATCAACAGCATGTCTCTCAAAATCGTGACTTTGAAAAACAGAATTTATATCCTAAAACTGCTTTTACAACTCCTGTATCAAATCGCATCCTTCTTTATTTCCTACAGGCCTTTCTCAGGCTAAACTTAAATTGCCACGTGTTTTAATAAAATTTACTTTGAACCTCCTGTATTTCACTATGTGAAAATGGGTTTCTGGCTGCCTCTCCTATTTAAAGAAATGACACTACTAAGTAGATGCCTTTTGAGCAAAACCATCTGCATTACCTGTGGCTAACCCCACCCAGGAATGACCAAAACACGTTGTTCTGCACAAACGTCGACAGTTCAGAGCCACTCGGATGCCAACTACGCGCCTGCTTGGCGCGTTTCTACAATTTTATGTTGCATTAGATTCGGTATTCTTAGTTTACAGCCTATTAAACCTGATAAAGTTGAAATATGAGCTCCCTGGGTCATAAATGAACATAAGCTGCTCTCAGACAAATGAGAGGCTCAGAATAGAAATATTTACTGCACCTCAGTGAGAAGTTTTCATAAAGTTGCCCAAGCTGGCGTAGCTGTTCTTTGCAGCGGAGCAGCCGAAGCATCGCATCCGCGTGTGTCCTGTGAAAGACTGTGGCTCTTGACAGCAGGTAACGAAGCCTTCACCCTAAACTCTGGGGAGCTGCGGCACCCAGAAACCCTTCAGCTCCTCAGAGTTGATCAGGAATCTCTGAAAGTCGGAAAGAAAACTGCGTCTGATGAGTCGTCTCCCATCCAGAGGCTCCTGGACCCTGAGCCCTGCTTCCCTTCTGCTCCTTGGGGAAGGGCGGGCACTGCCCTTTAGGGGTGTGCTCGCAGGGGAGGCCCTATCTAAGGGCACAGAGGTGGCGGCCAGGGTGAGGAGGGCCCCGCCCACCACGGGAGGAGACTGGCGGCCTGGCCGGAAGGCGAGACACCTTCTTCCGTTCTCAGCAGCCTGTGGAAGCCCCGCTGTGGGCAGACAAACCCTGAAACCCGGAAGCCACGTGGGGTGCTCAGCAAAGTGGCCTGAGCAGCTGGGGAGGCCTGCAAGGAGGAGGGCCCGGGTCCCAGCAGGAGGCTGGGAGGAGGTGTCACCCCCAAGCTGGGGAACCTGGAGGTTAATGGAGCGGGCGGTGGGTGAGGGGTTCCGGGATGGGGGGACCTGAGTTGGTCACAGTGGACAGCTTTGCTCCCCAGTCTGATGAAGAAGGAGGGAAGTAGAAAGAGCAAGACCAACGCATGGGGAGCTGCCTGGTGGGGCTGGGCTCTGGGGAAGGGAGTGGGAACGGTCCCCGCCTCTGCCGGAGATGACCAGCTTGTCTGCATTTCCCAGGACTCTTCTGGGCCAGCACTGAGAGTCCCGTGTCCCAGAGCCCCCTCGGTCACCCACCCTCATCCTTGTCCCTGCTCCCCACCCACTGACCCCAACTCAGGGCAGAGGGTGCCTGGGGATGCACTCGGGACCCCGACCAGGCGGGAGAGGGACGGAGTCAAAGTCAACCCACCTCTGAGATACTTTGTTTTATGAGGAAACACTCCAAAGACACTGGAAAAACAAAACAAAACAAAACAAACAGAGATTAACTCAACACTCACACATCTCCATCACCCAGATGAACAGACCTTAACATTCTGTCACACTACCTTCAGGTCATTTATCATAAAATGAAATATTATCTGCAATTTTGAAGCTGCCTGCATACTCACCTTTCATTCTCAGAAATAACAACTACGCTGAAATTAACATCATTCCTGAGCTGTACGTCATGGTTTTATAATAGCTAGTGTGCATTCATAAGCCACAGAGTAGCTTGCTTGCTGTAAACCCTGTGCTTCATAATGTGTAGAACATTCAGAATCTGTTCGGTGCTGTTCTGGAGAACATGGGATCTTGGTTCACAAACTCGGAATCCTTCACTTGACCTGAGGACGTGCTCGTCCGTGACATGACTGTAACGAGGTCGATGCATCCTTCTACATGGTTGGTCACGTGACCAGTTCTTGGCCACAGGACAGGCACAGCGCTTGGGTCCATTTGCATCTGGAGGGTCTCCAACAGTTAGAACGAACTGGCAGGTGACGGGGGGCGTCTCTGCCCGGAGGCCACACCCCCTTCAATAACAGGGATGAGGCTCCCTCCGATATTGCCACATTTCTCTCATTTCTCAAAATCATGAATATGACAAATCTCAGCATATTTTAATCTGCTACCAATTTTTTGCATTTTACTTACATTTTATTTTGAAAAAATTTCAGACAAAATAAAGTAGACAAATCAATACAAGCAATTCATGTTCATCTTCATTCAGATTTCAAAAACTGTTGAATCTTTCATCTTGGCTTCCTCATTCTTTCTCTTGTCACAAGTATTTTTTCTGAACCATTTGCTTATGAGTTTTTTAATAATACTCTGGTCCCCATACACGGGCTTTCCACATGGTACTAGTAGTAAAGACCCCACCTGCAATGCGGGAGACACAAGAGACTCGGGTCTGATCCCTGGGGTGGGAAGGTAACCTGCAGGAGGAAATGGCAACCCACTCCGGTATTCTTGCCTGCAGAATCTCATGGACAGCGGAGCCTGGTGGGCTACAGTCCACGGGGTCACACAGAGTCAGACATGACTAAGCAACTTGGGACAGAGATCTAATACTACAACAATTATTTTGTAAAATCAAAAGGCATCATTTTATATAACCGTAGCACAATTATCAAAAGCAGGACATTAATGCAGTATAGTTTCGCCAATGGGCACACTAATGTTTATAAGGAAAAATGTCTGGAATGTAATCTTATATCCCATGTACTTTGTCAGCCTCTTTAGTTTTTCCTTGTTCTTCATAACCTTGCTTTTTTAAATTGAAATATATTTGGTTTACAATGTTGTGTTAGTTTCAGATGTAAAGCAAAGTGTTTCAGTTATACATATACATGTGTATTCTTTTTCAGATTAATTTCCCTGTAGGTTACTACAGAGTATTGAGTAGTGTTCCTTAGACTGTACAGGGTCCTTGTGAGTTAACTATTTTGTATATAACAGTGTGTGTATGTTAATCCCAAACTCTTAGCTGAATAATCTCGACATTTTTGAAAAGCATAGGCCATTTATTTTGTAAGATGACCCTCACTTGATTTGGGATTGTGTACTGTTTCTTCAGATGGTGATTGCAGACATGAAATTAAAAGACGCTTACTCCTTGGAAGGAAAGTTATGACCAACCTAGATAGCATATTCAAAAGCAGAGACATTACTTTGCCAACAAAGGTCCATCTAGTCAAGGCTATGGTTTTTCCTGTGGTCATGTATGAATGTGAGAGTTGGACTGTGAAGAAAGCTGAGTGCTGAAGAATTGATGCTTTTGAACTGCAGTGTTGGAGAAGACTCTTGAGAGTCCCTTGGACTGCAAGGAGATCCAACCAGTCCATTCTGAAGGAGATCAGCCCTGGGATTTCTTTGGAAGGACTGATGCTAAAGCTGAAACTCCAGTACTTTGGCCACCTCATGCGAAGAGTTGACTCATTGGAAAAGACTCTGATGCTGGGAGGGATTGGGGGCAAGAGGAGAAGGGGACGACAGAGGATGAGATGGCTGGATGGCATCACTGACTCGATGGACGTGAGTCTGAGTGAATTCCGGGAATTGGTGATGGACAGGGAGGCCTGGCGTGCTGCGATTCATGGGGTCGCAAAGAGTCGGACACGACCGAGCGACTAAATTGAACTGAACTGTTTCTTCATGGTTAGATTCAGGTAATGTGTTTTTGTCAGGAATGATACAAAAGTGACTCGTGTCCTCGGTAAGCACATCACATCAGGAGGCCCAGGATGTCAAGCTATCCCTTGGCTGGCCATGTGACCTTTGGGCACTTGGTAAAAGCACTGCCTGCCAATTTTCTCCACTGCAAAGTTCTTATCCTTCCTGTGTATATATAAACACTCTGTGGGGAGACATTGTAAATTCTATTTTCTCTTCCAACTCTTACCCCAGAGTGGAAGCATCCGTTGGTGACATTTGCTTGAAGCAGTTACTGATGTGGTGGTCGATAGATTACGACTCTCTACTTCCATCGCGCTTCTACCGTAACTACGAGTGGGATTCAACGGGAAGGAAGAGAACTTCCTCTTCTCCTTGTGCCTGTGTGTGGTCGATGTAATTTCATGGATCCTTATCTTTTCTATAAGTTACCACCTATTGTTGTCATTTAGTTTGATGTTCAGACTGTTCCATATTTGGCCATAGGAGTTCCTCTGAGGTGCCTCTTGTGTCTTTTTGCTGACCCCTGTGTTCTTCTGACGTGTCCCATTGCTCTGAGTGTGTTCTTGCTTTCTGTCTCAGAAAGATATTCCAGGACCATCTTGTTCTTGCCCAGCCCAGGTCTGCTGCTGCTGCTGTTAAGTTGCTTCAGTCATGCCCAACTCTGTGTGACCCCATAGAAGGCAGCCCACCAGGCTCCCCCATCCCTGGCCCAGGTCTAGCTGAAAGAATTCTCCAGAAATAGTTTTCCTAGCTCCTTCTGGTGGAGAACTGCACACACACACACACACACACTGCATCTATCTCTACTCCTATCTGTAGATCATCTGTCACATGAATTCACACCAACTCTTGCAGTTCAAGTCCAAGTCCACCGGGTTAATTCCAACAGCCACATTCCTATTTCTCCAACAATAAGGAACCTCACTACCATCACGACAATGTAGATATGTATTTGTTCAGTTCCATAAAACACATTCAGTACTTCCAGAATTGCTCACAAATACCACTGTAGATTTGTTTACAGTTCCTTTATCTCTATCTGGAGGGTGTAAAGTCCAAATGCTGCATTCAAGAGTCGCGTGGGATGGTCCCTCCCGTTGGTGCGGTCCTGTCCCGTGTCCTGTTGTAAAGCTGGTGCACAGGCCGGTTCACTTGTTTCTGTTTGTTTATCCATTTAAGTGGATGGTAAAGGGTATCACTAGTTTGTGTTCATCGAAAATTCGCATTGATTTATGCTTCCCTAATCACCAATGAAGATGAACATCTTTACATGCCTATTGGCCATTCACATGTGTATATCTTCTCAAGTATCTTGCCCAATTGTCCTCAGTTCAGTTCAGTTCAGTCGCTCAGTCGTGTCCGACTCTTTGTGACCCCATGGACTGCAGCACACCAGGCCTCCCTGTCCATCACCAACTCCCGGAGTTCACTCAAACTCATGTCCATTGAGTCAGTGATGCCATCCAACCATCTCATCCTCTGTCATCCCCTTCTCCTCCTGCCTTCAATCTTTCCCAGCATCGGGGTCTTTTCAAATGAGTCAGCTCTTCGAATCAGGTGGCCAAAGTATTGGAGTTACAGCTTCAACATCAGTCCTTCCAATGAACACCCAGGACTGATCTCCTTTAGGATGGACTGGTTGGATCTCCTTGCAGTCCAAAGGACTCTCAAGAGTCTTCTCCAACACCACAGTTCAAAAGCATTAATTCTTTGGCACTCAGCTTTCTCTATAGTCCAACTCTGACATCCATACACGACTACTGGAAAAACCATAGCTTTGACTAGACGGAGATTTGTTAGCAAAGTTTCTATTTTAATTATTGTGTTGTAAGAGTTCTTTATAGATGCAGACATCTTTATCAGACACATGTTTGGAATATTCCTCTTGGTATATGCCTTGCCTTTTCCTTGTTCTTACTGAAATATTTTGAATAGCAATTTTTTTCATTTTGATGAAGTCCAATTTACCAATTTCTTTTCGTGTTTCTGGTTATGCCTTTCGTATCAGAAATCTCTGCCTAATCCCAAAGTCACAAATATTTTTCCTATTTTAAAACTAAAACTTGTATTTTATATTAAAATATGAAAACTTTAAGAAGTTTTAAGTCGATGATCCATTTTGTGTTAAATGTTGCTCCTGGTAATTGAAATTACATTTTTTACACAGATATTCAATTTCTCAAAAAAGCATTTGTTGAAAAGAATATTCTTTTCCAATTGAATTACCCTGACACCATTGTCGAAAATCACTTAGCAGACACGTGTGGTTCTATTTCCGGAGCTCTGTCCTGTTCTGCTTGTGTGTCTATTCTTATGCTAATACCATGGTGCACTGATTACTCAAGCTTGATAGTGTGCTTTCTTTCAGCTGCTGTAACTCTTCAAATTTGTTCTTCTCCAAAATTGCTTTGGCTCTTCGAGATCCCTTACATCCCCATATAAGCTTTCTATATTTTTCAATATTTAGTTATTCGGCTGTGCGGGGTCTTAGTTGGGGCACGTGGGATCCAGTTCCCAAACCAAGGATCACACCCAGGCCCCCTGCATTGGGGCTTAGGCTTAGCCACGACCACCAGGGAAGTCCCCCAGTAGAAGTTTTAGAATCAGCGTGGGGGCCCCAGTGCCCCTGTTATTATGAGCTCTCCACATCCTGGCTGTGCCCACTGCAGCAACTGCTGTCTGGAGGCTCCTTCTCCAGCCTTGAGGACTTGGTCCAAGAAGCAGATCAGGACCCAGGCGAAGCCTCTAGGGGCCGTGTCCACAGCTTTGGGCTCTCCTTCCTCTCCCAGCACTCTGACGACTATGTCCAGCTCCCTCTGTCTTCTCAAACCCCCGTCCTCGACCTAATGAGACCAAACGGGTCTCCCCAGGTGCTCTGTTCTGCCCTGCAGCCCAGAGACTCACCAGTCAGGGTCCTGAACTACCTGACAGCCAACATCCGGAGGCGGGCGCTTCCAAGTCTTCGTTTGGTTTCCTGGCTGATTACAGGAAGGGAGCACTTTTCCAGAGCTCCACTCTCCCTGGGGGAGGCAGAGCCCCCTCCGCTGTGGTTTTAATTGGCACTTTTTAATTGCAAGTGGGATGGAACAGCTTTGTTCTTATTCATTGTCTTTTCTGGTTTCATCTGCTCTAAATTTTCTATTTGCATCTTTGATCAATTATCTACACAGTTACCTATATTTTCCTCCTCAGTTTATGAAAGTTCATTACCTCCTTTGGTCTCAACTCTTTGTCAGCTATACACATTGCAAATATCCTCCTGTTTGGTAATTCTGTACAATTAACTATGTTTTGGGGCTTACCAGGTGGCGCTAGTGTTAAAGAATCCTCTTGCGGATGCAGGCAATGCAGGTTAGATCCCTGGGTCGGGAAGATCCCCTAAAGGAGGAAATGGCAACATGCTCCGGTATTCTTGCTTGAAAAATTCCATGGACAGAGGAGCCTTGCAGGCTGTAGTCCCATAGGGGTGCAGAGAGTCAGATACAACTGAGTGACTGAGCACACACACAATTGTATTTAAGACCCTTTATGTTTCTTTTGAAAGATTTTCTTTTCTTTATCTTTTGTTTCATTTTGTTTTGCTTTAGAGGGGAGCAGGGCATGAGGAAAGCAGCGAGTATTGATCGTTCCTGGATCATCTGTCACGATGCTCTTATGACATTCTACCTTACGGCCAACTAAAAATTTAACACATTTAGAGCTTAATGAATTTCTTCTTCTGTATTGAGTGAAATAAACTTTATTATAGAGGTAAGCAGTCTTCCCAGCCCACTTATCAAGTATCCCTGTCTTTCTTGCTCCAGTTTTCTGACACCAAGTTCTCTTATAAATAGAAGCCAGTTTCTCAGCAATAAAATAGGCTTTATCAGTCTGTTTGTCAATATATTTGTTCTCATTCTGTTTATTCATGTAGCTTCATATAAACTTTGATATCTCATAGGGCAAGACAACGTATTCTAGTCTTCAAAATCATCTTGGATTGTGTGAAAAGTAGATAACGAGAACCTGCTGTAGAGAACGGGGACCTCTGCTCAGTGTTCTGTGTGGCCTGATGGGAAGGAAATCCAAAAAGAGGGGATATATGTATACGTACAGCAGATTCACCTTGCTGTAAAGTAGAAACTAAGAAAACACTAAAGCAACTATACGCCAACAAAAGTTAGTTTTAAAAGGTCATCTTGGCTTTGTATCCTTCAATGGCACCCTGCTCCAGTACTTTTGCCTGGAAAATCCCATGGATGGAGGAGCCTGGTAGGCTGCAGTCCATGGGGTCGCTAAGAGTCGGACACAACTGAGAGACTTCACTTTCACTTTTCACTTTCATGCATTGGAGAAGGAAATGGCAACCCACTCCAGTGTTCTTGCCTGGAGAATCCCAGGGATGGGGAAGCCTGGTGGCTGCCATCTGTGGGGTCGCACAGAGTCGGACACGGCTGAAGTGACTTAGCATAGCATAGCATATTCTAAAATGTCCAGAGGAGCAATAAAAGCCCAAATGAAACAAAGAAAATACACCAGAGAAGTCTGGAAAAGTCTCAAGTGGAAAACCTAGATGTGAAAAACAGTCTTTGACTGAAGAGTCACGAGGTGCTAAGTCATAAACCAGATACAGCTGAGGAAAGAATATTGGATTCGGTAAGACAGAGCTGAGAAAATCACAAAAGAGGGCACACAGAGGTGACGAGGCCACAGCGTTAGAGACGTTAACAGACGTTTGGTCGTGGTCGGGCGGGTGAGCGCCATCAACAGAAGTTCCAAAAGACAGAGAGTGTCACGCGGGGCTGGGCTCAGAGTGTGTCATCAGGTCCCAGAAGTGGTTTATTCTTGAGTGAAAAACTTTAAGATGACAGGAGCGGCTTTCAGAGATGGCCAGCTAGAGTCGCCTGCTCCAGGGGTCATCTCCCCCGAGCCCATGAGCACTGTGGGTCACCCGCCCCCAGGGCCAGTGAGAGGGCTCCACAGCTCAGGAGGAGGGGAGAGGGTGCGCCCCAGGCGGCCAGAGCCCTTCAATCCCGCATCCCACTCTTCATCCCACCCCCCATGGAGGCAGCCCAATCCCCCACCAGACTCTGGACACAAACGTCCAGACAGTTCCTGGAGACATGGGAAAGCATTGCCCAGGGCCTGCTCCGGGGCAGCCTGCGCCGGGGGCGCCACGCCTGGAGACCCACATGTGGGGGCCTGCACCTGGGGGGTCTGCACCTGGCGACCTGCACCTGGGGACCCACACCTGGGGTCCTGAACCTAGAGGGCCCGCACAGGGCGCTAGGCACTGGGACCAGGGCAGAGCAGTCTTCCCAAGCTCACACCTAATGCCAGCAAGGTACCTAAGCTCTCCAAGCAGCTCTCTCTCCTCTAAGAATAGGAAAGGAATGGGATGAATAAAGGAAAAGAGAGGGAGAAGGAGAGTGAGGGGGAGAGGAGAAGGAAGGAGAGCATGGGCCACCTGAGCAGCCAGCACAGGGCCTGGCTGTAAGGAGCACCGGGCGGCAGCAGAGAAGAGCAGCCGTGCAGAGGGTGACATCGCCCCCGACCACAGAGGAGCACTTCCTGCCACGCCCCTTCCAGCACGGACACCACAGTTTCCACACCTAAGTGAAAGGACTGTGACATTTCTGAATCAAAACACAGTGTTTAAGTGTTGCTACTCGCATAATTAAAACTTTTATGTATGGAAAAAGCTTAGATTTTTTCCCTCTCTTTTAAAGATGAAAAATTCCACTTTCTAATTGCAGCATCCTTGTGCCAGCCCTGCCCGGCCTCCAGGCCTGAGCTCACCCACACCCCTCCGCCAGCAGAGATGGAGCCACCAGCCCCACGGCCCCCTTTCCCTGCCCAGCACTATCGGTTGCCATGGAAACCTGCATCCGCAGCCAGCACCAGAGGAGCCGGCTCCTTTCATGTGGCCCACTGGGTCCTAATCCCATTTCTGTCTCCATCTCTGGAGAGCTCTGCCTCTCTGTGGGGCTTCCCGGGATGGCGGGCAGTTGGTTGCCAGGACGACGTGCTTGTGGGTCCCACAGGACGGGGCAGGGGGATGTCTGGACCCAAGCTTTGGATTTAAGGGCAGCATCTGTGGCCCAAGTCGAGGGTCTGGGGGCTCCTCAGAGGACAGACACGTGGGACGCAGGTCTTCCCGCCTCCTGAAGCCTCCACTGCTCGCCTGCCTGACCACTGGATGTGACCGAGGAACACTGCTGGGAGGCCCCACGCGGAGGCAGGCCCGCCCATGAGCACAGGAAGAATGCACGTTGGCAGCAGGGAGCAACCGGAACCTGCTGCAGGCGTGTCCACAGCCCCGCCGGTGGGCTTGGCCCCCCAGGAGAGGGGACGGGCACTCCAACCCTCAGAGGCCTGGAGCGGGAGAGAGCAGGCCCTGCAGCGGGTGTGGGTTGGCCACAGGCAGCAGGTCACGTGCAGGGCAGAGGCCTGGAACAGAGCCGGGCTCATAGAGACAACTAGACCGTGACTGATGCAAGCCCGGGGCCTCGGCAGAGTCTGGAACCCAGAGTGGGAAGTCAGGGTGGGCAGAGCGTCACCCAAACAGCCATTTATTGAGCAGCTTCCGGGAGCCAGGGCCACCCAGGCCGAGGCAAGAAGGAGGGGACCACCTGCCCTGCCTGCGTGCACTGAGACCCCGCGGCAGGTCACCAGGTGCGCAGGCTCAAGGGGTGAGTAGGAGGGAGGCCGAGGCCTGGGGCCTGCGAGGGCGGCAGGGGACATGCGGGCGTGTGGACCCTGCAGGTGAGGGGGCCGAGAACGGGTGTGCTGCACGCAGGCCCGGGGCCCACGTCAGGGGCTGCCAGGCGGGGACCACCTGGAGCCGAGGTCAGGACCCTGACGGAGAAACTGGGGGTCACCGCATGGGGGCCACCGGGGCCACGCGGGCCGTCTGACAAGCTGTCGTTTTAGCAGGTAACTGACGCGTGGATGGGCTCCGCCCAGCAAGTACCATTCTACCTGCTTCTCTCTGCGTTTGCTCAGCTGGATCCCCAACGGGTCAGGCAGGAGGAGGAGCCCAAGCCCCGGGGGAGATCAGCAGGGACCTGCCTTCTCCAGCGGCCGCCCCAGGAGACAAGCGTGTGCCTGGCTGCCAACTGAGGCTGTGCTCCCTCCGCGTGAGAGGCAGCCCTGGAGGCAGGGGTCAGATACACCTCCCGAGCCCATCAGAGCCGCGTGGTGACTGCTGGCTGCACATCTAGGCCAGGGGTCTCGCCCTCCCCTCCCACTCCTGCCCAGACTCTGGAGTCAGCAGCTCTGTGCCCCCAGTTTAAAGGGGCAGAAGGTCTGTGAAGTGCCCACAGGCACACAGGCAGTTGGCAGCCGAGCGGACTTTAAACCCGTGCTCCATCCAACTCGAGTCACGGGTGCCATGGGCACCACCTTCTGAGACAGTGGGTGACTCATCGGGGAACCAGGACCCTGGGACCACCCAGAGCCCAGACTTCATCTCACCCCAACCCCCGCCACCCAACCCACTCCCCCCACTGAGAAGCTGTTGCCGTATCTGCCTTTGAAAAGATGTGATATTTCAGCAGTGGTTTTTTGTTTGTTTGTTTTCGTTGACTCGTCCCATACAAATAACAGTTTCATGGGCACATCAAGGGCTCGCTTGCTCCTGAGACAGAAAGCAGCGCTTTGATGGCAATCTATCAACAGCCGTGCTTCCACCGTGCTCCTGATTAGCAATCAGGGCCCCAGCGCTGCTGTGATTAAAGGACAAGCAGATGGGCGGCTTCCAACGCTCCTGCGACTCAGGGTCAAGCCTCCCAGCAAAGGAGATGGACTCTGCTTTTCCCAACAACACGGCCGTGCCCGGGAAGAGGAGGTGCCCAGGGCTGTGTCCACGGAACCTGCCCAGGTCCTTCACTCCCAACAGAGCCTGGTGTCCAACGCCAGGCAGTTCACGTGTTGGGAAAGCCAAGGCCATACCAAGGTCAGAGTCAGGAACTGTGCCCCAGCTCACACACAGAGCAGCCTGGGAGGGCACCCCACTGCCCTCGGGCCCTGAAGGCCACTGCCCAGCTCTCCTGTCCCAGTACAGCTGCTGGCACCAGCGCCCCCTGGGTCAGCAACCTGACTTCATTGTCCTCAGGAATGACCACACCTGCAGCTGCCAGCAAAATCCTGGAGCTCAAAGGGCAAAGTCCCTGGGGCTCCTGGGCAAGGTTCAGGGAAGGAGGCCCTCCCAGAGATGCAGCATCTAGTCGTGCTTATGAGCAGTAGTCTGAATGAACACTTGTCGTCCATCCAGGGGGCTGGACTCACTTCTGTAACCTGGACCAAGGCTTGCAGTGTTCACACAGCATCCACGTGGTTGTCCTAAGCCTCTGACTATTTTGCAGAGTTCTGACAACGTCTGGACTCCAACTGTTTTCTCCTCCATCTCTCTCTTTTGTTTGGTTTTTTTGTTTTGTTTTGTTTTTTTGGTGTTTCTGTGGCTGCCCAGCCCTTGGAACTCCCTATGCCACAATTCTCGCTGACCCAGTTCCCTAGGTTTCTCCTCAGCTGCAAAACTTCTTTTCTAGAGATTCAAACAGGAAGGAGGTGGGGTCACATTTCCCGCCTTGATGCTAAACCCCCATGCTCATTAACGCTTTTCTCCCGTTTTAGAGACCATGAATTTGAGGCTCCCCAGAGTGGCTGTGGCCAAGGCTGCAGAGCTAAGGAGCAGTGGAGAGGGCTAAAAGGTAGGTTCACCCTACAGCCCCAGACCCCACCCCTCAGGTACCGAGCTTCTTGTCCAGGAGCTGCCCCAAGACTGTGTTCTCCCTCCCTCCCCCTTCTCCCTCTGCAGACCCGCCCTCTAGGGCCTGGCAAGAGGAAGTTTCCACGATTTTCATCAGGTCCAAGTGACCTAGGTTTTCTGCTAGTAATTGAAAACCTAGGAAACGCTGAAGGCAGGAGGAGAAGGGGACGACAGAGGATGAGATGGTTGGATGGCATCACTGACTCGATGGACATGAGCCTGAGAAAGCTCCAGGAGATGGTGAAGGGCAGGGAGGCCTGGCGTGCTGCAGTCCACGGGGGTCATAAAGAGTCGGACGCAACTTAATGACTGAACAACAAAAGACCCAGGTAGTTTGGGATGTTAGAGCGCCAGGCACAGACAATTTTTGAAAGCTGATATGTCAGTTCTTTGTCATATGGTCCCCATTTAGTTATGAAGCATTATATTTGTCTTAAGGAGTCCAACAGTTGGTGTTTATCTTCCACCACTTATCACAAGTGTGATTTGAAAAACAAACCGATTTTCCAGCTGCTCAGTGATGTAAATGTTTGGCAATTTATGTCTTCATGTGTGATTTGTGGTCCAGGAGGTGAGAAGTACAATAAACAACATGCCCTTTCCCGCTGCCAAGCTGAGCTTCTGTCCTCTGTCCTCAGGGAGTAGAATCCTGCATAGAAGACACCTGCTGAGATAACTTAGGGTGGGGCCGGAACCACCCTTTACCTGAGTTAAGTTACGACCCTCCTTCAGCCTTTTAAACTGGTGCTGAATTGGGAAGCCAGCCTTCCTGGAATGAGTTGTGTTTTGCTCCATAATAGCGGTCTGTTCAGCTCCTGAGGCCTGATTTGCACGTGATGAGCAAGCAGAAATCACAGTTTAGAAAGGCAGTATTTTGGACAGGCCTTGGAGATGCATAGAATCCCTGCGAGGTTTCGATGCTTTTTCTCTCTGGTATTTGTTCTGCTTTAAAGTCACAGAGCAACCCACTCCAGTGTTCTTGCCTGGAGAATCCCAGGGACAGCGGAGCCTGGTGGGCTGCCATCTCTGGGGTCACACAGAGTCGGGCACGACTGAAGTGGCTTAGCAGCAGTAGTAGCAGCAGAGTCACCGAGTACCAGAAAGTGAAACAAAAAGTAACTGACAAGGAAAGGCAAGCAGGCGTCTTAAACCTCACACATGGAACTGCAGGTGGGTGGGAACCGGTTCCGAAGGTGTGCAGAGCATCCCATCGAGAGGGTGAGCAGATGGTTACCTGGAGAAGTCGAGCTTGTCCTCTGAAGGCAGTGTGTCTGATACATCCTTTTGTTGCCCAAGTAGGAAGCAAATGGTTCCCTCATCAGTAAAGTCCATTCTCCTAAATGCATGACTCCTTCAAGTGGGGATCAGCCAGGCTCAAGCTGGGTCAGTGGTGCTGACCATCTGCCCCAGGGGGAAGTCCAGTCCATCAGAAGCTGACCCCAAAGCCAAGCAGGGGTGGATTCCTGAGCAGGTGCCAAGGAGTCAGGAGAAAGGGGTGGATAGGACACTGCCAGCCCCTGGGGAGTGTCCAGGAGGCCAGAAAAGACCCAGCAAGTAATCCTGAGGATGAACGTGAAAGTCTGCCTGCGTGAGCGGCCTCAGGCCCGATGAGGGTCAATGTTGTTACTGAGCTTCTGGGTAACGCTGCCAACGAGAGCCCTGAAGATGGGATCGCAGTGGTGCTCAGGAGCCTGAGGCCTTCCAGAAACTTCCCAGGTCCTGCTCAGGAGCAGGCATGGGAGGACGATGTGTGTGCAGAAGTCCAGCCTGTGAAACTGCATGGGGCTGCCCGTGGGTGAGCCACCCACAGACGGCAGGGCCCTTTAGACACTGGCAGCCCCCAGGGCTCTGCAGTCCTCGGAGTGACCTTGCAGTGCCATCCTGAGCTAAGGCTCAGGGCTCACAGCACTGACATCCTCAGCCCTCCTTGTGCAACGGGCCTGTGGGTCCAGAATACACACGTGCAAGAAAGCCTGTGTCTTGGGGTCACCCACCCTGGTGCCTCACTCCTTCTGGGGTGGGCCTGAGCCCAAACACAGGTGCCTTGACCTTCCCCCAACCCAGAGCAAAGGCAGCAGCATCTCCAGTCCGGAGCTCTGGCTCTGAAGGCCTCACACGTGACCTTGGGCCCAAAAAGTGACTTTCCTCAGGCTTCTCTCCCTCCTCCTGACCCTGAGCTCGATTACACGGTAGGTTCGTGTGCTACTAAGCAAACCTTTGACCTAGAGCTGTTCACTGTGGTTCAGTCTGAGCAGCAAACAGGTGCCAAGGACAACAGGAAGCCAAGAGTAACCGAGCAAAAACCCAGGCAGGGACTCTCTGCGGGCTCCAGGACCATCTCTGGGCATCACTTACACCCTCTGGTGGACGCTCATATTCCTGCCTCCGCACCCATCCCAGGAAGCAGCCTTATTAACGCGTGGATCAGATGCCCTGCTATATTGCAATAAGGAAAATAATATTCCCTGCAGCCATCTTCCCCCATTAGAAAGCCTTTATGCCCAAATCAGTTTAAATTTACTTTTTAATTATGTACACTGCTTTCTTATGTGAAGCTTCTGACTAGAAATATGTATCTCATTTTATTTTATGTTATTCAATTGACCCAAACACAAAGGCATTTTTCTTAAATACTGAATGCTCATGTACCTTTTTAATTAAAGCTTAAAAAGCTCTTAATTAAAACCATAACTCACAGGCAGCAGTTTCCACCTAAGTCATCTCGCAGGCTTCTGTGTTTTCCCTTCTGTTTTCAGGGTGACCCGTGCTGCAACTGAGGGGTGAAGATGACCTTCACACTTGGTTGATTGCAAAGCGGCGGCGGGAGCCGGTGGGTGGGGAGATCTCAGAGTTGCTGTGCGGGGGTGGTCACCGGGGCGGCGCCCAAGCTGCTATGACAGCTGTTCTTCCCTCCACATCCTCAGGACCCCCTCTGCGGCTGTGACAGGAGACAGCAGCTGCTGGGTTCCCTCCTGGACAGTCGGGCCAGGTGCAGTAGAAGGCTTGTGCATCAGAAAGAACTGGGTGTTGATCAATATTTTGATGCACTAACAAGTGGCTCTTTGAAATTCTCACTCTTTGCCTTTTACCACGGGATATCGGAGAAGGCGATGGCACCCCCCTCCAGTGCTCTTGCCTGGAAAATCCTGTGGACGGAGGAGCCTGGTGGGCTGCAGTCCATGGGGTCGCGAAGAGTCGGACGCAACTGAGCGACTTCACCTTCACTTTTCCCTTTCATGCATTGGAGAAGGAAATGGCAACCCACTCCAGTGTTCTTGCCTGGAGACTCCCAGGGACGGGGGAGCCTGGTGGGCTGCCATCTGTGGGGTCACACAAAGTCGGACACAACTGAAGTGACTTAGCAGCAGCAACTGACCTTTGGTATGTCTGCTGTATTTGAGATGTACAGCTTGATAAGTTTTGAAATGCACATATCCAGGAGGTCACCACCACAATCGAGATGAAGAACATGACATCTGGTCCCATCACTTCATGGCAAATAAAAGGGGACTGAGTGGAAAAAGTGTCAGACTTTATTTTGGGGGGCTCCAAAATCACTGCAGACAGTGACTGTAGCCATGAAATTAAAGGACACTTTCTCCTTGGAAGGAAAGCTATGACAAACCGAGACAGCATATTAAAACGCAGAGACATCACTTTGCTGACAGAAGTCTGTGTCATCAGAGCTATGGCTTTTGCAGTAGTCATGTATGGATGTGAGAGCTGGACCATAAAGAAGGCTGAGCGCCGAAGAATTGATCCTTTCAAACTGTGGTGCTGGAGAAGACTCTTGAGAGTCTCTTGGACTGCAAAATCAAACCAGTCAGTCCTAAAGGAAATCAAGCTCCAATACTTTGGTGACCTGCTGCGAAGAGCCACCTCATTGGAAAAGACCCTGATGCTGGGAAAGGTTGGAGGTAGAAGGAGGAGGGGTGACAGGGGATGAGATGGGGCATCACCGACTCAGTGGACATGAACCTGAGCAGACTCTGGGAGACGACAGGGCTTCCCTGTAACTCTGCCGACAAAGAATCTGCCTGCAGTGCGGGAGACCCGGGTTCAATCCCTGGGTTGGGAAGATCCCCTGGAGAAGGGAAAGGCTACCCACTCCAGTATTCTGGCCTGGAGAATTCCATGCACTGTATAGTCCATGGGGTCACAAAGAGTCGGACACGACTGAGCGACTTTCACTTCACCTGGAGATAGTGGAGGACAGAAAAGCCTGGAGTGTTGCAGTCCATGGGGTCATAAAGAGTCGGACATGACTCAGTGACTGAACAACAATAAGAAGAAATGTTTACCTACCTAAGAAGACAAAAATTATCTCCTATATTGTCTTCTGCTATAGTTTAACACCTATGTCCATGATTCACCTGAATTAAGTACTGGGTGTAGAAAGTTTTCCTTTGCAATTCTATCCTTGTTTGCGTTCTGTATTCTGAAACTCTGTTATTAAGTACATAAACCTTAGGACTGTCTCATCTTCTTGATGAATTAGCCCTTTTACATTACGAAATGAACTCCTTTATCCCTGGCTATGTTTTTTTCCTCCAAAATCTACTTTGAGGTTAATACACTGATACAGCTTTACATGGAAGAGCATTAATATGGTATATTTGTTTCCACCATCTTATTTTCAATGCATTTGTGTCTTTCTATTTAAACTATGTTTCTTGTAAGTAGTTTATAGTTGGATATTGCTTCTTAAAATTCAGTCTAACAATCTCCGCTCTTTAACTAGGGCAGTTAAACAATTTTCATTTAGGATAGTTATTTTGATTATTAAGTTTGAGTCTACGCCTTCTATTTTTTTCTGCTTGTCTCATCGGTTCTTTGTTCCTTTTTTCTTTGAGTTTAGTATTTATTATGATTCGACTTTATCTCCTCCTTCAGATTATTAACTACAACTCTTTGTTTTGCTCTTTTGGTGACAACTTCGGGGCTTATTATATATAAATATGTATATATATATCTTTATGACGTTCTTGTTCAGGTTATGAAAACCTCACTATAGAATACTTTGATTTCTCCCCTTTAGCCTTCCTTTCCATATATTTTGCTTCTGCCTATATTGCAAACTCCCAATATTTCATTCTTATTTTCGCTTTAAACAATCAGTTATCTTTTTAAAATATTTAAATGCAAAGAATAAAGTGTGTTTATATGTGCCCGTGTGGCGTGTTTGCATGTGTCCGTGTGGCGTGTTTACATGTGTCCGTGTGGCGTGTTTATAGGTGTCCGTGTGGCGTGTTTACATGTGTCCGTGTGGCGTGTTTCTATGTGTCCGTGTGGCGTGTTTATATGTGCCCGTGTGGCGTGTTTATATGTGCCCGTGTGGCGTGTTTCTATGTGTCCGTGTGGTGTGTTTATATGTGCCCGTGTGGCGTGTTTATATGTGCCCGTGTGGCGTGTTTATATGTGCCCGTGTGGCGTGTTTCTATGTGCCCGTGTGGCGTGTTTATATGTGCCCGTGTGGCGTGTTTCTATGTGCCCGTGTGGCGTGTTTATAGGTGTCCGTGTGGCGTGTTTATAGGTGTCCGTGTGGCGTGTTTATAGGTGTCCGTGTGGCGTGTTTATAGGTGCCTGTGTGGCGTGTTTACAGGTGTCCGTGTGGCGTGTTTACAGGTGTCCGTGTGGCGTGTTTACATGTGTCCGTGTGGCGTGTTTATATGTGCCCGTGTGGCGTGTTTATATGTGCCCGTGTGGCGTGTTTATATGTGTCCGTGTGGCGTGTTTACAGGTGTCCTTGTGGCGTGTTTACATGTGTCCGTGTGGCGTGTTTACAGGTGTCCGTGTGGCGTGTTTACAGGTGTCCGTGTGGCATGTTTACATGTGTCCGTGTGGCGTGTTTACATGTGCCCGTGTGGCGTGTTTACATGTGCCCATGTGGCGTGCTTACATGTGTCCGTGTGGCGTGTTTACATGTGTCAGTGTGGCGTGTTTACATGTGTCAGTGTGGCGTGTTTACATGTGCCCGTGTGGCGTGTTTACATGTGCCCGTGTGGCGTGTTTACATGTGTCCGTGTGGCGTGTTTATATGTGTCCGTGTAGCGGCCACGTCTGGCACTGCATGTAAGTGGGCACTTCCATCTGGCAGTGCTTCCTTTCTGCGTCTTCGGTGTCTCTCCTGGTGTGGATCGGCTGGTGATTCTCTCTCTCTTTCACGTGTCTGACAAAGTCTTCACAGGTAGTCTCAGCGGTAGAGAATCCCAGATTAGTGGACTTTTCTCTTCTTCGTGCTCTAACAATTTCCTCCACTGCCCTTTAGCCTGCACTGTTTGCAACGAGGAACCTGCCGTGATTCTTCGGTTTCTCTGTACATACGTGTATTTTTTGCCTCTGGCTGCTTTTGTTATTTAATACTGCTTCTAAACAACTTTACTATGACACACCCCATATAATGTTATTCATGTTTCTCATCCTTGGTGTTTGTTAAGGTTTTTGGATTCTGTGAGTTCACAGCTTTCAACAAATCAGAAAGTTATTAGCCATCGCTCCTTTAAATACTTTCTTATCCTTTCCGTCTCTCCGGGATCCTAGTTACAAGTCTATTAGGTGACTTGAGTTTTTACCATGGCCTTATTCACTTTTTGGTCTCTTTACGTTCCTTTTGGATGATTTCTGCTCATGTGACTCCAAGTTTACAAATGCAATATCTAACACAATTAGATATTAATGTCCGTTACTTAATTGATGTCTGATGTAGAATGCCCCATCCAGTTCATTGTTCTCAGCTCAAATCCTGCAGCCTTTGCCTCCACGAGT
Organism: Bos taurus; assembly: GCF_002263795.3. NCBI lineage: Eukaryota > Metazoa > Chordata > Mammalia > Artiodactyla > Bovidae > Bos > Bos taurus. The sequence goes on from NC_037353.1 coordinate 50,433,483, forward strand.
TGGAATCAGATGTGTCCATTCGATGACTCTACTTGCCATGCTCCCGTTCCTGAAGGCACGAATCTGGTCCTAACTGTTTCCTGCCTCCGTCTTCTAGTTCCATCATGCGTCACTTCTGCATCAGTTTCTGTTTATTTTCTCCCCACGAGGGCTGCTTTTTCCCATGCCTTTGAAGAGGTGGTAATGTCTGATGGGGCACCGGGCATTGTGCGTTCGTTCTGCTGGGTGCTCTATACTTTTGTGTTCCTATAAACAGTCCTGCTCTTTATTCAGGGTGCAGCTAAGTTACTTGAGAAAAGTTTGAACCTTCAAATCCTCGCTTTTAAGATACATTAGGTGGCAACAGCAGTGCTCTCTCTGGGGCCGATTTTTCCAAACAGTCAAAACCCTCCTGAGGGCCCCCACCAGATGCCCCATGGATTATGAGGTGGCCCCCTCTGGCTGCTGAGGACGGGGACAGGTGACAGTCTTCTGTGACTTCATGTCTGGAGTTGTTTGGTTTCTTCCTTTGGGGTCTTTTTCTGGCCTCGGGAGGTTTCCTCGCGTTTGCATCGACTCAACTGCAGACTAGGGTGGAGTCCTCTGAAAGCCTCCAAAGTTCTCTAGGTGCACAGCCGTCTCCTCTCCACATTCTGCCCTGTGAACTCTGGCCACCTCGGTCCCCCACCCCGAGTCCAGCTCAGCCGCCTCAGCACAGGAAGCCCACAGGGCTCCTCCCCGCTATCCTCTTCAGGAAGCGCCTTCCGGCCGTGAGCTGGAGAAGCTGCAGCCCGCCTCGTCTGCTGCTTCTCGGGTCACTGTCCTGTGTGGAGCCTCTAACGTCAGATGTCTTCCAGACGCTGTGTCGTGTGCTCTGGTGCGGTGCTTCAGTCCTGTGTGGTCCTTACAGCTCAGTGTGGTCCTTATCACCCCATCCTGCTCAGAAGCAGAGCTGTCAGGGTCTCTTTTTCGGCTCTTTCCTGGGTTACCATCGCTGGAACATGGTTACAGGGATGTGAACCAGGAAAGGACTGTAGTACTCGTTACAGGAGGTCACACGGACTTGTTTAAGATTTTCACTGGCAGGATCGTGGAGTTCAGTCCTACAGCTTTCAGGGAAACTTACCTTAGAAACTTGGAACATCATTTCAGCACAGAACGTAGATGTAGACACCGGTCCTTGTGCCTGAGATCATTCTACGCCAGCTCTAACGTGGCCTCAGTCAGCCCTGTACCTCCAAGGGCGTTGGACACCCTTTATCCCCGGGAGCAGGCTCAGCCTCACGCAGCAGAGACTCAGATGAAGGCTGGAATCTGCGGGTCAGCCAGGCTGTCTCTCTACCTTCTTGAGTCTCCGTGCTGCTCTCCTGGCTCCCGTGTCCCTGTGTTTCTGTGGCCCCTCCCAGCCCAGAGGAACCCACAGGGAGCCAGGCTTCACACACGAGAGCAAAACCAGACTGCGTGGGGCAGGGGTCCTCCCTACAGTCTGGAGACCCTGCACTGAACGGAGCCCTGGTATTCTGGTTTATGACTTACATACAGAGGCAGCGATGGACATGAGAGGAGACGGCCAGGACGGTGTTCTGAGGGTCAGTTTTGAAGGAAGGACAGTAGAGGCCAAAGAGCCAACAGAGAGGGTTTCAGGCACAGATGCAAAGAGGTTGAGAGTGCGGGTCACGGGAGCCAGTGAGGGAGAGAGATTCTGGGGAACGGACAGCTTCCAGAGGCCCATCCTTAGGAAGATCTGCTTTCTTCAGAGATTCCTCCAAAGGGGGTGTTTGCTGCAGGGTCACTTATAGCATGGAAACAAGCCCTGGAAATACCCAGTGTCCAGCAGCAGGGGACAAAGTAGATGATAAACCAGTCGACTCAGAGCAACGGACTCCAGGCAACCAGCAAAAATGGTGCGGCAGAAGAACACGCGATCCTGCTGCGGGTGTCCGTGATGTGTCATTAGGAGAAAAGAGTCACAAAATCGCGCGTGCAATGAGAGCACCTTTTGACACGTACACAAGTCAGAGAACAAGGCTGAATGGGCACAAAGCGAAACAGGCCCGTCACAGGCTCTGCAGGTGATTCTGTTTTCTTACTGTGACTCGCTTTCCAAATTGCGGGAAACTCATGTGTATTTCTTTAGTGAAGACGGCAGTGAGAAGGGAAAAAAAGAACATTTTAACCGATCATTTTTCAAATGAGGGAGAGGTCAAGGCCATGGCCCAGTAAGAGTCGGTCAGGTGGGCGGGAGGAGGGAAACTGTGGGTTCCAGCCATTGACCGTGGCATCTCTGACCACGCACTGCTGGTTAAAGGCGGATGGCAGGGTGTCGAAGAGGCAGTAACAGACTCCTCGTTGATCATAATTGCTTGAAAGTCTGCATTTTGTCTGGACTGACACCCTGCTATGAGGCTCACTCGCCCTCATTCCTGGCAGAGGTCCCTCAGGATCCCTCAGCAGCACCTTCATCCCAGTGGCAGCCTGCACGGGGGCAGCCTGCCCTTCAAAGCTGGCCTCGGCCTGCTCTGGAACAAGCTGGACCAAACGTGCCACCTGCAGTGGGCAGAGAAGGTGTTAAACGGTGCCCAGCGTCAGCCATGCCACCGTCCCCACCCTCTGCTCTTCACAACAGACATGGTGGAAACCAGAGAAGGGGAAGGCTCTGCCACCCCAGCGTCCTGCACACCCCGTGTCCTGACGCCGCGTCCTGCACACACGGTGTCCTGCACACCCCGCGTCCTGACGCCAGAGCTCAGGGCTGGCGCCCTGGCCTTCTCACGGCAGCTGCAAATCGGGGGATCCCCGTCTCGGTCAGCGTGGCCGCTATAACGGAGCACAGGCTGGGAGGCCCGAAGGACACACGTTTATTCCTTGCAGTCTGGAGGCTGAGTCTGCGATCAGGGTGCAGGCAAACTCCGTGTCTGGTGAGGGCCCTTGCTGACCTGCAGGCGGCCGTCTTCTCACTGTGGGCTCACGCAGCCGAGGGACAGAGCTCTCGGGTCTCTTCCTCTTCTAATGAGGACCCCGATCCCTTCGTGGGGCTTCACTCTCATGGCCTCAACTCACCCTAACCTTGCTCACCAGGGATGTGCCGGCCACTTCTGCACTCCCCCCACACCGGGAGCCTGGGGGCTCCTCACCACGGTGATGAACACGTCTGAGGAGATGCAGGCCAGGCTCTCACATCCTGGGAAGCTGGCACAGAGGGCCCGGCCCGCCGGAGGGCTCGTGAAGGCCCGGATCCTGGGGACAGACTAAATCCTCCTGTGTGGACCTGCCCAGGCCGTGTGCCCACCCCAGAAGGCTGCCCAGGGCACTGCAGCTAGCCCCTGTGAGGCTGGTCCTGCCCCGTGGGAGGCGTGCCCGTGTCCTGTGCCAGGGGACAGAGCACACCCAGCTCGGCACACGCACTGCCTCACGGGCGTGAAAGCGAAAGGCGATCAGTCGCGTCCAACTCTTTGTGGCCCCATGGACTGCACGGCCCATGGAATTCTCCAGCCCAGAACACTGGAGTGGGTATCCTTTCCCTTCTCCAGGGGATCTTCCCAACCCAGGGATTGAACCCAGGTCTCCCGCACTGCAGGCGGACTCTTTACCAGCTGAGCCACAAGGGGAGCTGAAGAATACTGGAGTGGGTGGGCTATCCCTTCTCCAGGGGATCACGGAGCTGGGCACAGCTCAGCAGCTTCCCCGCTCGGGGTCCCAGGCTGGAGCCGAGGTGTTGCTGCATTCCCCTCTGGGGGCTTGACTTGCAGGGAGGGGTTGTTTCCAGGTTCACACAGGGGCCAGTCACTGCCTCGCAGTTGCAGGACTCAGCTTCTGCCTGGCTGCTGGCTGGAGGCCGTGTTTAGCTCCTGAAATCTCATCTCTTGGAGGCCTCCCCACTCACTCAGTGTCACATGGAAGTGGGCACTGTGCCCCTTAGGGTCTGTCCCCCACTACTCAAGAGTGAGAGCCCCCCAGCTACACAGATTCCTCACCACGAGAGAGGTGTCCAGAAGGCACTCGTCCTATAAAAACACTCACCTCCCTCCTTCAGGAATATGGAGTTGTCATTTGAATGTAACTTGTTGAAAGCATATTAACTTATTTGTAAACAAATATTAACGTTTTCGTAAATGCTGACATTTAACGTATGTCTGTGTTCAGATCACACGATTATTCCACTTTTTAACCATGAGTGCTCACTCTGTCATGTCTGACTCTTTGCAACTCTGTTGATGGCAGCCCACCAGGCTCCTCTGTCCATGGGATTCTCCAGGCAAGAAGGCTGGAGGGGTCGTCATTTCCTTCTCCAGGGATCGTCCCGATCCAGGGATGGAGCCCGTGTCTCCTGTGTCTCGCATCGACAGGCGGGTTCTTCACCACCAGCCCACACCTGCAGTTTCTAAAATGCATCGCCCACACACCTGGGCCAGCTCTCCTGGGGAGCTGCTGGTTCTCCTCATGCTTACAAGGTGGAGAAAGAGCCAGCCATCCTGCGGGCCGGTGGAGCATCCCTCTGCTTCCTGTCCCCGCCAGCCTCAGCCTGGCCACCTCCTCAGGCGGGTTTGTTGAGTAACGTTGAGAGAGTCCGTCCCCTCTGCTTCGTTTCCAAACCAAACGCAGGTGGCATCTGACCCATCCCCCCTGGTTTGTCTGGGAGATGGGCAGTTGAGCGCAGACCTCGGGAGGAGAGAGAACACCCCTGAAGTAAGCACATGCACTTCTGCCACTCAGGATGCGGAGACCCAAAGGACTCCACCAAGACCCGGAGCCTGGTGGAGAGAGCAGACCAGCTCCACACCAGCCGGGCCCCCTGGCGGTGTGATTACCTGTCCTGCAAACACCCGGAAGCCGAGCACCACCTCCTGGGGGCCCGGGGGCATGCCCTGTGCGCATCCTCAGCCCCACCACCCACCCCACCACCGCGGTTTTCTCCCAGACCATGGGGACACTTACCCACAGAGACACAAATCCTGGTTTTTAATGGATTGACATTAAAAGAGAACCGTTATCATTGGAAAATGCATCAGCTCTCTCAGAAACGTGAATTGTTTAGGTGACAGCCTCCTTTTTGTAAGGAGCTGTTTATAGAAACCAGTAACAGCAGACCCAAGACCTGGACGGCTGTCTTCCACGAGCAGATGGGGAAAGGACACGCACGCCTCCCCGTGGATGCACACGCGAGAGACGTTTCCCAGCAGACCCTGGAGAGGATTTCTCCGGGCGTGAAGCATCTCCCTGAGAACACGTCTGCGTCCTTCCCACCTGCTGGTGGAGAGGCCCAAACACGGGAGATCTGTGAGGTGGGGGCTGGAGGGGCTTCCAGACGGCAGGCTCCTCCCCGCCCTGCGGCCCCTGGACCCCCTCTGCCCCTGCCAGCAGGTGGACTGTGACCCCACTGTGTGAGACCATGGTAACTGGTCTCCTGGAGGACCCCCTGGAGGTGGGGTGGGAGGTCTCTGGTCTCATCCACTGCTCCCGGGAGGCGTGGTTCAGACACCCGTCCCCAGCACACAGGGAGCCAAGGGTAAGGCCTGAAGGAAGCCGGGATCACAGTCTGACCACCGACTTACTTGCTGTAGGGCCCTGAACCCCTTCCTCACAAACAGAGTAAATCGTGCACGCCCCGAGTGCCCCATCGGAGGAGCGGGTGGTTAGGAACGAAGCGTGTTAGCTGTGAAATTCTGGTTCCCGCCCCTAATATTCTGCTGAAAACAGCAGAGCTTCACGCCAATGATACCATGAGCCGTTTCCCGGCAGCAGCTGTGTTTCTAGCCCGTCCTTCCTGCCCACCGTATAGTATGCCCTGGTGTGGATGGGCCATGGTTTGATCAACCCCTGTGGCCAGGTGCTGAGGTGGGCTTCACTTTTTAGCCTCTGAACACGGCCCAGGCAAATATCCTGTCCATCTCTCTGTTGACGTAAGGTGGGATTGCTAGGTTTAAGGTGCTCACGACTCCTGATACAATCACTGAATTATCCTCCTATGTATCAAATTACACTCCTGTTAGTAGATTATGGGGCTTCCCAGGTGGCTCAGAGGTCAAGAATCCAAATGCCAAGCGCAGGAGAGGCAGGTTCCATCCCTGGGTTGGGAAGATTCCCTGGAGGAGGAAATGGCAACCCACTCCAGTCATCTTGCCTGGGGAAACCCAAGGACAGAGGAGCCTGGCAGGCTGCAGTCCACGGGGTCGCAAAGAATCAGTCATGGCTTAGTGACTAAACAGCAAGCAGCAGCTGTAGGTTATGTGAAGCCCCTGTCCTCTCCCCAGTCCTGACTATAGGTTATATGAAGCCCCTGTCCTCTCCCCAGTCCTGACTGTAGGTTATGTGAAGCCCCTGTCCTCTCCCCAGTCCTGACTGTAGGTTATGTGAAGCCCCTGTCCTCTCCCCAGTCCTGACTGTAGGTTATGTGAAGCCCCTGTCCTCTCCCCAGTCCTGACTGTAGGTTATGTGAAGCCCCTCTCCTCTCCCCAGTCCTGAGTATCAGTGCTATTTTCTGAGTCTGATTGGCAAATAATAACCATCTAGTTGCCCTGAGAGACTGGAAACAGTCACGGCATGGCCCATCTCTCCATCTAGTGACATGCGGCCGGATTCTGCCTGCAGCTCCAAACGTTCTGCGTCCCGTGTGATTGTGCGTCCCATGCGTTTCTCACCGCAATGTTTCCCTGGGGATCTGATAAGCAGTTTCCACGTCACTGGTCTTACCGTTTAGAGGAAGGGGTTGGACATCACTGAGAATTTGTTGAAATCCAAGGGCCGCCCTGAGAGCCGAAGGACACGGTGTTCACCCCCCATACAACATTAAGTGTGTGATTTAAGGGGTCCACGGGCCCAGCTGGACCTCTGCCCAGGCCAGTAGACAGCTCTGACCTGGGTTGTTCAACCAGGAGGGGGTCCCATCCCCAGCACCATCTGGGTCAGCCTCCAGCCTGACGTTTTCTCTTTCATTACCTGAGGAAATAACAAGGGAGCCCATGAGAAACTCACATTCAACCTCGTCACGCTGCCCCAGCCCTCCCAGCCCGCAGCTCAGCCAATGGACACCCCAGCCCCGATAGACCCCCCCGCTGTGGGCCAGGTCTTCAGGTCTCTCTCCCTCATCCCTGGGTCCTCCCAGCCTCCGGAAGATTCTCCCGGGACTGTGCCAGGGACTCGAGACCCATGGCTTGCAGCATCGACCTGCTTCCCTTTGGGGAAACTGGATTCAGAGCTCACTCAAGGCTTAGAGTCGAAAGGAAATAAAGCTGTTCCTTGCAGGCATTTTCTTGGTGGCACGCCTCTGCACACGTCACAGGAGTGAAGCAATCGTGTGTGATGCACACGTCACAGCGGGTGCACATGTGATCTCAGCAAAGCTTTACTTTCCTCTAAAATTAGGAATGACTCTGCAGGTGGACCCACACACCAGCAGCCATTGTCTGAGTGTGGTGCTGGAGAAGACTCTTGAAAATCCCTTGGACTGCAAGGAGATCCAACCAGTCCATCCTAAAGGAGATCAGTCCTGAATATTCATTGGAAGGACTGATGCTGAAGCTGAAGCTCCAATTCTTTGGCCACCTGATGTGAAGAACTGACCCATTGGAAAAGGCCCTGATGCTGGGAAAGATTGAAGGTGGGAGATGGGGATGACTGAGGATGAGATGGTTGGATGGCATCACTGACTCAATGGACGTGAGTTGGAGTAAACTCCGGGAGGTGGTGGAAGATACAGGAGTCTGGGGTGCTGCAGCCCGTGGGGTCACAAAGAGTCAGACACACCTTAGCCACTGAACAGCAACACCTAGAATAAAATAATTGACCGTGACGTTATGGTGCCTTAAATTTGCAGAGCTCATGTGAAAGAGCTTCCCTGGTGGCTCAGTTGGTAAAGCATCTGCCTGCAGTGCAGGAGACCCAGGTTTGATCCCTGGGTCAGGAAGATCCCCTGGAGAAAGAAATGGCAACCCACTCCAGTATTCTCACCTGGAGAATCCCATGGACGGAGGAGCCTGGTAGGCTACAGTCCACGGGGTCGCAGAGTCGGACAGGACTGAGCGACTTCACTTTCTTTCACTTTCCTTCTTTCGTGTGAAAGAACAGTGGAGACGGTGCGCACGTTACTCAGAGCGAGCGCTGTGTCGCTGCTGGGTGACGCGCGGTGCCTGGGCCCTCCGTGCACTGTCACGAGGGAGAAGTCATCAAAGTCCTACAAACAGCCTTGCTCTGAAGCAGCCAGGCCCTCCTCCGAGGCGGCCTGTCTGAGCCTGGGGACCCTCCCCCAGCCAGCGGGCAGGTGGCTTAGCTGTCTGGATGACGTGGAAGTGAGCTCCTCCAGGAGATGAACCAGCTGGACTCAGTCTAGTCCTTGGACATGTATTCAGTAAAAGTCAGCCCATGGATGTGCCGGAGGAATTCTGTTTTGAGATGTAAAATCATCAAAGGTTTGCTTTTTGAGTCTCTGGTTAACAACTTTGTGCTGATTACAGGGCAGCTAGGGTGAGTGTCAGCCCAGCGCTGGGCTTTTGTGGGGAGGAGGAGGAGGGGCAGGATATTGTCTCATTCCAGACATTCCAGGGGGGGTTTCCAAGGGGGGCTTCCCAGGTGGCTCAGTGTTAAAGAATCTGCCTGCCAATACAAGAGACGCAGGAGACGTGGCTTCCATCCCTGTGACAGGAAGACCCCCTGGAGGAGGACACGGCAACCCACCCCAGTGCTCCTGCCTGGAACATCTCAAAGACCGGGGAGCCCGGTGGGCTTCAGTCCATGGGGTCACAAAGGGTCAGACATGCCTGAGCGACTAAGCACAGACTTCCAGGAGGTAAGAAGCAGGTGCCCCCTGCCCCCCTTCCCACCCACCTCCCTTGCGTGCAGAATGGCAGCTGTGGGGCTGGCTGTTGACGGTGAGGTTCTCACTGCCCCCTGGGGCATGGATTCAGAGCCCGCTGCGCCCTCCCCAGTGTCTGGTCAGTGTGGGCAGGGACTCTGCCCCTCTCACCCCAAAGGGCCTGGGGTGTTTGGCCTGAAGTGGAGGCCAGTGGGACCAGTCCTTTGGCCCCAGAAAAGAGGCCATGTTTACCTGCTGAGTAGACGCCTTCAGCGTGAGTCTGAACGCACTGCCCTCTCGCTGGCCAACTCCCCAGGAAATTGCATGAGAACCTAACATGGCCGTTTAGCCGCTCAAATGACCCAAAACAATGGGTCAGTTGGTTTCCTAGGCCATATTCATAATTGTGGACAATGTCACACCTGTGCAAAGTCAACCAAATGACTGAGGCCCTTTGGTCAGGACTACACCTCAGAGGGCACAGCGCTCAGGATGGAAGGCCACCCACAAGCCTGGACCTGATATCCCAGGGCCAAACCCTGGTTGTGGGCCCATGACTGGACCTGGACCAAGTACTTGGTGGAGAAAAAGTAATCTGGAACTTAGATAACAAACAGCAAACAAGGGTAGGTTTCACTGAGCACATACCTGGATCACCTTTGATCAGCCCTCTGAGGAGTCAGGCAATAATGATGCTGGGAAACCAGAGCTGCAGGCTCACCACGCCCTCCTCTGGGGACCCTGCCCCCCGTCGTCCCATCAGCACCTCTGACCTCATATGCACAGCAGCTGGGAGAAGCTCTGCCTCTGTATGAGACCTTTGCAAAGAGACAAACCTTATTTCCCCAAAGGCAGTCAGGTCCTGGCCCCACTGGACTGCTCCGGGTCCGTTCAACTCGGATCAGAATGGTCACCATCTGCCTCTAAAGCCGCAGCACCCCGACCCCTTCCCAGGCGCAGGGAAGGGACACTCACCCACCCTGATCTAAGAGGCCAGAGGAGGCAGCCTCTGGTTGGAGGGGTTATTTTCCATCTGTTTGTTGCTTCCAAGTTGCAGGAACCAATCCAGACCAGCAAGAGTGGGGGCCTCTGGGCCGGAGCGAGCATCCCTTCCAGGGCAGCTCTCGGTGCCCGCCCACCTGTCGCGGCCGCAGAGACCTGGGCCAGGGAGGAGGCACCGGAGGGTCCGCGGAGGACCCTCTGCTGTTGTCCCAGCAGGAGCGGCAGCCATTCCGCCTCTGCCCGAGTGAGAGCCGGGGAAGCGGCTGTGTGGAGCCCAACTCTCGCAAAGCAGGAAAAGCACCCAGTGCAAACAGCAGGGAGATGGTCACGCGCCGGGCTTTGTCTGAGGATCCAGATTAAGGCAGTGCTGATGACCTTCTGGAGCAGAGGTCCCCGACCTCCAGGGTCTGCTGCTTGATGATTGGAGGTGGAGCTGACAAAACTACAACAGAAACAAAGTTCACGATAAACGTGACGTGCTTGAATCTTCCCAGAAGCGCCCTCCCCACGCCCACCCTCCCCACGGAAAAACTGTCTTCCACGAAGCTGCCCTTGGTGCCCAAACAGTTGGGTACCGCTGATCTAGGATCTTCTGGGCTGACGGCCCCGCCACGGGGCTGAGAGGCTCCCAGTCCTGCGCGGGCGGCTAGTGTAAGCCCAGGGTCCCCGCGTGGCCTCTGGTCAGACGACGTCACGCCCGGCTTCTTGGGCGGGTTAGATGTGCTGCGTGTGCAGGAACCTTCCAGCTTGGCCTTCACCCCTGAGGCTACGCACTACATTTAGCTCATGACCGAGTCTTTGGGGTCATTTCTTTTCCTCCCCATTACAGAGTAGGATTTGCATAAGCTGGTTGGCGTTTGTATTCAGAATATTAATATGATGTTAAGTAATGGTAAGCCATAAATCAGAGAATAACACTCAAGAAGCCCAGATCTCACATAATTGCCACTTGATATCATGTGGCAACGAACAGTGAAATACATTTGAAATTTCTCAGTGAGCGTTAATTATCAGTCATTTATGTGAGAAATCAGAGAAGATTCTGCTTTCCCAGGGACCCCTTGTTAAGACCTGGAATCCTGGCTAAGATGATTAGGGGCCCCAAGTTTAACAATTGGCGATGCGATAATGACCCTTTTATGGTCGCCCCGCGGCCAGGTCCTGAGGAGCTGCCCATCCCACATTCACCGCCCGCCTCACCAACGGCCTCTCCCCAGGTCTGCTTCCCCGCCTCTCCTGTGGGGACACCTGGCTACCTTCCACTTGGTAATTGTTTTTCCTTATTGACTCTGAGATTAATTTGCCTTACAAGTGTAAAATATTCTACTTTCAAGTAAGTCCCTGTTGATTTGTGTGATCGCACTGAGTTCTCTCTGCTGGCCGTATTGATCTTCCATTACCTCCCTATCTCAGAAGCTACCTATAATGTCTTTATGGTTAATAAAGGGCTTCCTGATTGCCCTTAATTAGCTTTATTAGTTGTCGTTACAAATTTAGGATTGTTATTTACATGTTGTTTTATGCAAGGACTAATTCCGGGAAAAGATCAATTACACACCCGCCACTGGCCCCGCAGGAAGGATGAAGAAGGGAACTGGGCAAACGAGGGGCTTTTCTTCGGTTCACTGTGAGGGTCTCTGGGGGAACCCCGCCTCCTGTCCCAAAGGTGGACAAAGTCAGGAGCCCGTGGGGTCTCCACCCGGTGCCCCGTCTCGGGCTGACCTGCCCCTGCGTGCGTCCTTGTGCCCAAGGGGCCTGAAAGCAAGGCTGTGTTGCCGCCCTGAGCACTGCCCTGCCTGTGGCCCACCCTCCCGCCTGCCCTGGGCGCCTCTGCCCCGTGCGCTCTCAGGACAAGCCCTGCGCAGAGCTCGGCTCCCAGGATCAGGGGCCGAGCAGGTGCCCCGGTCCAGAGGCCTCTCCCCCCTTGCCTAGTGCAGGAGGCGCCAGAGTCCCACTTGTAGACAAGGACACAGCCGCCCCAAGACGCGGACATACAGGGGTCACAGGCCGCCTGCTCTTGGTGCCCATGAGCCCCATGGCCAGCCCGCCTCCCCGGGGCCACGTGGCTGCTGCCCGGCTCTGCCGGCCCCATCGCCCTCTGAGACCCTCAGTGACCCCCTGTTTCCTGTGCCTCCTTCAGGTCCTCGGGCCCCTAGAAACGGCTGCTCCAGCGGAGGCCATCTCACGGAACCTCGGACCTGGGGGCACCCCGGGGGGCGGTCATAGAGGAAGAGGCCCCCGTCCAGGTGGAGTGAGTCCCTCTGACCCAAGGGGCCCATAGAGGGACACGGGCTGTCCGAGGCACCTCAAAGGATGAAGCAGCAGCATCTGCAGCCCCAGTTCGACCCGACGGGAATCCCAACACCACCTGCCTGGGACGCTCAGCCCTCCCTCGGGGCTGTGTCATGGGGTGTGCTTCCTGGTTTGCACCCCACTCCCTCTGAGGCCCTGGCCTGCTGGACGGTATGTCCACAGCCTGTCGATAGTCTTGGCCCTTAGCAGAGAGATTTGTTCACAAGGGAGACTCACCCAACGCTCACGTGAATGGGCGAATGACCCAGGTGTTGCCTTGGCGCCTGCCCCCCACCACCCCTGGCAGACTAGGCTCCTCAGGCCCCCTGAGGCCCCGCGTGGAGCTGATGTGCACCCTGGGGTATCAGAGAGAGATCGGCCACGCTGTCTCTTGCCAAAAATAAGGCTCGATGCTGGCTCTCACCGCCTTGTTCGCAGATGCTTGTACTTTGATCACTTAAGACCTCGAGGAGGAGCTTCCCTGGTGGTCCAGTGGTTAAGAAGCTACCTTGCAACGCAGGGCAGGTGGGTTCGATCCCTGGTCGGGGAACTAAGATCCCACAGGCTGCAGAGCGACTAAACCTGTGCGCCACAACTGGAGAGTCTGTGCGTCACAAAGGAAGACCCTGCGCGACCCCACTGAGAGCCCACGTGCACGACCAAGACCCAACACCGTCAAATTAATTAATTAACTAGCTTAAAAGAAAAAAAGACTTCAAGGAGAACCCTGCAAAGTCAGCAAACCTGCATGTCGATGCCAAGTCCACCCCAGCTGTGCTTCCCCCAGGCTTCGTCGGATGGCTTCCTGATCCCTGTGGCTGCGCTGACCCCAGATTCACTCTGGCCTGGGACCAAATCAGACCACAGATCAGACTGCCAGCTGGCAGCAGGTGGGGGCTGGGATGGGGGAGGACCAGCCGCAGGCTCTTCACCCAAGTCCCAGGGGCCAGGACGAGGCAGGGAGGGAGCAGGAGGGGCATCCTCCTCCACCAGCCTGAGACCACGCAGGGAGGCCACGTCAGCAGGCTGGACCCTGTGCAGGATGGAGCCGTCTCCTGGGCAACGCGTCCCACAGGGCCTCAGGGGCTCCTCCCAGACCCGGCTCTGAATCCCAAACTTTGCACAAGGCAAGTTCCCCACCGTCTTCATGGACATACTTATCACATTTCACAGACAACATAAACGTGACTTTAAGTATCAAACATCTTTAATGTCTTTATTTCTCAGGAAGGGACAGTGAACGCTCCTCCATGAAGGGCCGTTTCCTGTAAGGAGCAGGTAAAACATCCGCTCTACTCAGTTCTCCAGTGAGCACCCTTTCCTTGTGCTGCTCCAGTGTCCAGCAACCACCTGCCTGCCTTCAGAGCCATTTAAGGGTCCAGCCTCTGAGACGCTGTTCCGAATTCCAGCTTTGAAAACAACGCCCACAGTCTCTTGCTGTTCCCTGATTGTTATTGGGCTCTAATTTCTCTGCTTTTTTAGTTCCAAATCTGGAAAATTGACTTGGGGAGTCCCCTCTGTGAAGGCAACTTTTTGGCGACCAGACCCCTGAAGGACAGGCCAACAGAGGGGTCGGAAGTGGGGCATCTCAGAGGCAGGTGGTGCCCCTGGAAGTCAGCCCACAGACGGGGTGGGGGTGGGGCCTTATTTTCACAGTCGGAGCTGGATTGCCCAAAAGTGAACAAGAAGACAGCTGTCCACGCCGCCGACTTTCCTGAAGGACAGCCTGTTCTAGCCGCATCTCCCACCATTCAGACCGGCCCCTTCCCTCCACTGAAGACCTTCCCACTAGGCAGACAAAGGCCTCCTTCCTAGCAACACACCCACTCTCCTGCCTTATTGTGGCTCCTCTCCCACTCTAAAGATGAACCAGGCTGACAAAGAGCTACTGTACAGCCCAGGGAACTCTGCTCAGTATTCTATAACTTAATTGGGAAGGGAATTCGAAAAAGAATAGATGTGTGTATAACTGAATCGCTCTGTTGTGCGCCTGAAAGTAACACAACATTGTTAATCAACTGTGTGTGTGTGCACGGCATGTCCAACTCTGCAAGCCTGTGGACCACAGCCCGCCAGGCTCCTCTGTCCACGGGAACTCTCCAGGCAAGAACACTGGAGTGGGTTGCCATGCCTCCTCCAGGGGATCTCCCAACCCAGGGGTTGAACCCATGTCTCATGTCTAACCTACCTTGGCAGACAGGTTCTCTGGGAAGCCTAATCAACTATGCTCCAATATAAAATAAAAAGTTAAAATAAAAAACGAACCAACCCTCTCAAGACCACAAACCTCACTGCTGAGGGTTTGCTAAAAGAATGAACTCAGAAATTCAAACCAGCTCTGAACTGTGATCTCAAATGAGAGGAAAACACCTCAGTGGTTCTATAAGCTGCTGTCTTAGGAAACATATTATTCTGAGAACCATAGAGTGAGCCCAGAGAGCTTGGAAGATTCATTGCTACTTACCTGTATTTACTGCCTCCAAGCAAGCCTTGGAGTTTCTTGGGTTCCTAAAAAATATTTCTCAGAAATGCCATTTCCGGACTGAAATTATGATCCATGTAAAGGAATCATGGTCCCAAGGCACCTGGTGGCTTTAAAGATGGTTATAGATGCAAGGAAGCAAACGAAGCCTCATCAGGCCCTCGGATGGAGTGGGCTGGGAAGTGCCACCTTCCAACCAGCCAACGGGACGAGAATTACGGGCACAACCTCAGTGATGGCAGAGGTGCCGGTGGACACTGACGCCGATTCTGCCTCAGCTCCCAGGCCGAGCCTCCTGCGCCTCGAGAACTGGACTCGGAGGTGGCCACACTTGCTGAATGCCCACAGACAGCGGGAGTAACAGATGAGAAGTCTCAGCTTTGGAGTGAGGCCAGTGGAGGCTTAGATCCCAGCTCGGCCGTCTACCATCTGTGTCCTTTGCCCAAAGACAAAGCGTCCGCTTCTTCATCTACGGTTGAGGATAAAGTAACTGGAGCACCTTCAGTCCCTGAGTCAGGAGGACCGTGCATGAAAGCCTGGGAACACAGGAAGCATCTGCTGGACTTCACTGGTCTTTCTGGGAGCTCCTGGACCTGTAAAGGGAGGACTGTGCCTTCTGGCCATGGGGAGGACAAGGTGGTCTGTATCCACACACTGGCCGGCTGAGGGCACGGAACCGCCCCCCAGCCCGGGCACCTCCTCTGCAGCCCTGAAGCACCGTCGCCTCTCCTGGGTGCAGTTTCCTCTGCCCCTCACCCCCAACTCCACCGTGAGCTGGAGCAGGAGTCTGAGCAGGCAGGCAGCTCCAACAAGGGGACAGCTGTCCACCCCCCAGTCTCTGAGCAGGAAGGCAGGGCCCACAGGAGCACAGCCGGCAATGCCAAGAATGTTCAAACTACCACACAATCGCACTCATCTCACACACTAGCAAAGTAATGCTCAAAATTCTCCAAGCGAGGCTTCAACAGTATGTGAACCAAGAAATTCCAGATGTACAAGCTGGATTTAGAAAAGGCAGAGGAACCAGAGATCAAATTGCCAACATCCATTGGATAATAGAAAAATAAAGAGAGTTCCAGATAAACATCTACTTCTGCTTTATTGTGGAGAAGGAAATGGCAACCCATTCCAGTATTCTTGCCTGGAGAAGCCCACGTACTGTAGCCTGGTGGGCTACAGTCCACAGGGTTGCAAAGAGTCAGACACAACTGAGCTACTTTTACTTCACCTTCTGCTTTATTGACTACACCAAAGCCTTTGATTATGCCAAATCAAAAGACTCTTGCTCCCTGGAAGAAAAGCTATGACAAACTTAGGCAGTATATTAAAAAGCAGAGACATTACTTTGCTGACTAAGGTCCATCTAGTCAAAGCTATGGTTTTTCCAGTAGTCATCCAGGGATGTGAGAGTTGGACCATAAAGAAAGCTGAGTGCTGAAGAACTGATGCTTTTAAACTGCAAGGAGATTAAACAAGTCAACCTTAAAGGAAATCAACCCTGAATGTTCATTGGAACAACTAATGCTGAAACTGAAGCTCCAATCCTTTGGCTACCTGATGTGAAGAACTGACTCACTGGAAAAGACCCTGATGCTGGGCAAGATTGAAGACAGGAGGAGAAGGGGACAACAGAGGATGAGATGGTTGGGTGGCATCACTGACTTGATGGACATGAGTTTGAACAAGCTTGGGGAATGGGTGATGGACAGGGAAGCTTGATGTGCTACAGTCCATGGGGTCGCAAAGAGTCAAACATGACTGACTGACTGAACTGAACTGAACTGAAAGCCTTTGACTGTGTGGATCACAACAAACTGTGGAAAATTCTTCAAGAGATGGGAATAACAGACCACTTGATTTGCCTCCTGAGAAATCTGTATGCAAGTCAAAAAGCAACAGTTAGAACTGGACATGGAACAATGGACTCATTCCAAATTGGGAAAGGAGTACATCAAGTACATGTCACCTTGCTTATTTAACTTCTGTGCAGAATATATCATGTGAAATGCCAGTGTGGATGAAACACAAGCTGGAATCAAGATTGCCAGAAAAAATATCAATAACCCCAGATATGCAGATGACACCACCATCATGGCAGAAAGTGAAGAGGAACTGAAGAACCTCTTGATGAAAATGAAAGGGAAGAGTGAAAAAACAGGCTTAAAAACTCAACATTCATAAAACTAAGACCATGGCATCTGGTCCCATCACTTCATGGCAAATAGATGGAGAAACAGCGGAAACAGGGACAGACTTTATTTTGGGGGGCTCCAAAATCACTGCAGATGGTGGCTGCAGCCATGCAATTAAAACACTCTTGCTCCTTGGAAGAAAAGCTATGACAAACATAGACAGCATATTAAAAAGTAGAGATATTACTTTGCTGATAAAGGTCTGTCTAGTCAAAGCTATGGTTTTTTCCAGTAGTCATGCATGGATGCGAGAGTTGGACCATAAAGAAATCTGAGTGTCAAAGAACTGATGCTTTTGAACTGTGGTGTTGGAGAAGACTCTTGAGAGTCCCTTCCTTGCACTGCAAGGAAATCAAACCAGTAAATCCTAAAGGAAATCAGTCCTGAATATTCATTGGAAGGACTGTTTGCTGAAGCTGAAACTCCAATACTTTGGCCATCTGATGCAAAGAACTGACTCATTGGAAAAGACCCTGATGCTAGGCAAGACTGAAGGCAGGAGAAGGGGACGACAGAGGATGAGATGGCTGGATGGCATCACTGACTCAATGGACATGAGTTTGAGCAAGCTCCGGGAGTTGGTGATGGACAGGGAGGCCTGCAGTGCTGCAGTCCATGAGGTCGCAAAAAGTCAGACACAACTGAGCAACTGAACTGAACTGAACTGGATTTTAAAGTCTACATAGAGTTTGCACTGAAACATCTGGTGAATGAACAAAAGTGGGCACTATTGGAGTCACCAAAGGAGGAAGGAGTTCAGCTCAGAGAAAGCCAATGAGTCGCGATGCCGACCTTGACTGGCGGCACCCCTGCCTCTCATGGGCAGCATGTTGCAGGGCAGGAGAGGACACAGGCCACGCTAGCTATCAGCAGAAAGAATTCCCATGGAAGACACCCAAGAGAGGGTGAGCACATTCTGCAGAGCACCTTAAACTTCCTCAAGGTCCTTTGTCACACTAATCACCTTCTGCAAGGAGCATTCAGCCATCGAGTGCCTTCAAGATCTACATTCTGCAGCCAGGCCCCTGTTCACCTTCACCCCTCAGGCACCTCTGACCCCACTCTGTAATGCCCCAGCCCTTTCTCTGAGCTCTTCTGGCCAACTACATGCCTCCACCTCCACCCTGCCCTGAGCTCCCAGACACACTGCTGTGTCTCCATCAGCTCACACGCCAGTTTGGCATCTGCAGAAAGTGTCACTGAACCATGCTGTATCCTGGGCTTGATGGTGCTGGGAGGTGAGACTAGAGGTAGTCCCTACACAGCATCATGTTTGTGACACATTTTGTCCTTAAGTGTATTTTCACAAGGCACACAACTTATTGCCAGGAGTCAATGCAAACATCTATGTATTTAAACTCTACATTTGTGTAATGTCAAAGGGGTTTCCAGGGGCTCTATTTCTGTTGGTTTGAATTCAAGAATGTCCAGAGCACATGTTTCTAAATGGAAGGT
The DNA here is from genome assembly GCF_002263795.3 of Bos taurus. NCBI lineage: Eukaryota > Metazoa > Chordata > Mammalia > Artiodactyla > Bovidae > Bos > Bos taurus. The sequence continues at coordinate 50,451,673 of NC_037353.1, forward strand.
ACTGGGTGTCAATGAATTTAGTCTTTGTTCCCAATAGAAGATGCCACCTAACGAGCACATTTCAGGTTATGATAACTTGACATTTTCGGTTTCCTTGAGCCAGCACTTGATACTTTTAGACAGTGAGCTTATAGTTTTTCTGCTAAAAATGTAAGGACTTCTGTGAGGGTTGCCTTGACATCCTTGTCCCTCAGGGTACAGATGAGAGGGTTCAAGCTGGGGCTCACAGTGAAATAAAGCACTGCCATCACCCTGCCAGTCCCTGGGAGCAGCTGGAGAAAGGGCTCAGGTAGGTGTATATGATGGTGGAGTAGTACATGGTCACCACGATGAGGTGGGACGAGCAGGTGGAGAAGGCTCACCACTTCCCCTCAGCTGTACAAATCTCAGGATGGTGGAGATGATGAAGCCATAGGACACCATTGTGAGCAGGACATTCAGCACAGCAAAGAAGACGTCACAACTGCCATGATATCATTCACACAGGTGGAGGAGAAGAGCGGGAGCAGAGGGGCAATCTCACAAAAGTGGTCGACCACATTGGGCCCGCGGCAGGTCAGCTGTAGCATCAGGCAGCTGTTGGCTCCAGCCCCGAGTGTGCTGACTCCCCACACAGCCCCCGCCAGTGCAGCACACACCCTGGGGCTCATCATGGAGCCATAGTGCAGCAGCCAGCAGATAGCCATGTCATGGTCATAGGCCATGGCCGCGAAGAACAGCACCTCCCCCACCACTGACGATAACAGGAAGAACCTCTGGGCCATGCAGCCCCCATAGGAGATGCTTTTCTTCCCTGCCACCAGAATCTCGAGCAGCTTGGGCACCATGGTGCATGAGCAGACAACATCCAGCACAGACAGGTTGACCAGGAAGAAGTACGTGGGGGTACGGAGCCCAGAGCTACAAGTGATGGCTGCCACAATGAGGGAATTGCCACAGAGCACCATGCAGTAGAGAGACAGGAAAAGGCTGAAGAAGAGGACCTGGAGCTGTGGTGTCTGAGGAGCCCTGAAAGATGAATTCTGTCACCAGTGACTGGTTCCTCATGGCCTTGGACTACTCTGCTCAGACTCTGTCTTTCTCTACAGCTGCACTGGAAAAAAGTGTGAAATTTGTGGTCTAGATAGATAGGTAGGTCAAGATCCTTCACAGCTCAAACCCACCCAGAATTAGAGCAATTGTAAGTCACGTTATACTCAGGCACCATCAACTAAGATGCTCCTCTCAGAGAAATGGGCAGCAGCTCTGTCCCTCTGCTGCCACTGCACTGGACAGAGCTCACATCTTCCCATGTGCTCTCACCGCCCTCACAGCAGAAAGACCTCCAAAGTGCGAACCTGGCTGTACGGGGGCCTGCTAGAGCCCTTCAGGAAGACAGCGTCCCTGTGCTCCACCCCAGCCACAGAGCGTCCAGCCTCACCCCCCTCGCAACACCCCATCCTGTTTGCCTGACCCCAAGCATGGGCTCCCACCTCAACGAGCACCCACCCTGATATGCAGTCTGGGCTTAGGGAAGGTGATCTGCTTAGGTGGACAGGGCTGATTCCAGGGGAGGACAGGGGGCCAGGGCTCAGAGTCAAGAGGGAGAGTCTAGTCACCGAAGGGGGCAGAACCGAGGTGCAGGCTGAGAGGTCCAGGCAGGAGCACTCACAGAGACAGATCAAAGGTGATTCAGACAACCCTTGAGCAGGCAGGAGCTCATAGTCAAAGCCCAAGGTGAACACAAGAGGGGCACAGAGGAGAGTGTTCTCCCCAAGCGCAGTGCTGCTCTTTCTGCCCCACTGGATACCCAGACCCCAGAATGATGCCTCCAGGCTGGGGAAGGGTGGGCTCATGGACACTGGTATGGACTTGGGTCCACTCTGCAGAGGTGACCTTGCTCACAGCCCTTATCCCGGCTGACGCTGTGCTGACATTTTAGAAATAAGCACAATTGCAGATGAATTTCACATTCCTTAGTCTTGTTTGTTGTTCATGAAAGTAGATACAGAGAAACATTTCAAGAAGGGGCCTGTAAATGACAGGTGCAGAAGCCTTGGTTTGCTGAGAAGGCTGTGTGCCTCTGAGCACTTCAGAAAGACACAATTATTGAGGCTTGTAGAGTCTCTTAGCTGGGCCTGGACAGGCTTCCTGCCTCAGGCATATTGTGTGTCTCTACAGACACACTGGCCCTTTCCAGACAACCAGCAAACTATTCCCAAGAAAGCAATGCTGCTGTTCCAGAATAGATCAAAGTCTTATTTATTATTGAGTGAGAGAATCTGTTTTCTTCCACCCCAAGCCCAGATCAGCTTACAGGAAAGGTCACTGAGAACCACAGACGCCCCCAGGCAGGGGGTAGTCAATTAAGTCTATAAGTGAAGCACTTTCTAAGAGTTTCCTATCACAGATGAGTGACAAATCTTACTGTCACTATTCTGGTTATGACTTTAGAGTCTCAAAGCAGAGTGCATGCCTTCCCCAAGCACACTCAAGGGCAGTTCAAGCAGCTCAAGGAAACTGTCTCTGCCTATGTGTCAGGTGTGAGTAGCCCTGGCATCTTTGCTTCGCACAAGGCCTCAGAGACATTCACCGTGGGGAAGATGGCCAGCAAGCCTGGGGACGGGGTTCCAGCTTCTGAATAGTTTCTGCTAATGACTTAGTTCTATGCAATCACTAAACACATCATTCTGGCCATGATACCTGATGTCTGGCCCTCTGAGGAGTGAGGAGACCGCAGAGCGAGCTGCTTCCAGAGCTGTGAGCACCTGGGGCCAGAGAAGTGCTGAGTCCAGGCCCCAGGGGGTTGCAGCGCAGACAGAGGTGAGGACCCGGGTGCCAGGGGGACACAGCGTGGACAGAGGTGAGGACCCGGGCGCCAGGGGGACGCAGCGCAGACAGAGGCGAGGGCAGAGGAAACCCTGGCAGCCCTGAAGGTACAGGAGCTCCCACTCTGGTCTCCATGGGGCCAGGGCTGAGCCTGCATGGATCCTGTGCCTTCAGCTCCTTTAACAACTCAGCAAAATGATGGTCTGTCAGACAGACATACTCTCTCAAAGGGCAGAAATCAGTGAACACACTGGAAAGACTGTTCCCTCACATCCAGGCCAAACTCTCTTACAACCTGGATCACAGCCCAGGTTCATGGGCTCCACCAAGCCAAAAAGGCAGCATTCAGGCCACTGGACCCTGAGACACATCAGGTCACTGCAAATATGACAGCAGATCCTAACCCCATGACCACACTCCCCCTGAGACCTCACAGAAGGTGCACTGTCCAGAAGGAAGTGGGAACAATGTCTCATGTTGGGTCAGAAAATGTGAAAAGCATAAGCAGTGCCCACTGCGGAGGAGAGCTGTGCTGCCCCTGGGACTCCCAGCCATTGTGCAGCAGTGTCCACTGGGATGGTGGCAAGAACATGAGCATCAGTGTCTCCAGAGCCCAGCACTTCCCACAACGGTTCCCCGACCCTGGCGTCTGGGTTGCAGAGCTGGGAGGTGGCCTCGGCCACCACATCCTCATCCCCTTTCCTTCCCTGCTCACTTCTTGCCACTCAGAAAAAAAAAAAAAAATAGAACTGCTCAGTGTATATAAAAGGCTTCTTGAGCTTAGTCATTTTCCCCTACACAAATTTTGTAAAGCCAATCTCTTTCACAGTAGCAAGAGAAAAGGTTCATGGTCAGGAGTAAATACAGAGCACTATTTTAAAAATGCTATACAAACTGAAGCTTCTTTTCAAGCCTGCAGATGAACCTTAAACTGCCCAGGGAGTCACCTCAGGCTTGACACTGAGGAAACGACCTCCGTCTTGAGCAGGTGTTTACTGAGTCTTGACCCGATGCAGAGCTGGGGATTCACAAAGGCCACCACAGCAAGAGCGGCCTGCTTTAAATACACGCAGCTCTGCTGTGCGGCGTAACCAGTGAAGGTACTAACCCACTGGGACCCAGCCTCAAAGACGGTCACTTAGAAGACTTCAGAAGTCCCAGGGGCCTCTGAACGGCTGATGGCCTACAAGAGGACCCCAGGGCTCAGGCAGGGCCCTGTGGTCAAGGGAGGCAGCCTCAGCTCTCTCTCCAGGCTTCAGCTCAGCATGGAGCAAATTGAATCCAAGGAAAGAGGCACACTTGGGCAGGGGCTGTCATTTTCCTCAAAGTAAGGCAGAGAAGAAACTGACGTCCTCCCAAAGAGGCCATTGCAGGAGATGTTTCCAGAGGACAGATCCCAGATTCACACCCTTGACCACTGGTTCATCTTGGAAACACAGAGCTGAATAGCTTCCCATCAGTGATGGAGCCAAACCTTCCTCTGTGATGAAGACACAGGTGCAGGAAAGAGGATGTTACCCAATCACAGACCTGTCTGTGCCAGAACAGAACAGTCCTGTCTGGGACCAGCAGTTCTCTAACCTGCAGTTAGAGAGGCTGTGCTGCAGGCAGAGTCAGGAACTGCTGGTGGCCCCTGGGGCTAACAGGGGCTCCAAGGAGGGAGTGGGAAGGAAGGCACGAGTCTGAGCGGCAGGTGGGGTTTTGTAGACAGGCCAACAACAGCAACAAAATAGCAGCTAAGTGGTGGCCAAGCCAGTCTGAGTACCTACTGTGTGCCAAGTTCTAGTCTCCTTCCAAAACCTGATTGTATTTATTTATCTGCCGCACTGCTGGCTCTTCGCTGCCACACAGGCTTTTCCCCGGTTGTGGGGAGTGGGGCTGCCCTGTAGTGGTGAGAGCACTTCTCATTGTGGCGGCTTCTCTTGTTGAGGAGCATGGGCTCCAGGTTGATGGGCTTCAGTAGTTATGGCTCCCCAGCTCTAGAGCACAGGCTCAATATTTGGGGCGCATGGGCTTAGTTGCTCCAAGGCATGTGAGATCTTCCCAGATCAGGGATCAAGTCTGTGCCTCCTCCATTGGCAGTCAGACTTCCCACCACTGAGCCCCCAGGGAAGCCCACTCTTGTCCTTTTTTTTGACATTGTATTTGCATTTTCTCATCTTTGCTGAGTTATAATTGAGACATAAAAATTGTATCTCTTCAAGATGTAGGAGTTGATTTTTTTTCCAAGCAGTTTACATTTTTTTGTGGTAAAACACCATGACATAATGTTGATTACTTTAACCATTCAAAGTGCACAATTCAGTGGCGCTAAGTACTTTTACAACGTTTTGCAGTCATCACTATCTAGTTCCAGAACTTTTCCAGCATCCCAGTGGAAACTCCGTAACTTTTAAGTAGGGACTGCATGCTCTGCTCCACAGCCCCTGTCAACCGCCACTCTGTCTGCATCTACATATTCTGGCATTTCCTGTCAGGGATCATGCATTTTCAGTCTGGCTTCTCTCACTGAGAGTACTGTTTCCAAGTTTCCCCCAGGTTGTAGCAACAAGTAGACATACAGTAAGTACTAACTGCAGGGCCACGCCGACCTGTGGTGACCTGCACCATGGCTGACCTGCAACATGGGCGATCTGTATTGCGGGTGACCTGGTTGACCTTCACTGTGAGTGACTCACACTGTAGCTGACCTGCATTGTCATGACCTACGCTATGGGTGACCTGCACTGAGTGACCTCACTGTGGGTGACCTGCACTGTGAGTGACCTGCTCCATGGCTGACCTACACTTTTCTATACACCTGAAACTAAGACAGCATTGTAAATTAACTATGCTTCAATTTAAAAAAAAAAAGTTTTTTTAAAGTATGTAGATGGAGACATATATACCATGCTGACACTAATCAAGACAGGCAGGAGTAACCATATCAATTTCAGATAGTAGAGCTCAGAGCAAGGAAAGATATCAGGTATAAAGGATGTTCCATAATATAGTTGTGTTGTTTCTCCAAGAAGACACAACAGTTCTTAACATGCACCTAACAAAAGAGGTTCAAGCCATGTTAGACAAAGTGACAGAACTTTAATAGTGATGCAGGGAGATCAAGATGATGGAATAGGAGGATGAGTTTTAAAAGACAGAAATTAGAGCAAACAGCTTTTCTGACCACAGTGGCATGAAGCTAGAAATAAATGATATAAAGAAAAATGGTTACAACACAAAGGCATGGAAAGTAACCAACATGCTATTTAAAAAAAAATAACAGTGGAAGGGGCGGTCCGAAAATAACAGAGGAGTAGGACAGAGAGACCGCTTTCTCCCCCACAAATTCATCAAAAGGTCAGTTGAATCTTGAACAACTTTCACAGAACAACTTCTGAATGCTGGTGGAAGACACCAGGCACCCAGAAAGGTAGCCCATTCTCTTTGAAAGGAGAAGTCTTGAGGCAACTGTAAGAGAAAGACTGAAAGCCAGCGGCAGGAGGTTTAATTCCAGAACTTTAGAACATCAGAAAACTCCTGACTGCAGGAAACACTAATAGATGGGAGCTCACCAAAAGTCTCCACACCCACACTGAAACCAAGATCCACCCAACAGCCAACAAGCTGCAGTGCAAAACACATCACGCTAATTCTCCAGCAAAATGGGAACACAATCCCAAACATTAAAAGGCAGGTGTCCCAAAGCCATGCCAAACCCACAAACACCCCAAAACTCCCAACCGGACGCTTCATTTCACCCCAGAGAGAAAAGATCCAGCTCACCCACCAGAACACAGATGCAAGCTCCCCCAACCAGGAAACCTTGACAAGCCACTGGTCCAACCCCACCCACAGGGAGTAGACTCCACAATTAAGAGGAGCCATGAACTTCCAGCCTCAGAAAGGGCACCCGAAACACAGCAATCTAAACAAAATGAAAAGGCAGAGAAATATTCAGCAGGTGAAGGAACGTGACAAAAACCCCCCAAACCAAACCAAAGAAGAGGAGATGAGGAGTCTACCGGAAAAAGAATTCAGAATAACAATGGTAAAGATGATCCAAAATCTTGAAAACAAAATGGAGTTACAGATAAATAGGCTAGAGACAAGGATTCAGAAGACACAAGAGATGTTTAACAAGGACCTAGAGGAAATAAAGAAGAGTCAATCAATAATGAACAATCCAATAGCTGAAATTAGAAGCACTCTGGAGGGAGCCAACAGTAGAATAACTGAGGCAGAAGAGAGGATAAGTGAGGTGGAAGGTAGAATGGTGGAAATAAATGAAGCAGAGAGGAAAAAAATAAAAATTAAAAGAAGTTAGGACAACTTCAGAGGCCTCTGGGACAATGTTAAATGCCCCAACATTAAAATCAGGTCTTCCCTGATAGCTCAGTTGGTAAAGAATCTGCCTGCAATGCAGGAGACCCTGGTTCAATTCCTGGGTTGGGAAGATCTGCTGGAGAATGGATAGTCTACCCACTCCAGTATTCTTGGACTGGCCTTGTGGTTCAGCTGTAAAGAATCCACCTGCAGTGTGGGAGACCTAGGTTCAATCCCTGTGTTGGGAAGATCCCCTGGAGAAGGGAAAGGCTAACCACTCCAGTATTCTGGCCTGGAGAATTCCATGGACTATATATAGTCCATGGGGTCATAAAGAGTCAGACACAACTGAGCGACTTTCACTTCACTTCGCTTCAAATCATAGGTGTCCCAGAAAAAGAAAACAAAAAGAAAGGGTATGAGAAAATACTTGAGGAGATAATGGTTGAAAACTTCCCTAAAATGGGGAAGGAAAGAGCCACCAGACAGTCCCAAACAGGATAAACCCAAGGCAAAACACCCCAAGACACATATTAATCAAGCTAACAAAAATCAAACACAAAGAGCAAATATTTAAAGCAACAACTAACCCACAAGGGGATCCCCATAAGGATAACAGCTGATTTTTCAATAGAAACTCTTCAGGCCAGAAGGGAATGGCAGGACATACTTAAAGTGATGAAAGAGAAAAACCTACAACCAAGATTATTCTACTGAGCAAGGATCTCATTCAGATATGAAGGAAAAATCAAAAGATTTACAGACAAGCAAAAGCTGAGAGAATTCAGCACCACCAAACCAGCTCTTCAACAAATGCTAAAGGATCTTCTCTGGACAGGAAACACAGAAAAGGTTTATAAACTCCAACCCAACACAACAAAGTAAACAGTAATGGGATCATATTTATCAATAATTACCTTAAATGTAAATAGGTTAAATGCTCTAACCAAAAGACAGAGACTGGTCGAATGGATACAAAAACAAGACCCCTATATATGCTGTCTACAAGAGACCCACCTCAAGCATAGGGACACATACAGACTGAAAGTGAGGGGCTGGGAAAAGATATTTCATGCAAATGGAGACCAAAGGAAAGCAGGAGTAGCAATACTCACATCAGACAAAAATAGACTTTGAAATAAAGACCATAATAAGAATCAAAGAAGGACACCACATAATGATCAAAGGATCAATCCAAGAAGAAGATATAACAATTATGAATAGATATGCATCCAACATAGGAGCACTCCAGTACATAAGGCAAATGCTAACAAGTATGAAGGGGGAAATTAACAGTAACACAGTCATAGTGTGGGACTTTAATATCCACTCACACCTATAGATAGATCAACCAAACAGAAAATTGGCAAGGGAATACAAGCTTTAAAGGATATAACAGACCAGTTAGACCTATTTGATATCTACAGGACATTTCACCCAAAAACAATAGATTTCACCTTTTTCTCAAGTACATACAGAACATTCTCCAGGATAGATCACATCCTGGGCCATAAATCTAGCCTTGGTAAAAAATTTTTTAATGAAATCATTCCAAGCATCTTTTCTGATCATAATGCAGTAAGACTAGATGTCAACTACAGGGAAAAAAAAATATTAAAAATACAAACATGTGGAGGCTAAGCAACATGCTTCTGAAAAACCAACAGATCACAGAATAAATCAAAAAGGCAATCAAAATATGCATAGAAACAATTGAAAATGAAAACACAACAACCCAAACCTATAAGATTCAGCAAAAGCAGTGCTAAGAGGGAGGTTCATAGCAATATAAGCCTACTTCAAGAAACAAGAAAAACATCAAATAAACAACCTAACTTTACACCTAAAGCAACTTAAAAAAAGGACAGAAAAACCCCACAGTTAGTAGAAGGAAAGAAATCATAAAAATCAGAGCAGAAATAAATTAAAAAGAAATAAAGAGGACTATAGCAAAATGCAACAAAACTAGAAGGTGGGTCTTTGAGAAGATAAATAAAATAGACAAACCATTATCCAGACTCATCAAGCAAAAAAGAAAGAAGAATCAAATCAATAAAATTAGAAATGAAAATGGAGAAATCACAATAGACAACACACAAATACAAAAGATCATAAGAGACTACTATAAGCAAGTATATGCCAATAAAATGGAAAACTTGGAAGAAATGGACAAATTCTTAGAAAAGTATAACCTTCCAAAACTGAACCAGGAAGAAGTAGAAAGTCTTAACAGACCTATCACAAGCACGGAAATCGAAACTGTAATCAAAAATCTTCCAACAAACAAAAGCCCAGGACCAGATGGCTTCACAGCTGAATTCTACCAAAAATTTAGAGAAGAACTAACACCTATCCTACTCAAATTCTTCCAGAAAATTGCAGAGAAAGGTAAATTCTCAAACTCATTCTATAAGGCCACCATCACCCTAATACCAAAAACCAGACAAAAATGCCACAGAAAAAGAAAACTACAGGCCAATATCACTGATGAATATAGATGCAAAAATCCTCAACAAAATTCTAGTAAACGGAATCCAACAACATATTAAAAGATTATACATCATGACCAAGTGGGCTTTATCTCAGGGATGCAAGGATTCTTTAATATTCAAAAATTAATCAATGTGATACCATATTAACAAACTGAAAGATAAAAACCACATGATAATATCAATAGATGCAGAGAAAGCCTTTGACAAAACTCAACACAGATTTATGATAAAAATTCCCCAGAAAGCAAGCATAGAAGAAACATACCTTAACATAATAAAACAAACCCACAGCAAACATTTTCCTCAATGGTGAAAAATTGAAAGCATTTCCTCTAAAATCAGGAACAAGACAAGGATGCCCACTCTCACCACTACTATTCAACATAGTTTTGAAAGTCCTAGCCACAGCAATCAGAGAAGAAAAAGAAATAAAAGGAATCCATATTGGAAAAGAAGTAAAATTCTTTTTGCAGATGGCATGATCCTCTACATAGAAAACCTTAAAGATACCACCAGAAAATTACTAGAGCTAATCAATCAATATATAAAGTTGTGGATATAAAGTTAATACACAGAAATCCTTTGCATTCCTGTACATTCAGTTCAGTTCAGTCACTCAGTCGTGTTCGACTCTTTGTGACCCCATGGACTGCAGCATGCCAGGCCTCCCTGTCCATCACCAACTCCCAGAGTTTATCCAAACATGTCCATTGAGTTGGTGATGCCATCCAACCATCTCATCTTCTGTTGTCCCCTTCTCCTCCTGCCTTCAATCTTTCCAAGCATCAAGGTCTTTTCAAATGAGTTAGCTCTTCGTATCAGGTGGCCAAAGTATTGGAGTTTCAGCTTCAACACCAGTCCTTCCAATGAGTATTCAGAACTGATCTCCTAATTTAGGATGTACTGGTTGTATCTCCTTGCTGTCCAAAGGACTCACAAGAGTCTTCTCCAACACCACAGTTCAAAAGCATCAATTCTTCAGCACTCAGCTTTCTTTATGTTCTAACTCTCACATCCATACATGACAACTGGAAAAACCATAGCCTTGACTAGATGGACCTTTGTTGGCAAAGTAATGTATCTGCTTTTGAATGTGCTGTCTAGGTTGGTCATAACTTTCCTTTCAAGGAGTAAGCATCTTTTAATTTCATGGCTGCAATCACCATCTGCAGTGATTTTGGAGCCCAAAAAAATAAAGTCAGCCACTGTTTCCCCATCTATTTGCCATGAAGTGATGGGACTGGATGCCATGATCTTGGTTTTCTGAATGTTGAGCTTTAAGCCAACTTTCTCACTCTCCTCTTGCACTTTCATCAAAAGGCTCTTTAGTTCTTCTTCACTTTCTGCCATAAGGGTGGTATCATCTGCATATCTGAGGTTATTGATATTTCTCCCAGCAATCTTGATTCCAGCTTGTGCTTCTTCCAGCCCAGTGTTTCTCATAATGTACTCTGCATATAAGTTAAATAAGCAGGGTGACAATATATGGCCTTGACATACTCCTTTTCCTATTTGGAACCAGTCTGTTGTTACATGTCCAGTTCTAACTGTTGCTTTTTGACCTGCATACATATTTCTCAAGAGGCCAGTCAGGTGGTCTGGTATTCACATCTCTTAGATAATTTTCCACAGTTTTTGGCAATCCACACAGTCAAAGGCTTTGGCATAGTCATTAAAGCAGAAATAGATGTTTTTCTGGAACTTTCTTGCTTTTTTGATGATCCAGCAGATGTTTGCAATTTGATCTCTGATTCCTCTGCCTTTTCTAAAACCAACTTGAACATCTGGAAGTTCACGGTTCATGTATTGTTGAAGCCTAGCTTGGAGAATTTTGAGCATTACTTTGCTAGTGTGTGAGATGAGTGCAATTGTGCAATAGTTTGAGAATTCTTTGGCATTGACTTTCTTTGGGATTGGAATGAAAACTGACCTTTTCCAGTCCTGTGGCCACTGCTGAGTTTTCCAAATTTGTTGGCATATTGAGTGCAGCACTTTCACAGCATCATCTTTTGGGATTTGAAATAGCTCAACTGGAATTCCATCACCTCCACTAGCTCTGTTCGTAGTGATGCTTTCTAAGGCCCACTTGACTTCACCTTCCAGGATGTCTGGCTCTAGGTGAGTGATCACACCATCGTGGTTATCTGGGTCATGAAGATCTTTTTTGTACAGTTTTCTGTGTATTCTTGCTACCTCTTCTTAATATCTTCTGCTTCTATTAGGTCCCTACCATTTCTGTCCTTTATTGAGCCCATCTTTGCATGAAATGTTCCCTTGGTATCTCTAATTTTCTTGAAGAGATCTCTAGTCTTTCCCATTCAATTGTTTTCCTCTATTTCTCTGCACTGATCACTGAGGAAGGCTTTCTTATCTCTCCTTGCTATTCTTTGAAACTCTGCATTCAAACGGGTATATCTTTCCTTTTCTCCTTTGCTTTTCACTTCTCTTCTTTTCACAGCTATTTGTAAGGCCTCCTCAGACAGCCATTTTGCTTTTTTGCATTTCTTTTTCTTGAGGATGGTCTTGCTCCCTGTCTCCTGTACAATGTCATGAACTGCTGTCCATAATTCATCAGGCATTCTGTCTATCAGATATATTCCCTTAAATCTACTTCTCACTTTCACTGTATAATCATAAGGGATTTGATTTCAGTCATACCTGAATGGTCTAATGGTTTTCCCCACTTTCTTCAGTTTAAGTCTGAATTTGGCAATAAGGAATTCATGATCTGAGCCACTAACAATGAAAAATGGAAAGAGAAATTAAGGAAACAATCCCATTCACCATTGAAACAAAAAGAATAAAATACTTACGAATAAATTTACCTAAAGAAACAAAATACCCATATATAGAAAACTATAAAACACTGATGAAATAAATCAAAGATGACACAAATAGATGGAGAAATATACCATCTTGATGGATTGGAAGAATCAATATAGTGAAAATGAGTACACTACCCAAAGCAATCTTTAGATTCAAGGCAATCCCTATCAAGCTACCAACAGTATTTTTCACAGAACTAGAACAAATAATTTCACAGTTTGTATGGAAACACATAAAACTTCAAATAGCCAAAACAATGTTGAAAAGAATAATGGAACTGGAGAAATCAACCTTCCTGACTTCAGACTACAGTCCTCAAAACAGTATGGTACTGGCACAAAGACAGAAATATACATCAATGGAACAAAATAGAAAGCCTAGAGATAAATCCACACACCTATAGGCACCTTATCTTTGACAAAGGAAGCAAAAATATACAATGGAGAAAAGACAGTCTCTTTAACAAGTGGTCCTGGGAAAACTGGCCAACCACCTGTAAAAAAAATGAAACTAGAATACTTCCTAACAACATACACAAAAATAAGCTCAAAATGGATTAAAGATATAAATATAAGACCAGAAACTATACAACTCTTAGAGGAAAACATAGGCAGAACACACTCTGACATAAATCGTGGCAAGATCCTCTATGACCCACCTCCCAGAGTAATGGAAATAAAAATAAACAAATGGGACCTAATTAAACTTAAAATCTTTTGCACAGTGAAGTAAACTATAAGCCAGGTAAAAAGGCAGTCTTCAGAATGGGAGAAAATAATAGCAAATGAAATAACTGACAAAGAATTAATCTCCAAAATATACAAGCAGCTCTTCCAGCTCAGTACCAGAAAAATAAACAACCCAATCAAAAAGTGGGCCATAGAATTAAACAGACATTTCTCCAGAGAAGACATACAGATGGCTAACAAACACATGACAAGATGGTCAACATCACTCATCAGAGAAATGCAAATGAAGTACCATTTCTTGCCAGTCAGAATGGCTGTCATCAAAAAGTCTACAAACAATAAATGCTGGAGAAAACGTGGAGAAAAGGGACCCTCTTTCACTGTTGGTGGGAATGCAAACAAGTATAGCCATTATGGAGAACAGTGTGGCTATTCCTTAAAAAACTGGAAATAGAACTGCCATATGACCCAGCAATCCCACTGCAGGGCATACACCCTGAGGAAACAAGAATTGAAAGAGACACATGTACCCCAATGTTCATTGCAGCACCATTTACAATAGCTAGGACATGGAAGCAACCTAGATGTCCATCGGCAGATGAATGGATAAGGAAGTTGTGATACATATACACAATGGAATATTATTCAGCTATAAAAAAGAACACTTTTGAGTCAGTTCTAATGAGGTGGATGAAACTGGAGCCTCTTATACAGAGTGAGGGAGAAGGCAATGGCACTCCATTCCAGTACTCTTGCCTGGAAAATCCCATGGACTGAGGAGCCTGGTAGGCTACAGTCCATGGGGTCTCAGAGTCAGACATGACTGAGCAACCTCACTTTCACTTTTCATTTTCATGCATTGGAGAAGGAAATGGCAACTCACTCCAGTGTTCTTGCCTGGAGAATTCCAGGGACAGAGGAGCCTGGTGGCCTGCCGTCTATGGGGTTGCACAGAGTTGGACATGACTGAAGAGACTTAGCAGCAGCAGCAGCATAGAGTGAAAAAGGTCAGAAAGAGAAACACCAATACAGTATATTAATGCACATAAATGGAATTTAGAAAGGTGATAATGATGACCCTACATAAAAGACAGCAAAAGAGACACAGATGTAAAGAACAGACTTTCAGACTATGTGGGAGAAGGTGAGGGTGGGATGATTTGAGAGAATAGCATTGAAATATATAAAATAGATGACCAGCTCAAGTTCGATGCAGGAAGCAGAACACTCAAAGTCAGTGCTCTGGAACAACTCAGAGGGATGGCATGGGGAGAGAGGGGGGTTCAAGATGGGGGGACACATGTGCATCTGTGGCTGATCCATGTGGATGTATGGCAAAAACCACCACAATATTGTAATTAGCCTCCAATTAAAATAAATTTAATTTAATTTAAAAAATAACAGTGGGTCAATGAAGAAATCAAAGAGGTAATCAGAAAATACCTTCAGGCACATGAAAATCAAAATGCAACTTTCGCAAAGTAGCTCTAAGAGGAAGGTTTGTGGCAATACAGACCTACATCAAGAAACAGGAAAAAATAAATAAATAACAATCTTTTATCTAAAAGAATTAGAAAAAAATAACAAAGCCCAAAGTCAGCAGAAGAAAATAAATAATAAAGATCAGAAGAAGTTAAGTAACATAGAGCCAAAAATATATGTATATATAGAAAATATCAATAAAACCAAGGGCTGGTTTTTGAAAAGATAAACAAAATTCATAAGCTTTGAGTCGGGCTCATTAGGGGAAAAGACAAAGGGCCCAAATAAGCAAAATAAGAAATGAAACTACAACTTACATCACAGAGATACAATAAAATCATAAGAGAATTCTATGTACAGTTATATACCAAAACATTAGACAACCTATAAGAAGTGTATATATTCCTAAAAACCATAATTTTTCAAAACTGAATCAGGAAGAAAAAGATAATCTGAACAGACCAATCCCAAGTAGTGAAATGGAATATGCAATCCCAAACTTCCAGCAAACCTTGTCGTTGGGTGGCTTGGCAGCCCGGTGTGGCCGTGGCCGCTGCTGTGCGAGGAGGGACCTGCGCTGACACCTGACGCACACCGGCTGGGTGTCAGTCTGCAGCTCTCCTTAGGTGCCAAAGAACAAGAGGAAAAGTGAGGTGTTTGACCCCTACACACACCTCTTACTGCATTTGTTGTGACCAGTGAATGAGTTCACAAGTCTAAAAACTGAATGTGTTGATGAATCTGTTAAAAGAGTTAATAAAAGAATACAGTCACCATGGGGCTTCCCTGGTGGCTCAGTTGGTAAAGAATCTGCCTGCAATGTGGGAGACCTGGGTTCGATCCCTGGATTGGGAAGGTCCCCTGGAGGAGGGCATGACAACCTACTCAGTATCCTTGCCTGGAGAATCTCCATGGACAGACGAGCCTGAGGCTACAGTCCATGGGGTCGCAGAGTCGGACACGACCGAGCAAATCAGCACAGCACAGCACAGCCACCATCTGCAGTGGCTTCCACTGTTTCCTCATCTATTTGCCATAAAGTGATGGGATTGGATGCTATGACCTTAGTTTTTTTTTAATGTTGGGTTTTAAGCCAGCTTTTTCACTCTCCTCTTTCACTTTTCATCAAGAGGTTCTTTAGTTCTGCTTCACTTTCTGCCATAAGGGTGGTGTCATCTGCATACCTGAGGTAATTGATATTTTTCCTGTCTATCTTGATTCCAGCTTGTGCTTCATCCAACTCAGCATTTCACATGATGTATTCTGCATATAAGTTAAATAATCAGCATGATAATACACAGTCTTGTCATTCTCCTTTTCCAAAAGAAACAGTTCAGTTCAGTTCAGTTCAGTTACTCAGTCATGTCCAACTCTTTGCAACCCCATGGACTGCAACAGGCCAGGCATCCCTGACAATCACTGACTCCAAGAGCTTGCTCAAACTCATGTCCATTGAGTCAGTGATGCCATCCAACCATCTCATCCTCTGTCATTCCCTTCTCCTCCTGCCTTCAACCTTTCCCAGCATCAGGGTCTTTTCCAATGAGTCAGTTCTTTGCATCAGATGACCAAAGTATTGGAGTTTCAGCGTCAGCAACAGTCCTTCCAATGAATATTCAGGACTGATTTCCTTTAGGATTTACTGGTTTGATTTCCTTGCAGTCCAAGGGACTCTCAAGAGTCTTCTCCAACACCACAGTTCAAAAGCATCAGTTCTTTGGTGCTCAGCTTTGGCATCAATGAAAACAGTGACAGACTTTATCTTCTTGGGATCCAAAATCACTGCAGATGGTGATGGCAGCCATGAAATTAAAAGATGCTTGCTTCTTGGAAGAAAAGCTATGGCAAATCTAGACAGCATATTAAAAAACAGAGACATTACTTTGCCAGCAAAGATCCATATAGTCAAAACTATGGTTTTTTCCAGTAATCATGTATGGATGTGAGAGTTGGATCATAAAGAAAACTGAGCACTGAAGAGTTGATGATTTTGAACTGTGGTGTTGCAGAAGACTCTTGAGAGTCCCTTGGACAGCAAGGAGATCCAACCAGTCCATCCTAAAGGAAATCAATCCTGAATATTCATTGAAAGAACTGATGCTGAAGATGAAGCTTCAACACTTTGGCCACCTGATGCAAAGAACTGACTCATTGGAAAAGACCCTGAAGCTGGGTAAGATTGAAGGCAGGAGAAGGTAGTGACAAAGATGAGATGGTTGGATGACATCACCAACTCAGTGGACATGAGTTTGAGCAAGATCTGGGAGTTGGTGATGGACAGGGGAGCCTGGCGTGCTGTAGTCCATGGGGTCAGAAAGAGTTGGACACGACTGAGTGACTGAACTGAACTGAACTTTTCCATTGTTTCCCCATCTATTTGTCATGAAGTGATTGGACTGATGCCATGATCTTCACTTTTTGAATATTGAGTTTTAAGCCAGCTTTTTCACTTTCCTCTTTAACCTTCATCTAGAGGCTTTTTAGTTCTTCTTCACTTTCTGTAATAAGGGTGGTGTCATCTGCATATCTGAGGTTATTGATATTTCTCCCCACAATCTTGATTTCAGCTTGTGTTTCATCCAGTCCGGCATTTTGCATGATATACTCTGCATATAAGTTTAATAAGCAGGGTGACAATACGCAGCCTTATTGTGCTCCCTTCCCAATTTTGAACCAGTCCATTATTCCATGTTTGGTTCTAACTGTTGCTTCTTGACCAGCATACAGGTTTCTCAGGAGGCAGGTAAGGTGGTCTGGTATTGCCATCTTCCTAAGAATTTTCCACAGTTTGGAGGATGGTTATTTTGAGGTTCTAGCCTGCCATTTTCTAGGTCTCTTCCTTGCCTCAATACCTCCTCTCTCGGATTCATTGGCCTATCGAGTGGCGACAAGAGCAAGCTTGAACTAGGTAACAATTCGGCTTAGCCAGCCAGGAGCCTTGCTGCTTGTGGCTAGCCAGCCCCAATCAGGGAATATTGGGGCAGGACCCTAGCAGCTCCCAGGACCATTTGTTGTCCTGAGAATCTTTCCTTCAAGATTCCCTGAAGTGGCACTGACTTCTCCCAGAGCTTGGCAGCTGAGACAAGGAACCAACAAACTTCTAGAGCTGACGGACTCAATTATGTTTGGAGGGTAAGTCTGCCCAATTTGATAGCTGCTTCAGCCAGTTTGCTTGTTTTATGTGTCCTTTTGTGTTGACAGCCAACAGGTTCGATTTTGGAGGGTAAGTCGCTCTGGTGTGTACACCGGGAACATTTCTCCCCTCCAATCTGGTCTTTTCCTTTATGGGATAAGCCAATTTGGTTGGGTACCCATTTGCAGAGAGGAGGTGCTGTTGGACTCTACCCTGAACCAGTTCATTGGGAACTAGTCCTCATGGAGCAAGTTCACCCCAGTTGAAATTAGCTCATTTGAAGGGTAATTTTATTTACCTGATTTGGGAACTGGTCCAGTTGGGGCTTCCCTTGTAGCTCAGTCAGTTAAGAATCTGCCTGCGATGCAGGAGCTGCTGCTGCTGCTGCTGCTAAGTCGCAATGCAGGAGACCTGGGTTCAATTCCTGGGTCGGGAAGATCCCCTGGAGAAGGAAATGGCAACCCACTCCAGTATTCTTGCCTGGAGAATCCCCATGGACAGAGGAGCCTGGCAGGCTACAGTCGAAGGGGTTGCAAGAGTCAGACACAACTTAGTGACTAAACCACCACCACCAGTTGGAACCAGTTCTTTTGGGAGCTAGCTCTTGTGGGAGTGGGTAGCCTAGCTGGAGTTAGTTCATTTGTTTTACAGGGTACACTGACCCTGTCTGGAATCGATTTGTCTGTGCGTCAATACTGGAGTCTGCCATTTTTGTTGGAAGAATTTTCCACAGTTTGTTGTGACTCACACAGTCAAAGGCTTTAGCACAGTCAATGAAGCAGAAGTAGATGTTTTTCTGGAACTCTATTATTTTTTCTATGATCCAACAGATGTTGGCAAGTTGACCTCTGGTAATGTAATGGAGTACTACTAGCTATAATAACCCTGATTTAAAAAATAATTCTGAAGTGCATTAGATATGCAAAACTTGTTAGTTTTATAACTGGAACTTAGTACCCTTTGACAATAATTCCTTAACCTTACCCCAGCCCCTGTTAACTGCCACACTGCTGTCTATTTCTGAGTTTGATTTTTTAGATTCCACGTATAAAAGAGATCTTACAGTATTTACCTCTGTCTGAATAACTCAGCCAAATGTCACAAATAGCAGGTGTCAGCTTTTCATAGGGCTGAATAGTATTCTCATGTAGATGTGCGTGTATATGTGTAGATACATACATATATCTCTACACTACACACACACATTATATATGTATACATACAAATACATACATACATGTATATATAACTGTAGTGTGCACAGGGATGTGGGTCTCTCAAGATCCTGATTCGGTCCCTTTGGATATATAGGCCCAGGAGGAAGCCTGTCGGTCAAGTGTGCTCACGCTCAGTCGTGTCCAACTCTTTGTGACCACATGGGCTGTAGCCCGCCAGGCTCCTCTGTCCATGGGATTCTCCAGGCAAGAGGACTGGAGTGGGCTGGATGCCCTTCTCCACGTTGGATCATAAAGTAGCTCTATTTTTAATTCTTTGAGGAGCTTCCGTACTCTTCTCCACAGCAGCTGCACTAGTCACACTCCCATCAACAGTGCACAAGGGTCCCTTTCTCCTCACCTACACTGTGACCTGATGAAGAGCTGCAGGCGCCCTGTACTTAGCTGAAAACTGAGTTTAAACAGGAAAAATCTTTATAATGACTCCATTCTTACACAGTTTATTTCTATCCAGTTCTGCTTAGTTTAGGTCACTTTTGGGTACTAAAAACAGTTGTGGCACTTAAAAATATTTATTCTGGAGATTATAATTGTTACCTGCATGAAGGCTAGTCTGATACATTCTAATTAAAGATTATCAAACTGAAAAAAAAAACATTGTCTCTTTTTTAATTTCGGTATTTAAAAACATTATTTATTACGCATACATTTTATTTTGGAGTAAAGAAAGAACAAGGGAACTTTCTGAGAATGTGAATGTCAGGCTTGAGGGAAGGGAGAAGGCCCGCACTTGCAGGATGATGCCCGAGGTGCTAGTGGGCACACTGACTTCATGCACACCCCAATAATGAGCACAGTCCCTCCCAAATGAAGTGACCTGGAGAAACCTGGGATGACATGTGAAGAATTCTAAACCGTGAGAAACAGTTTTCATAAAATAATAAATACAAAGTGATCCTCCATTTTTTATTGAAGTACAGTTGTGTTAGTTTGGGGTATATAACAAAGTAATTCTTATATATGTATATATATTCTTTTTCAGATTCTTTTTCCTTATAGGCTATTAAAACATATTGAGTAGATTTCCCTGTGCTATAATACAGTAGGTCCTTGTTAGTTATCTGTTTTCTATATAGTAGAGCATATCTGTTAATCCCAAACTCCTCATTTATCTCACCCCTTCCCCTTGATAACCTGTGTATATATGTGTAGAAGTACAAACAGAAAACTGTTTATACCAGAATGTTACAGGTAGGTGCCTCTCAATGGGATAACAAAGGGTTTTACTTTCGTATATTCTCCTTTCAAATGTCTTATTTTCTAGTTTATTAGCATAGAATCCATTTGCAGTTAAAAGAAACCCCATTATCCTCTTCAGGGAGTTCCTACAGCACAGAGAGCAGCAGAGACCAGGAGTCCATATGAGCCAGGAGTCCGAGCCTCAAGGGGGCTACCTTGGCCGGGCTCCTCCCTGGGGGATCTGGACACGTATTTCAGTGCAGTGCCTCCCCCAACTAGGAGGTGGGGACAGGCGCCTCTCATGCAGATTCTGGCTTCAGGATTCATGTCTGGAAGCACTTCCTGCAGCCATGCTTACCCTGAGGTCAGAGCAGCACAGATGGCAAAGCCTATGCATCTAAAGGTCAAACCACAGGGCGTGGCGCCAACAACTCTCAACACGCTGCCGACCAACACCTTCCACCCCACCCCCACCCCCCCACACACACACATATCAGGCCCTGTGTAAACTCGCACACTCCAGGATTGTACTGAGAATTCTGCCACTGGCCACCATTTCAGTGACACTTGCCAATTTCCACAGGTTTCATAAATCTCACAACCGTGAAGCTTATTTCTGATTCAGTTTATCTCAGCTCAGTCGCTCAGTCGTGTCCAACTCTTTGTGACCCCATGAATCACAGCACGCCAGGCCTCCCTGTCCATCACCAACTCCCAGAGTTCACTCAGACTCATGTCCATCGAGTCAGTGATGCCATCCAGCCATCTCATCCTCTGTCGTCCCCTTCTCCTCCTGCCCCCAGTCCCTCCCAGCATCAGAGTCTTTTCCAGTGAGTCAACTCTTCACATGAGGTCATCATTCACTGACTAACCATGTCACAAAAATGCCTCTACCAAGTCTTTCCAAAAAGAAGTCTGATGGTCTCATTGGTAGAAATCATCCCTGTATCATTCAATCTGCAGTCAGTGGTATTTACAGGGTGCCTGCCTCATACATGGTGCACATTGCTTACAGAATGAGCCAGTTTAGAGGAACAAACCCTGGTTCAAGTGTAAGAAGGTGGACCTTGTCATTGTCCTCAAAGTGTTTACAGTCTTCAGGAGACAGACAAGCACCATAGCAGGGGGAGATTTGCTCAAAGGAGACAGCCCCCAGGGAATCAAGAACACACTTCCCTCAAAGAGGCCCTTCTGTCCCCATCCCTTCAAGCCGCACAGATTCCCCACGCCCCTCCCCCAGCGCTGTGAAGCTAAATCACAAAGGAACAGAAAGGGCTCGCCCATGAAAAGCCCCTCTTCCCCAGCATCTCCCTGGGTTCCAAACCCTCCTGAGCCCAATCTTCCTGCCGTCCAGTTCTGAAGGGGAGGACAGCTGAGTTTGTGGTGGAGGGGGAAGAAAAGGAAAGAGCCTGGCCACTTTCCACACTGATGCCAGTAACATCTTTACATCATAGACTTGAAAAAGCCTTGCCAAAATATTCTCCTAAAAATCACTCACATTTAAAAAGACCACTCCTGGAAGACCACTTTGCTACCAGGGGGAACCTATCTCCCTGAAATCCGCCCCACACTCCCCCCAGTGGAAATCCCTATCCTAAGGTAGAACAGGACTAACATATCCTACCTTAATCCCTCTCATCCCTGCTCAGATCCTCCTGTGACTAAGGCAAAGGCCACCCATTGCGAATGCAGAAGCCCAAAAAAGGAGGGCTGCAGCGAAGTCCAGGCTTGTTGGAAAACAAAGATGAGGCATCTTGGGAAGAAGTTGCTAGAAGGGCTGAAGAAAGGGCCAGGTGCAGCTGGTGATCTACTACGTGCTTCTTGGGTCATGAAGCTGTCATTGGTCATCCCAGGATCCACCAGGGAAGGACAGGGCGAGTCTGGGAGGTTAAGGGGCTTCCTGAAAGTGGGGGAGAGATGCCTAGAGCTGGTCCCATGGTCTCACTATACAGTCCAGTCGGGTGAGACCTTAGGAGGCAGGATGGGCTTCCAGACAACAACCATGCCCCAGTTTAGGGAAAGCCACACTGGGCCCCGCCCTCCAGGCAAGAGGACCTTGCTGGGCGTGACCTCAGCTGCAGGACAGAAGCCTCCTGAGCGCCGCCTTGACCTCCATGTTTCTCAGCGAGTAGATGAGGGGGTTCAGGGAGGGGGCCACGGAAGTGTAGATCACTGACACCAGCTTGTCCTTGTCCAGCGAGTAGCTGGAGGCGGGGCGGATGTAAGTGTAGATGACGGTGGAGTAGTACAAGGTGACCACCAGGAGGTGGGAGGAGCAGGTGGAGAAGGCGCGCCGCTTGCCCACCGCCGAGCGCATGCGCAGGATGCTGCCGATGATGCAGCCGTAGGACAGCGTGATCACCGAGAAGTTCCCCACGGCCAGGAAGATGTCTGCCGTGAAGGCCATGGTTTCATTCAGCTGGGTCGGGGCGCAGGAGAGCTTCAGCAGAGGGGGGATCTCACAGAAGAAGTGCTCCACCACGTTGGAGCGGCAGAAGGGCAGGCGAAGCATAAGGCCTGTGTGAACGCCGGTGTTGATCAGGCTGACTGTCCACACCACCCCCGCCAAGAGCGCACACACCCGGGGGCCCATGAGGGCGCTGTAGTGCAGGGGCCGGCAGATGGCCACGTAGCGGTCATAGGCCATGGCCGAGAAGAGCAGCAGCTCGGCCCCCATGGACCACGTGAAGAAGAAGAGCTGGGCCATGCAGCCCCCATAAGAGATGGTCTTGCTGGCCACCATGCCCACCAGAAGCTCAGGTAGGATCGTGGACGTGCAGAGAATGTCCACCACAGCCAGGTTGACCAGGAAGAAGTACATGGGGGTGTGCAGGGCTGGACTGGAGTTGATGACCACCACAATGAGCAGGTTTCCAGAGAGGGCCACTGTGTACAGAAGCAGGAAGGCGGAAAAGAGCAGCGTTCGCAGCCCAGGTGTTTCTGAGAACCCCAGAATGAAGAACTCGGTGACTAGCGTCTGGTTCATCACAGCCCTGGAGGGTGCCAGCATTGTCCCTCTGAGACCATGGGCGCTGTTCCGACTCAGGCTGTAGAGAAAGAGTTTGAACTTGTTCTGAGTGTTCCCTCTTACACTCGTGTGCACAACCCACTAAGAAAGAGGATTTTAAAACTTATTTTGGCAATAAAAATGGAGCTTTGCGCTCCTGATAATTGTGGGATAATTATCAGGATTGTGGGATAATTGTGGGATAATTCTGGGAACTTTCAGTGAGAGCGACTGCCCCCTGAGGTGTGGAGAAGCTCAAATCCCCTCTCTGCCAGCGCAGGACTGAGATGGCCACTCACGGAAATTCCCAGACTCCGACTCCTGGTCAGTGTGCCAGGATTGTGCTTCCTGGCCCTCATGGAGCACATGTCGGGTGGGGTTGGGGTGGACTTCCAGGGGAACCCTGGGGAGGGGCGTTCTGACCTCTGTCTCCTATTTGAAAATCTGTATTTACAGCCACTCATACGCTCAGACCGTGTCTGGGGACAGAGGAGGAACAGCGAGAAAAATAACCTGCTATTGGAAAGAACCTTTTTCCCAAATCCCCGTTCTCCTCCTGGACTCGCTACGTCCAGTCAGTACTGACGGAGGTCAGCCAGGGGTCCTTACAGCACTGTCCAGTGACTTGCGAGTGGAAAGCCAGGGGTCCGGATGGGACTGGACCCTGATTCAACTCCAGATTCTCTGCTGCCAGCCCCTGCACAGCCCACAACAGGGAGCCCCGCCCCCCTACCAAATCAGAGACAAATCACCACCAAAATGCTTCACCTGCATCAAAAATCTCCCCAGATAATCCTGAAATAGTGGGCACTCAGGCCCATGCATGCCAGCTTCCAAATGGAGATGCAGGTGCAGATGTCCTGGCTCTCTGAAAACCAAGATTGTGTGTGGGCTGTGCTGATTTCAAACTAGTGCTCCTTGAAAGTATTTCACCACTTAGATCATAGCACTTTAATTAAGAAGGAAGACTGTCTGCATGAAGCTGGTGACCAACAAACTACTTTCCGGTGCTGGCTTGGACCTGGGCGCCCTGTGCCCAGCTGCTTTAGAGTCAGTGTCTGGGAGCTTAGGGCTTTCACCAGATTCTACAGAAACAGGTCCCTGTGAGGGGCGGCCCGAGAATGACACGCAGACCACCAACTGCAGTGTGTTTACTGGTGTGGACAATGGTGACAGTTTTCAACCAACAGTCTCTTACATGAAAGGAGAGAAAGACCCAGAGTGGGAAAAGAGAGAGAGAGAGAGAGGTGTGGGAGAGAGAAAGACAAAGTGATTTTATTCCACATTTTTGTGCACATTACTCGCTTTGCATTTTTACTAAACTTTATTCTCAAACATGACAAAGTGTTCTCATGGCTCTTAGAGAGTAAAATATAATCACCCAACAAAATAAAAACATTGTTTTTCGTCTATAAAACACACATGATGCATAAAATCCACATTAAATTATAGTATATGCTTACAAAAGATGGAAAATATCCTTTTGGAATTTCTGGTATCCTCTCAAGAAATTTTCTTCTCAGTCCTAAGAAAGAAACCTTTGAAGAATTCTCAGGAATCATTAGGAGATAGAAATGACTACAAGGAAAAAAATACAGTGGATCCACCTAGTATAATGAGTAGAGTCCATCAGAAATGTGTGACCATATAGGGCCTATATTGTCTATATGCCTAGAGAAGCCCTATATTGTCTAAGGTTGGCAGAAACATGACTCACAGTTCATGCTCAAGGGCCCGGAGGGGCCAATTAGCACAGAACCTGCTCTCCTTCACTAGGCGAAACCTACCTTGGATTCCGGACTCTCTGGAGAAGCTGACCAGCACCTTGGGGACAGATCTAATCACCACCAAGTAAGAACTGAGGTCATCCTTGGAAGCTACTGGAACACGGACTGGCACTCAGAAGTGTCCATCCAGGGACGGTTGACTAGCAGCAGCGGCATGAACAGCGGCAGGAGGTACAGAGCTGACACCAGACAATGAGGCTGTGGTGGCACCAGTCAGTCAACAGTCCGGCCCATCGTTTCTGCAGACACCGACTTCCCATCCCAAGAAAGAAGCACAAAGAAGTCATGGCTACCCCCTATCAGTTGGTCATTGGCCCAGGGCTCTTACTGGTCGTCTCCAGATTTCAGCATCTCGAGTGCTAGTGGCCATGTGCCACTGGCGGCCTTGCCCTCAGTGTCTGCTTTCACTGCTGCCTTCCTCACACCACCAGCAAGTGCAGATTTCACCCAGTCATGGCTACAACTCCTCTTAACAATTACTTGACATGAGGGGGAAATGGAAGATGCCCTGCCCTGGACAAACTACACACCGTGGCTAGTGCTAACCAGTGGCTGCAGGCTTCCCTGCTCCTACAAAGCATTAATTGTCCCCACTGGGGACATCAGTCCCCGAGGACATTAAATCTGGAATCACTGGTGACTGCTCAGCAGGTCTTCTGAGACCCATCCTGCTGATCTTGCCTGGATAGCTTCAATTCCTAGTTTTGATCTAATCAAGGATACACTCAGTCACCCTGACTCAGCGCAGGGGTTTTATGTCTTCATTCTCCATCCTGTGTTTTCAGAAAAGGGGTCAGCTTCTAACGTAGGGTGGTTGCAGAGAGTCAGTATGCTACCATTGTTGTTCAGTCCCTCAGTCGTGTCTGCCTCTTTGTGACCCCATGACTGCACCACGCCAGGCTTCCCTGTCTATCACCATCTCCTGGAGCTTGCTCAAATTCCATTGAGTCAGTGATGCCATCCAACTATCTCATCCTCTGTTGGCCCCTTCTCCTCCTGCCTTCAATCTTTCCCAGCATCAGGGTCTTTTCAAATGAGTCAGTTCTTCACATCAGGTGGCCAAAGTACTTGAGCTTCAGCTTCAGCATCAGTCCTTCCAATGATATTTGGAGTTGATTTCCTTTAGGATGGACTGTTTGGATCTTTTTGCAGTCCAAGAGACTCTCAAAAGTCTTCTCCAACACCACAGTTCAAAAGCATCAATTCTTCAGTGCTCAGCCTTCTTTATGGTCCAACTCTCACATCTGTACATGACTACTGGAAAAACCATAGCTTGACTAAACAGACCTTTGTTGGCAAAGTGATGTCTCTGCCCTTAATTTGCTGTCTAGGTTTGTCATAGCTTTTCTTCCAAGGAGCAAGCGTCTTTTAATTTCATGGCTGTAGTCATCATCTGCAGTGATTTTGGAGTCCAAGAAAATAAAGTCCTTCAGTTTCCATTATTTCCCCCATCTACTTGCCATGTAGGGATGGGACCAGGTGCCATGATTTTTGTTTTTTGAATGCTGCGCTTTAAGCCAACTTTTTCACTCTCCTCTTTCACCTTCTTCAAGAGGCTCTTTAGTTCCTCTTTGCTTTCTACCATAAGGGTTGTGTCATCTGCATATCTGAGGTTATTGATATTTCTCCTGGCAATCTTGATTCCAGCTTGTGCTTCATCCAGCCTAGCACTTTGCATGACATACTCTGCATATAAGTTAAATAAGCAGGGTGACAACATACAGCCTTGACATTACTCCTTTCCTGATTTTGAACCAGTTCATTGTTCCATGTTCAGTTCTAACTGTTGCTTCTTGACCTGCATATAGATTTCTCAGGAGGCAGGTAAGGTGGTTTGGTATTCCCATCTCTTTAAGAATTTTCCACAGTTTGTCGTGATCCACATAGTCAGAGGTTTTAACATAGTCAATGAAGAAGTAGATCTTTTTCTGGAATTCTCTTGCTTTTTCTATGATCCAGTGGATGTTGGCTATTTGATCTCTGGTTCCTATGCCTTTTCTAAAACCAGCTTGTATTCTGGAAGTTCTCAGTTCACATACTGTTGAAGCCTAGCTTTGAGGATTTTGAGCATTATTTTGTTAGCATGTAAAATGAGTGCAATTATGTGGTAGTTTGAACATTCTTTTGGCATTAGAATGGAAACTGAGCTTTTCCAGTCTTGTGGCCACTGCTGAGGACTACCTTTACTTATGTATGATTGATAAGTAAAAGTATATACTTTGTACAACATGGGTTTTTCAGGGTGTACAACATGATTTGATATGTGTAAACTGTGAAATGATTACCACAGTAAAGTTAAGTAACACATTCATAACCTCAAAAATTGTTTTTTAAGAATGCTTAATGTTTACTCTCTTAGTGACTATCAAGTGTACAACGTGGCATTATTAACCCTCGACTCCATGCGTGTGTTCCATCCTGAGAACTCGCTTGTCTCCTAGCTGAGAGTTTGTACTGTTTCGTCCCCGCGTCCCTTTTCCACACCCCCAGGCTCCGAGCAAGCGCCTGTCTCCTCTGTTTCCATGCGGTCAGTTTGCCAGGTTCCACAGTACAAGCAGCACTGTGCAGTATTTGTCATTTTATCCACCATCTCTCACTGGGCATGGTATCCTCCAGCTTCATCCACGTTGTCACAAATGGCAGGATGATGTTTGTAACTGTTTGATGGAGTATTTAGTATTTTCTGTGTAAGCTCATGCCATCTGCAAATACAGATAGTTTTACTTTTTCCTTTCTGGTTTGGGTACTCCTTTTTGTTGCCTCTTTGCCCTGCCTAGGACTTCCAGTACTGTGGTGAATAAAAGTGGTGAGAGTGGGCATCCTTGTCTTATCCCTCATCTAGAGGAAACTTTTCATTTACCATTAGGGATGTCAGTGTGGGACCGTCATACACGGCCTTCCTTGTGCTCAGGCACCTTCTTTCTATACCTGATGCTTGACAGGTTTTATCCTGAAGGATGTTTTATTTTGTCAAACATTTTCTCAACATCTATTGAGATGATCATATGGTTTTTATCCTTTATTCTATCAATGTGGTGAATCATATTGATTGATTCACATATGTTGAACTATCCTTGCATCACAGGGATAAACCACGGATCATACCTCTTAATGTGCTGTTGAGCTGGTTTACTAACATTTTGCTAAGACTTTTGCATCTATGTTCATCAAGGATATTTGCCTGGAATTCTTTTCTCATGATGTCCTTGTCTGACTTTGGTAACAGAGTAGTGCTGGTGTGGTAAAATGAGTTTACAAGTGTTTCCTTCTCTTCATATGTTTATTAGAGTTTGAAAGTGAGAGGGTTAACAGGTAGGAAGGCCAGAGGTCCCCAAGGGACAGGAGGAAATAAACTGCAAGTGGCAGACACTCTTTTCTCAAACCTTAGGCTGATAATGGCTCAACAAACCAGTATTCATGTGAATTGTTTTACGGCCAGAGATGACACCCCTTGTGCCATCCTATCTCAAAAATGTGTGTTGTGGGAGAGGGCCTGGTGAAACTCCCTCAGCCTTGAGGTGTTTCCCTTATTTGATTAGCAGCCATCTAACATATATAAAGTGCCTTGCTAAAAACTAGTAAGAGGGAACTCTTTCTGTCCCTTTCTGATGTCTATATCAGATGCTTTCTCTACCTCTTTTTATACTTTAATAAAACTTTGCTACACAAAAGCTCTGATCAAGCCTCATCTCTGGCCCCAGATCCAGAGGCCACGAATCCTGGTGGTGTTCATGGCTCACAGCAGCAAACTATCAAAAGGACTGGTGTTGATCCTTAAATATTTTGTAGAATTCACCCATGAAATCATTTGGTCCTGGGCTTTTCTTTGTTAGGAGGTTTTTCTACTATTACTATTAATTATTACTGCATTAATCTCCTTACTCACTAGTTTTGTTCAGATTATGTATTTCTGATCAGTCTTGATAGGTGATTAGTTTATAGAAATGTATTCATTTCTTCTACATGATCCAATTTGGGGGGGTGGTGGGTATAATTGTTTACAGTATTTCCATATGACTATCATAGTATTTCCTATGACTGACTGATCTAAGGGTTCTCTCTTCATCTTGTTTACTGTTTCCTGTGCTGTGCAAAAGCTTTTAAGTTTAACTAGGTTCCATTTGTGTATTTTTGTTTTTATTTTCATTACTCTAGGAGGTGGATCAAAAAAAGATTTTTATGTCAGAGAGTGTTCTGCCTGTTTCCCTCTAAGAGCTGTACAGTTACTGGATTTATGTCTTTCATCCACTTTGAGTTTATTTCTGTGCATGGTGTTAGGGAGTGTTCTGATTTCATTCTCTTACTGTAGCTGTCCTGTTTTCCTAGCACCATTTATTAAAGAGGCCGTCTTTTCTCCATTGTATATTCTTGCTTCCTTTGTTGTAGATTAATTGACCATAGATGTGTGGGTTTATCTCTGGACATTCTCTCCTGTTCCATTGACATTTAGTTCTGTGTTTGTGCCAGCACCATACTGTTTTGATGACTGTAGCTTTTTAATATAGTCTGAAGTAAAGGGGTCTGATTCTTCCAGCTCCATCTTTCTTTCTCAAGATTGCTTTGACCATTCAGGATCTTCTGTATTTGCATACAAATTGTAAAAATTTTGTGATGTAATTCTGTGAAAGACTACCATTGGTAATTCGATGGTAATTGCATTGAATCTGTTACTTGCTTTGGGTAGTATAATCATTTTGGTAATACTGATTTTTCCAAACCAAGAACTATTTCTGTCATTGTTGATTTCTTTCATCAGTATCTTATAGTTTTCTGAGGACAGGTCTTTTACCTCCTTGGGTAGGTTTATTCCTAGGTATTTTATACATTTTGATGTGATGGTAAATGGAATTGTTTCCTTAATTTCTCTTTCTGTTCTTTTTCTGTTAGTGTCATAGGAATGCAAGAGATGTGTGTGAAATAATTTTGTATCCTGCAATCTGATCAAATTCATTTATAAGCTCTAGTAGTTTTCTGGCAGCGTCTTTGGGATTTTCTATCTATAGTATCACATAATCTACAAACAGTGACAGTTTTTACTTCTTCCTTTCCAATTTGTATTCCTTTTATTTTTTTATTCTCTGATTGCCAAGGCTAGGACTTCCGAAACTATGTCGAATACAAGTGGTGAGAGTGGACATCCTTGTTTTGTTCTTGATCTTTGAGGAAATGTTTTACGGTTTTCATTATTGAAAATTCCCATTTCTTTGGGGTCAGTTTCTGAATTTTTATTATCTTCCTTTTGTGGTGTTGTGTTTGGTCTATTATTCATGTTCTGTTTAGCCTTGAATTGCTCTCCGTGCATTCAAAGGAGCAAACACCTCATGGTACTGTTTGTGGGAACTCAGCTGAGTGGGTTGGAGCCCAGATGTTTACTAGTGAGTCCACAGTAGGGTTTGCAGTTGGAAGTCCCATTAACAGGGTCTCTCTCCTAGGTGTGTGTGAATTCTGTCTGGTCTTTGAGTTGATGGCACTGTCTCTAGGATCTTGTTCAGTAGAGCTAACACTTGACAAAGATCTGTTCAGGATCTGCAGACAGTCTGCAAACAGTGCTATCAGATTCACAGATGTGTGTGACTTCAGCAGGTCACTTGGGCAGGCAAGATTCCCCCAGATGCAGCTGAGAGGAGGTCGTGCTGAGTCACAGGGCTGCTTGCAGGAAGCACAGCCAAGACTAGGTTTGAGGTGGGCTCGAGGCACAAAGAAGGGTGTCTCCTGCCAGGTTCCTGTGGAGTCAGGACTCCGTCTACTGCAGCCTGAGTGGAGCCAGGTCCTAGGGCTGCTTCAGGATCCACAGTTGGACTGAAATCCACAGACCTGCCTCTGGGAGCACAAACAGGCATGGCTCCACGTGGGTCACTGGGCAAGCTGGAGTACACTCACAGCTGGGAGGAGTCCAGCCAAGCTACAAGACCACGTCAGGACCTACAGACATACCAAGACTAAAGGGTTTGCCTCAGGGGCACAGACGCTCACTTCTCCCCGTGTGGACCCAGGTTTTTTAGTTCTTCCACATCCCTCAGGAGGAACCCTGCAGCCTCTCCCCTCACCACTTCCCACCCCCATGTTTGCTCTGTATTATCTTTGATTCCTCAGTCCTCCTACTCATCCAAGCCAGATCCCCTTGACTCATAACAAATTTTATTCCAGCAGGGGGTCCAAACATCCATGCACTCATTAGAAATTTGTAGATCAGAGTCTGGCACCGAACCCCAGCTTAGCCTCAGGGATGCAGTGAAGGCCTAGCCACATCCGTGCCCTTCCTAAGGCTTTACACACACACACATGGCAGGTGTGAAGCGGGGATGCATAGACACAGCAGCAGCTCTGCCTTGTCCTCTCTGTGTGCCTGGCTCCTGAACGCTTCCCTCCTAGCTGGACTTCCACTTCCCTCTGAGGACTACACTTCAGCTCCTGATGCCACATCACTGCATATGAGAACAGTGTGTCTTGCATATTTACCTTCCAGCCCCACCACAAGTGAACAGTGACCGGTCAGAGCGGCAGGATGAAGTCCCACTGCCCTTACTTTTGCCAGTTTTATGATCCAGAGCTCCCTGTGGGATCAGCTGAAACTTCACCTGAAATCAGTCGCATTCATGCTTCTCTTCTTCTCCTTCCCTACATGGTTTCCCTGGAGAATCTGCTTAATAAACCTCTTGCACAAACTGCTGCCTCTGGGTCTGGTCTAGGAAGCCCACCCAAGGCAGTCAGCCAATGGCTGCTAATGGCTGACAATAGGTGTTTGGGTTGAGAAGCTACTTATACTTCAGGTAAACAATAACACCAATGGGAAGTGTGTGTTATGGGCAATGATGGGCTTCCGGATAGTGTGCCTTGGGGCCACTTTGTCCCACTGCAAGGGGAGCAGCACCAGCTTACAGAAGATCCAGATGGGTTCAGCTCTTCCAAAGACTTTCACAAGCGCCCTATTTGATGCTCCCAATCCCCCCTCCTGGGAGCTCCATGTAATGTGATGCAGGTGATTTTCAGTCCTGCTTTCAGAGAATCATCATCATCTCCACCGTTCTCATGCCACAGTCTCCCCTCCATGTATGAAGACTTCAAGGACGGGTCTCCTTTCAAAGGGCTGGGGGAGAAACACCTGAATATGTGGTTCAGGATTTTGTACTGTGCACTTTGCTCCTTAGACTTCTTCAGTTCACTTCAGTTCAGTCACTCAGTCGTGTCCAACTCTTTGCAATCCCATGGACTGCAGCACACCAGGCCTCCCTGTCCATCACCAACTCTCCCGGAGTTTACTCAAACTCATGTCCATTGAGTCGGTGATGCCATCCAACCATCTCATCCTCGGTCATCCCCTTCTCCTCCCGCCTTCAATCCTTCCCAGCATCAAAGTCTTTTCCAATGAGTCAGTTCTTCGCATCAGGTGGCCAAAGTATTGGAGCTTCAGCTTCAGCATCAGTCCTTCCAAAGAAGGTATTCAGGACTGATTTCCTTTAGGATGGACTGGTTGGATCTCCTTGCAATCCAAGGGACTCTCAAGAGTCTTCTCCAACACCAA
Organism: Bos taurus; assembly: GCF_002263795.3. Taxonomy (NCBI): domain Eukaryota; kingdom Metazoa; phylum Chordata; class Mammalia; order Artiodactyla; family Bovidae; genus Bos; species Bos taurus. The sequence goes on from NC_037353.1 coordinate 50,484,138, forward strand.
AGTTCAAAAGCATCAATTCTTTGGCACTCAGCTTTCTTTATAGTCCAACTCTCACATCCATACATGACTGTTGGAAAAACCATAGCTTTGACTATGCAGACCTTTGTTGGCAAAGTAATGTTTTTCGCTTTTTAATGAGCTGTCTAGGTTGGTCATAACTTTTCTTCCAAGGAGCAAGCATCTTTTAATTTTATGGCTACAGTCACCATCTGCAGTGATTTTGGAACCCCACCCCACCCCCCAAATAAAGTCTGTCACTGTTTCCACTGTTTCCCCATCTATTTGCCATGAAGTAATGGGATCGGATGCCATGATCTTTGTTTTCTGAATGTTGAGTTTTAAGCCAAGTTTTTCACCCTCCTCTTTCACTTTCATCAAGAGGCTCTTTAGTTCTTCTTTGCTTTTTGCCATAAGGGTGGTGTCATCTGTGTATCTGAGGTTATTGATATTTTTCCCAGCAATCTTGATTCCAGCTTGTGTTTCTTCCAGTCCAGCATCTCTCATGATTTACTCTGCATATAAGTTAAATAAGCAGGGTGACAATACACAACCTTGACATACTCCTTTTCCAATTTGGAACCAGTCTGTTGTTTCATGTCCAGTTCTAGCTGTTGTTTCTTGACCTGCATACAGATTTCTCAGGAGGCAGGTCAGGTGGTCTGGTGTTCCCATCTCAGTGCCGTTAGTAATAGGAAGACTGCCGCTGGAGCCCTACACAACACACAGTAGTGTGGCCCAACTCTAAACTTCACAGTATCTCAGTTCCAGTCTGAAGTCCAGCATCACAGTTCTCCAGAACAACACGGACATACCATTCACTCAAGAAATATTTACTGAATACCTAGTATGTGTCAGGCATTCAGTGTTATACTCAGCTTGAATAAAGGAGATACAGACTTCACAAACATACAATCTGCATTCTAGCAAGTAAGACAGTCTTGCATTCAACTGACATTGGAAATAAAAAAATTATTAGAAATAAAAAACTTAACAGATAAAATCCATTACCCATAGAACTTATGTTCTAGTAAAATACACATATAAATAAATAATACAATTTCAAAAAATAAATTGATATAGTGTGAATAGCTGGAGGAGGACTTCCAGGTTAGAAGACAAAGAAGGACACTGTGGGTTACAGTTCATCTGAGACCTAAAGCCAGGTGAGGAGGTAGGTCAGTAGGGAATGGGAATGTGTTTAACACAAAGAGCAGGCTGAGACAATGGGGCCAATGGTGAGGGGAGAGTGGGTGGCAAGATTAGAGGAGGGTGCAGCTGAAGCACATGGGACCCTGGAGATTCAGGGGGTCTAACTTTTATTCAGAGTGTGGTGAGAAGCAATTACAGTGTCTGTATTTCAGATGAAGACCTGGAGAAGGGCAAAAGAGTGCTGGGCAACAATTTGCTGATCTCTAATCTCATTCTTTACACTCCAGGTCATGCCTCCCTCTTCCCCACTCTTCCCAGGGTCCAGCAATGACTGGGCTAAACTTGTACGCAGATTTCAAGATCTTTCAACATCCCATAAAATCCTCAAAGCGGGCGAAAGATGACAGTGGGCGGGCAGAGATGACCATGACTGCATACCAACCTGAGTCCCTCTTCATGGCTCTACTCCCAGTCAGATTCACCAGGGAAATCTGACCAGTCAGTGAGCAGAGCTGGATTTTAGAACTCACCCACTTCTTTCCTATTACAGCCCCAGGAGCACACATTAAACTCCAGAATGTCAATGAAGCTCTTGGGCCGCAGATCCCCTAAATGCACCGTCATTGCTGATGGCACCGAATTGGGTGGTGTTTCCCTAGTCTACGAAGTCAGGCTATAAACACTGGGTCAGACATATACAAAGTGTGTCCTGGCCACATGACTTTTTGGAACCTTCATAAAGGGTTCATATTGCCTCTCCAACAGTTGAACAAATAACTCATCATTTTTTTCTAAAGGCTTTGGCCACAACCCTCTCCTTTTGTTGGACATTCTTCATCCATTTTGCGTGAAGGAAGTCATTGTATGCATTTCTTTTGCATTTTTGACAATACTAAGATGGGAGAGGGAAGAAGATGACCTTCCAGAGTCTGTTTCACAATCCAGCCAGGGCTCTTAGTAATCCGGCATTACCTCCTCAGTCCCTTCTGGTCAGCATCTCACAAACATAAGCAAATCACTGGGTTCTGGTCACAAAATCCCTAGTCATCCCAAATACTCCCCAGAATTCCTTAGAACCTTAAGAATAAGAAAACCACACAAACTCCTGTTAGGACCTATTTTCTTTACTCGTAGTGTGATTTTTTTTTCTTGATCTACACTTTCAGTTCAGTTCAGTTCAGTCACTCAGTCGTGTCTGAATCTTTGCGATCCCATGGACTGCAGCACACCAGGCTTCCCTGTCAATCACCAACTCCCGGAGCTTGCTCAAACTCATGTTGATTGAGTCAGTGATGCCATCTAACCATCTCATCCTCTCTCGTCCCCTTCTCCTCCCACCTTCAATCCTTCCTGGCATCAGGGTCTTTTCCAATGAGTCAGTTCTTCACATCAAGTGGCCAAAGTATTGGAGCTTCAGCTTCAGCATCAGTCCTTCCAATGAATATTCAAGACTGATTTCCTTTAGGATGGACTGGCTGGATCTCCTTGCAGTCCAAGGGACTCTCAAGAGTCTTCTCCAACACCAAAGCTCAAAAGCATCAATTCTTTGGCACTCAGCTTTCTTTACAGTCCAACTCTCACATCCGTACATGACTACAGAAAAACCATAGCTTTGAATTGATGGACCTTTGTCAGCAAAGTAATGTCTCTGCTTTTTAATATGCTGTCTAGGTTTGTCACAGCTTTTCTTTGAAGGAGCAAGCATCTTTTAATTTCATGGCTGCAGTCACCATCTGAAGTTATTTTGGAGCTCAAAAAATAAAGTCTCTCACTGTTTCCATTGTTTCCCCATTTATTTGCCATGAAGGGATGGGATCGGATGCCATGATCTTAGTTTTCTGAATGTTGAGCTTTAAGCCAACTTTTTCACTCTCCTCTTTCACTTTCATCAAGAGGCTCTTTAGTTCTTCTTCACTTTCTGCCATAAGGGTGGTGCCATCTGCATATCTCAGGTTAATGATATTTCTCCCAGAAACCTTGATTCCAGCTTGTACTTCATCCAGTCCAGCATTTTGCATGATGCACTTGTCAGGTAAATAAGTAAATAAGGTAAATAAGTAGGGTGACTATGCCCTGACGTACTCCTTTCCTGATTTGGAACCAGTCTGTTGTTCCATGTCCAGTTCTAACTGTTGCTTCTTGACCGACATACAGATTTCTCAGGAGGCAGGTAAGGTGGTCTCGTATTCCCATCTCTTGAAGAATTTTCCAGTTTCTTGTGATCCACACAGTCAAAGGTTTTGGTGTAGTCAATAAAACAGAAGTAGATTTTTTTTCTGGAACTCTCTTGCTTTTTCTATGATTCAAAGGATGTTGGCAATATGAGCTCTGGTTTCTCTGCCTTTTCTAAATCCAAATTGAACATCTGAAAGTTCATGGTTCACATACTGTTGAAGCCTGACTTGGAGAATTTTGAGCATTACTTTACTAGCGTGTGAGATGAGTGCAATTGTGCGGTAGTTTGAGCATTCTTTGGTATTGCCTTTCTTTGGAATTAGAATGAACACTGACCTTTTCCAGTCCTGTAGCCACTGCTGAGTTTTCCAAATTTGCTGGCATGTTGAGTGTAGCACTTTCACAGCATCATCTTTTAGGATTTGAAATAGCTCAACTGGAATTCCATCACCTCCACTACCTTTGTTCATAGTGATGGCTCCTAAGGCCCACTTGACTTTGCATTCCAGGATGTCTGGCTCTAGGTGAGTGATCACACCATCGTGGTTATCTGGGTCATGAAGATCTTTTTTGTACAGTTCTTCTGTGTATTCTTGCCACTTCTTCTTAATATCTCCTGCTTCTGTTAGGTCCATACCACCTCTGTCCTCTGTTGAGCCCGTCTTTGCATGAAGTGTTCCCTTGGCCTCTCTGATGTTCTTGCAGAGATCTCTAGTCTTTCCATTCTGTGTTGTCCTCTACTCCTTTGCACTGATCGCTGAGAAAGGCTTTCTCATCTCTCCTTGCTATTCTTTGGAACTCTGCGTTCAGATGGATATATCTTTCCTTTCCTCCTTTGCCTTTAGCTTTTTTTGATCTACACTTTATCACTGCCCAATGTCTGAATAAATTGTATAGACCATTAATTACAGCAAATGTATTCATGCAATCAACAGCACTGATTGATCCTCTATTAAGTACCAGAGACTATGGTATCTATTTAAGATATAACAGTAAGAGAAAAAAACATGACCTCTACCTTTAGTACAGAGAAGGCAATGGCACCCCACTCCAGTACTCTTGCCTGGGGAATCCCAGGGACGGGGAGCTTGGTGGGCTGCCATCTATGGGGTCGCACAGAGTCAGATACAGCTGAAGTGACTTAGCAGCAGCAGCTACCTTTAGTAAAATTACAGCCTATTGCAAGAGGAACACATTAATAAAATTATCACTCAAGTTAATTTCAAATCACAAGTATATGTTCTGTATAAAGGAACAAAGATAATGGTAAATTTCTTGTTAAAACCAAACCTATTTTTAAAAAAACAGCTCAACATCATTAAAGTACTAAAGAAAAAATCCTAGAAATTCCATACCTAGCAAAAACATCTTTCAAATATGAAAGTGAAATAGTTACATTATATGTAAATGGTCAAAACATCCCAATTAAAAGGCAGAACGTTTTAGATGGGCATAAAAAGTATGCTGCCCACTCAGAAAAGCACTTTAGATATAAAGACACAAGTACATTATAAATAAAAGGATAAAGGATAAAAGGATAAATAAAAGGATAAAGGATAAAGGAAAATATATTCTATGTTAATGACAGTCAAAAGAAGACTAGAGTGATGATGTTAATATCAGACAGTGTTCATTTCAGAGCAAAAAAATATTGCCAGGTATAAAGAAGGTCACCTAATAATAAAAGGTTAGAATAAAATTTGAAACAATTAATTAATGTGACATAAGATCCTTAAATTTTTATGCACCCAATTACAGACTTTGGAAATATATGAAGTAAAAATTGATAGAACTGCATGGGGAAATAGACAAAGCCACAATTATAGAGGGAGATTTCAAACTTCCTCTCTCAGTAATTGATAGGGGAAGTAAACAGAACAGCAACAAGGATATAGTGACCTGAGCACCTTGACCACCTTGACTTCATTCATACTCATGGAATACTCTACCCAGTAACAGTAGAATACACATTCTTTTTGAGGACATCAAAACACTTACCGTGAAAGACCATATACTAGAACATAAAATAAGTTTCAACAAATGTTAAAGGATTTAAGTCACAGAAATAATGTGTGCTGACCACAACGAAATTGAGTTAGAAGTCAATAATAGATATACACCTGGAAAATGTTCAAATACTTTAAAACGTAATGATGCATTTCTGAACAACACATGAGTCATTCAAGAAATCAGGAAGTTAGATCACATTCTGAACTTAATGAAAATGAAAAGACATATGAGAATCTGTTGGATGCTGCTAAAGCAGAAGTTAAGGGGATATTTTAACACTATATCCATGTAGGGAGAAGGCAATGGTGACCCACTCCAGTACTCTTGCCTGGAAAATCCCATGGACATGGGATCTCGAAGAGTCAGACATGACTGAGCAACTTCACTTCTACTTTTCACTTTGGTGCATTGGAGAAGGAAATGGCAACCCACTCCAGTGTTCTTGCCTGGAGAATCCCAGGGACGGGGGAGCCTGGTGGGCTGCTGTCTATGGGGTCGCACAGAATCGGACACGACTGAAGTGACTTAGCAGCAGCAATAGCATATCCAAGTAGAAAGAAAGAAAAATTCCAATTTCATCCCATGAGCAAGAGGAAGCTCCTCAATATTCTAGCAGGAGAATGACATAATTAGATTTCAGTTGTTTACATGTGGTTCTGTTCAGCACTAAAACGCATGAAGTAATCAGAACTCTCATCCATTGCTCTGGGAGTAAAACATGGTACAACCACTTTGGAATAAACAGTGGTAGTTTCTTATGAAACTAAAAAATACACAGCTTTGATCAAGTAATTCCAGTCATAATTACTTACTGAAAAGAAACAAAGGCTCAGTCATGTCCAATTCTGCAACCCCACAGACTGCAGCCTGCCAGGCTCCTCTGTCCATGGGATTTCCCAGGCAAAAATACTGGAGCGAGTAGCCATTTCTTTCTCCAGTGGATCTTCCTGACCCAGGGGTCAAACCCACATCTCCTGCTTGACAGGTGGATTCTTTACCACTGAGCCACCAGAAACAAAAACAGGTGTGTGTGTGTGTGTGTGTGTGTGTGTGTGTTCATAAAAGCTCTATTCCTAGTAGCAAAGTTATAAATGATGTTACCAAACCACATGCAAAACAATAGAACTGAACAACTTTCTGACACTACTCAAAACATTAACTCAAAATGTGTCGAAGATTCACACGAAGACCTGAAAGACCTGTGCCAATAAAATCCCGAGATGAAGACACAGGAACAAACTCCCCGACACGGGTCTTGGCATGTTCTTTGTGGATATGACACCTAAAGCACAAGCAACAAAATAAAAATAAACAAGTTGGACTATATCAAACTAAAAGGTTTCTGCACAACAAAAGAAACCATCAACATGAAAAGGGAACCTACTGAGCGGAAGAAAATATTTGTAAGTCATATATCTGATAAGGGGCTAATATCCAAAATTTGTAAAGAACTGATACAACTCAACAGTGAACAAGCAATCCAGATGATAAATGAATTCATATTAAATGAACAAAGGACCTGAATAGATATTTTTTTCCAAAGAAGATAGTCAAATGGACAAGAGATATGTGAACAGATACTCAACATCACTGGCCACCAGGGAATGAAAATAAAAACCACAATAAGGTACCACTCCACACCTGTTAGAATAACTACCATTAAAAAAACAAAGAGATAACAAATCCTGGCAGGGATGTGGATAAAAGGGAATCTTGGATTACTGCTGGTGGGACTGTAAATTGGTTCCATCACTATGGAACAGTATGGAGGGTCCTCAAAAAATTAAATATAGAATTATCATAAGATCCAGTGTCCCACTTATGGGTATATATCCAAAGGAAATGATATCACTATGTCAAAGATACATATATATATACATATCACACATATGCAAACACATATACCATAAAAAGAAGAAAAATCCTTTAAGAAGAAGGAAATCCTACCATTTGCAACAGCATGAAGGGACTCTGAGGGCATTATGCTAAGTGAAATCAGTCAGCCAGGGATATATACTGTATGATCTCACTTAAATGTGGAATCTAAAAACCCTTACAAACTCATAGAAAAAGAGATCAGATTTGAGGTTACCAGAGGCAGGGGTGGGACTGGGGGATAGAAGGAAGGGGGTCAAAAGTCACAAGCTTCCAGTTACAAGCAAGTCCTGGGATAGGAAGCAGCTGAGATCGTAGATGCCAAAAGTTCTCATCACAAGAAAATGGCTTTTTTCTTTCTCTCATTTTTTCTTGTATTTGCATCAAATGATCCACTTGGCTGGGGCTGAAGGTGGTCTTTCACCTGCCCTTGAGGACCTCCAGGTCTACCAGGGAGGGATGCCTCTGAGGGCCAAGTGTCAGGTAAGCACTCACAGCAGCCAGCCTGGGGCTCAGGACTGAACCTTTAACCCCTCCCCATTGAAGCCCTGGAGGCAGTAACTGCGGCTCCACATTCGGTACCCTGCGGCTATTAAGGATAAATGTCCCCTTTTCTGAGAGAAGAAAAAGTAAATAAAAGCACACCTCCTTCTGCAGGTCATTAGGTGGAAGGCTGGATTCCGCTGTCTCTCTCCGTCCGTGTGCCAGGACCAGGAGCTCCCAGACACGGCGAAGAGCTCTGCACCTCGTCTTTTCCCCACACGCCAATGGGTATCTGATTGGAGAATCGGGGCCTGGGGGACCCCACATCAGAACGTACCAGGCAGTGTGCACACTGGGTGAGTCTGACTCTTGCAACTCCCCCGCACATGACCCCTGGCCCGGGAATGGGAAGGGGCCAGCCGCACCACCAGGTGCCAGGTGCTGGGAAAACTAGTCGGCAAGGTGCTGGAGGGGGAGCTGAGGGACTCTGCCTGCCTCCTGCCCTTCCTCCTCGCCCCCGCTGTCTCTCCCATTACCCCTTTAACCCCTCCCCGTTGAAGCCCTGATAGCATCCGCCCTTAGGGCTTTGGAACGCTTAGTTAAGGACCTCCTGGAACGCCGGCAGCGCCCCCAGGATTGCACATTACAGTTAAAGTGTTGTCGCTCAGTCGTGTCCGACTCTTTGCAACCCCATGGACTGTAGCCCTCCAGGCTCCTCTGTCCCTGGGATTCTCCAGGCAAGAAGATTGGAGTGGGTTGCCATTTCCTTCTCCATTACAGGTAAGTCTATCACATCAACTACCTTCTCGCTCTTTGCCTCTTACATCAGACTCTCAACGTCCTATTTTGAAACTCGCTGCTTAGCTTGCAAAGTCCGCATCAGCCACTTCCCTTCTTTACTGGATTCAGGAAAACACTTTCCTGAGCGCCACCTTGACATCCTTGTTCCGCAGTGAGTAGATGAGAGGGTTCAGGGTGGGGCTGACTGCTGTGTACAGCACGGCGACAACTTTGCCGTTTTCCAAGGAGGAGCCGGACCCCGGGAGGATGTAGGTGTAGACTCTGTCTCCTGGGAAACCCAGAGTACTGGGGCTCCCGTTTCCACACTGTTTTTGCTGATTCTCATACGTGAATATAGCTAAGAACCAAGGCTGGATGGAATCAGCTCAATGAGACAAGAATGCACTGAACACACCCTTAGTAAAATCGCTCAGCTGAGGGCTCTGGGGTGCATTAGAGACCACGTAGACTCAGTGTCCTTGGGAGGGCGGGGTGGGGTCTCCAGCAGTCCTCACCCTCCAAGTGCTTAATATCACGCTGTGCAGTAAGTTGGGCATGGGTGGTTTCCAAAACACAGAGGTGAAACCTAGGCATTGATGAGATGAAGGCTGCATATGTTCTCAAATGCTCACGTGCCGTCCCTTCTCTGGGAATTCTCAGTTAATTCCACTGGGGCAGACTGGCTGGGTTCATTCAGACCTCGGAATTGTGACTATTTCTGCACTATCCTTGCCAACAAAGAAGAGGCATGGTGGCAACACTCAGGCGCTTCCACCCTTGTGGTCTGCAGAGAGAATCCTCTTCTGCGGACTTTTGGGGAGAGAAGCCTGCTTTATCATGAGTGATGTCTTATCCTGCAAATGCTTTGGGGCCATATGAGTGGAGGAGAAGGAAACAGGAAGAACAGCTGCTCCAGGGGATACACCCCTCCTCCAGGCTCCATGGGCCTACTCTCTGATCAGCGCAGGGACGGCCCAGGGCACACGCAGCAGGACCAGGGCTTGGACTGAAGGGAATCCCGGGAGGTCCCTGAGAGGCCCTGGGAGCCAGTGCCTGGATCCGGGCTGGAGGAGCCCAGTGGGGCATCAGAGCATCCCCTGCCTCCAGGACCCAGCACCACGACTCGCAACGAGGAAGGCACACCGAGCGGCCGTGAGGCACACGTGTCAGCCAGGGAGTGGGGAGGCCGGGCTCGGAGGGCCTCCCTGGAAAGAGACCTCATGCAAGGTGCAAGGAGGGCAGGGCGAGTGAGACAGCTCAGGGCCCAGGCCGGCGGTGACTTACAAGGTGACCACCAGGAGGTGGGAGGAGCAGGTGGAGAAGGCGCGCTGCTTGCCCGCGGCCGAGCGCATGCGCAGGATGCTGGCGATGATGCAGCCGTAGGACGCCATGGTGAGCAGGAAGTTGACCACCCCGAAGTAGACGTCCGCGACGACTATCATAACGTTGTTCAGCGTAGTTGGGCTGCAGGAGAGCAGCAGCAGCGTGGGGACTTCACAGAGAAAATGCTGGATCTGATTGGGGCCGCAGAATGTCAGCCTTGTCATCAGGCCTGTGTGCACGGACGTGCTGACTGCACTGACAGCCCACACGCTGCCGGCCAGCAAGACGCAGACAGGCCGGCCCATCCGCGAGCTGTAGTGCAGCGGGCGGCAGATGGCCACGTAGCGGTCGTAGGCCATGACCGTCAGCAGCAGCAGCTCGGCCCCCAGAAACCAGGTCAGGAAGAAGAGTTGAGTCATGCATCCCTGGTAGGAGATGGTGCCACCCTTGACCACCAGGTTCTCCAGCAATTTGGGGAGAACTGTAGACGTGCAGACTATGTCTAAAACAGCCAGGTTGGTGAGAAAGAAGTACATCGGGGTATGGAGGCCTGGGTGCAGGCCGATGGCCGTGACAATGAGGGTGTTCCCTGCAAGAGCCCCCAGGAAAAGGAGGAGGAACAAGACCAGGAAGAAACCCCGGAGCCCAGGCTCCTCTGAGAAACTCTGCAGGGCAAACTCCTCCACAGATGAGTGGTTGTGTGTGTCCACGTGGTGTTCGAGCCCTTGCAGCCTCTGGGACACAGCCGGCCTGGCACAGGGAGACATGGGGTGGTGGGGCAGTGCTGCAGAAAAGTTTGCTGTTGGCAGCTTTGCTGCAAAAAGCACATAATTAAGATATCGGCCAAGGTCCCAGCACCCAGGGACATTCAGGGAAGTTACTCCACTCTGCCCACAGCCTGGTGGCCCCCATCAGCCCCACAGACACCCTGTCTCACGACAGCCTCCATCACTCCCTGGACCACACTAAAGGGAAGTCTGAGTCCTCCTTGCTTGGTTTTGAACACTTCCTGCAGCATCCAGAGACGTGGAAGCTCTCTATTGCATGCTGGGCCCGTCACTGTGTGGGGAAGTCCCCATCGAGCCCGGCACAGAACTCAAGATTCCCAAAAGGAAAACCTAGTCAGCTGGGTCAGGGCTCAGGGAAGGGAGGGAAGTTTTACCCTTGCCAGCGGCAAAATGGGTGCTCACGGGGGAGTACAGGGTCTCAGAGGGGAATGAGCGGCCGGGGGCAGAAAGGCTCCAGCTCTTTGGGGAAGGTCACCCTCAGCTGTTGGAGTCAGCTGTGAATGGACCTGGCCACAGCCCATTAGTTGCAACCACAGCTGCCCAGCCCTGCCTGGGCTACTCCTGGCTGCACCCTCAGGTAGGGCAGACTCAGGGAGACTGAGGAGTCTGTCTCACTGGGGCTCGTGGTTCTGACTCCATCCCCCACTCCCCAGCTGGATGAGGGTCAGGCTGGGCTGGGGGCTGGGACACAGGAAGGAAGGACACACACAGGTCAGCGTGGCCACAGGACACCCAGCTTACATGCTAACCCAGCACCCTGGCCTCCCCCACAGCCTGGCACACCTGTCCGCCAGCCCTCTGGGACCACCGGACCTCCCTGAGTCCAGCTTAGTTGAAGTGACCATCTTCCTTGTGCCCATGAGCAGTTAGATCAATGCGTTCAGGGGAAGGGAGGCCACCGTGCCTGCCTCCCTGGTGCCAGCCCCAGGCACCCCCAGAGGATGTGATGACCTGCCCTGGGGGGTCAGGAGGGCTGAACCTTAACCCTACCTGGAAACAAGTGTCAACAACACAGGAAGGCTTGTCATTCCCCGGTGGAATACAAGCAAAGACATGTGATTTGCAGACCTCTGTCCTCAGCCGTAATCTGTGGTGAAGCTCCAGGGCAGGGAGGCGCTGGGCCCCCTGGCGGCCTTGCCAGCTACCCCTCTCACCCTCGCTGCCCCCACCCCTGCAGAGCTGAGGTGCCACCGAGTTGCAGGGCAGGTTCCCGCTGCTGGTCACTGCTGGCCCTGTCCAGTGCCACACACCACACACCCCTTCTTCGAAGTCACCTGCCATCTGTAGGCATGAGCCCCCAAAGCCCCCTCTGGCTGCACATCTGAGCCTCTTGGGTCCCCTTTGGTACCCCAGGTGCCTGTCTGCCTATGTTGGCTGGCTGCCCACCAAACTTCACCTCTGATTCATGGAACCCCAGCTGGGTCAGGGGCCTCGGGGCCTGGTTTCTCTTAAAGAGCTCAACCTGTTTAGAAACCTAGCCACACTGCTGGGTTCCTTCCTCCTACTGATCTGGGACAAAGATAGGTCACAGACAAGCAGATGTGCTGCAGGCTCCTGGGAGCGTTACAGTTCAGGCTGGGCTGGTAAAAGATAAGCAAAGCAATTTTGGCATCGTTTTTTCCACAATAAAATAGGTCAGGACAAAAACAAATTGTCTTTTGCAGAAACATCAAAAGGAAAACTAGGGAATGTGGTCCCAAAGGCATGAAGAGACAAGGACAGAAAGTGACTCACTATGAATGTCAGTGATGAGCCTCTGATCAGCTCCTGTCCTAAAGAGACGACGTTTACATTTTCATGGAAAAATACAAGAAACTCTTCCTCTGGTGGAAGACTAGACATAGCCTGAAGCCCATCTCCCAGTTCAGTGACTCCTTTGTCTGCTGTTGACCTTTAACAAGAGTCTGTCCCCTCGGGTGGACGCTGAGGCTCGAGGGAGCTAGGAGCACCACCAGACACATCTCTCAGGGAGCAATTACCCCTCCTGAAGGCAAACAAGGGCCTCTGTGGGCACAGTCCCCAGGCTGAGCAGAACCAGGACCCCAACAGGCCCAGCGAAGGGCCAGGGTGCCTGGTGCCGTACGAGACGGGGCTCCAGGCAGCAGAGCTCAGTGTGAACACAGCGCTAGCTGGCGGCCTCTCTGCCAAGGGTCTTTCCCGTGTGTAAGACAGGAGCTGTGTACAACCAGATCCTGTGAGAATGATGGGTTTCATTTTAAATAGATATAATTTTTAAGACAGTTTTTAGATTAGTTTTTAGATTTCTGTAAAAGTTGAGAAGACAGTACAGAGAGTTCCTTTAAGCCCCATGCCCAGTTTCCCTTAATGTTTAAACCTCACTTTAGTATGGTATACTTGTCACCATTAATGAACCAACATTGACATCACCAACTGAAGTCCACAGTTAATTCAGACTGCATTATTTTTCACTCAACGTCCTTTTTCTGTCCCAGGATCTCATCAGGACACCACGTGACATTTAGGGTTCTCTTGGCTGACAGTGTCTCAGACTTTCCTTAGTTTTGGCAACCTTGGCGATTTTGAGAGGTGCTGGCCAGGCATTTTGTAGCTGTTCCTCTGTTGGGACTTTGCTGTTTTTCTTGTGATCAGACTAGGGTGAAGGGTTTGGGGAGGAGATCACAGAAGTGAAGAGCTATCCTCAACACATCATATCAGAAGACACACCATCAACTAGACTCTCACCACTGATATCGGCCTTGTCAAGATGTCTGTGGCTCTTGGAAAGATAAAAAGTGGCATTTCAAGAAGCCACTTTTAAAAGGCTGAGGCTGACAACTGCAGCACCAGCACATATAGGAAGCAGCTGTTTCCTGAGCCTGGGTAACAAACAGGGTCAAAAGGGAAGCAGAGGAAGGTGTGACCCCTGCCCCTCTCAGTCCGCACCCAACACCCTCGGCTGCAGGCAGCGCCCAGCTGGGGTAAGGGGCTGTGCTCCTCCCCGAGCCAGAGCCCCTCACCTGCCCTTCATCAGTGCCTTCTTCACCACCTCCCCTTGGACAGACAGCAATTGGCCCAGAAGCCCACAGAACACATCTAGAAAGCAATCTCAGGGGTTTCAACCATTTCATTATTAAAATATTATTTTCACAGAAATATAACAGACAATATTAAAATCTGTATGGACCAAAAAAGACCCAGAATAGCCAAAGCCATCTTGAGAAAGAATTACAAATCTGAAGGCATAACACTTACTAATGTCAATCTATATTACCAAGATACAGTAATCAAAAGAGTATGGTATTGGCATAAAAACAAGTATAAATATCAGTGGAACTAAATAGAAAGTCCAGAAATAAGCTCACACAAAATGGTCAAGTAATTTATGACAACGGATCCAAGAATATATAATGAGGAAAGGACAATCTCTTTGATAAATAGTATTATAAAACTAGGCAGCCACATGCAAAAGAATAAAACTACTTTATTCCATATGCATAAAGTAACTCAAAATACATTAAAGACTTGAATATAAGACCAAAAACCATGGAATTTCTGGAAGACAACGTGGGCTAAAAACCCCTGACGTCAGTCTTGGCGCTCGTGTTTTGGATGTGTCACCAAAAGGCAACAAGAGCGAAATTAACACGTGAGACTACATCAAACTGAAAAGATTCTGCACGGCAAGAGAAACCGTCAACAAAAGGAAAAAGCAGCCTACTGAGCAGGAAAACGTATTTTCAAAGCATATATACAATGAGGTATTGTAATATACAAAATATATATTTTTTAAAACTCCTACAACACAGTTCAATTCAGTTCAGTTGCTCAGTTCTGTCCAACTCTTTGCAACCCCATGGACTGCAGCACGCCAGGCTTTGCTGTCCATCACCAACTCCCGGGTCTTGCTCAAACTCATGTCATCCAACCATGTCATCCTCTGTTGTCTCTTTCTCCTCTCACCTTCAATCTTTCCCAGCATCAGAGTCTTTTCTAATGAGTCAGTTCTTCACATCAGGTGACCAGAGTATTGGAGCTTCAGCTTCAGCATCAGTCCTTCAAATGACTATTCAGGGCTGATTTCCTTTAGGATTGACTGGTTGGATCTCCTTGCAGTCCAAGGGACACTCAGGAGTCTTCTCCAACACCAAAGTTCAAAAGTATCAATTCTTCAGTGCTCAGCTTTCTTTATGGCCCAACTCTCATATCCAAACATGACTACTGGAAAAACCATAGCTTTGACTAGATGGACCTTTGTTGGCAAAGTAATGTATCTGCTTTTTAATATGCTGTCTAGGTTGGTCATAGCTTTTCTTTGAAGGAGCAAGTGTCTTTTAATTTCATGGTTGCACTCACCATCTGCAGTGATTTTGGAGTCCAAAAAATAAAGTCTGTCACTGTTTCCATTGTTTCCCCATCTATTTGCCCTGAAGTGATGGAACGTGATCCATGATCTTTGTTTTCTGAATGTTGAATTTTAAGCCAAGTTTTTCACTCTCCTCTTTCACTTTCATCAAGAGGCTCTTTAGTTCTTCTTCACTTTCTGCCATAAGGGTGGTGTCATCTGCATATATGAGGTTATTGATATTTTTCCCAGAAATCTTAATTCCAGCTTGTGCTTCTTCCAGCCCTGCATTTCACATGATGTACTCTGCATATAAGTTAAATAAGCAGGGTGACAATATACAGCCTTGACATACTCCTTTTCCTATTTGGAACCAGTCTGTTGTTCCATGTCCAGTTCTAACTGTTGCTTCCTGACCTGCATACAGGTTTCTCAAGAGGCAGGTCAGGTGGTCTGGTATTGCCATCTCTTTTGAAATTTTCCACAGTTTCTTGTGATCCACACAGTCAAAGGCTTTGGCATAGTCAATAAAGCAGAAATAGATGTCTTTCTTTAACTCTCTTGCTTTTTCCATGATCCAGCAGATGTTGGCAATTTGATCTCTGGCTCCTCTGCCTTTTCTAAAACCAACTTGAACATCTGGAAGTTCACGGTTCATGTATTGCTGAAGCCTGTCTTGGAGAATTTTGAGCATTACTTTACTAGCGTGTGAGATGAGTGCAATTGTGCGGTAGTTTGAGCATTCTTTGGCATTGCCTTTCTTTGGAATTGGAATGAAAACTGGCCTTTTTCAGTCCTGTAGCCACTGCTGAGTTTTCCAAATTTGCTGGCATATTGAGTGCAGCACTTTCACAGCATCATCTTTTAGGACTTGAAATAGCTCAGCTCCAATTCCATCACCTCCACTAGCTTTGTTTTGGTGATGCTTCCTAAGGCCCACTTGACTTCACATTCCAGGATGTCTGGCTCTAGGTGAGTGATCACACCATCGTGATTATCTAGATCATGATGATCTTTTTTGTACAATTTTCTGTGTATTCTTGCCACCTCTTCTTAATATCTTCTGCTTCTGTTAGGTCCATACTATTTCTCTCCTTTATTGAGCCCACCTTTGCGTGAAATGTTCCCTTGATATCTCTAATTTTATTGAAGGGATCTCTAGTCTTTCCCATTCTATTGTTTTCCTCTATTTCTTTGCGTTGATCACTGAGGAATGCTTTCTTCTCTCTCCTTGCTATGCTTTGGAACTCTGCATTCAGATGGGTACATCTTTCCTTTTCTTCTTTGCCTTTAGCTTCTCCTAGAACTGTTTTGGAGAAGGCAATGGCACCCCACTCCAGTACTCTTGCCTGGAAAATCCCATGGGCGGAGGAGCCTGGAAGGCTGCAGTCCATGGGGTCGCTAAGAGTCGGACACGACTGAAGCGACTTAGCAGCAGCAGCAGCAGCAGAACTGTTTAGTTCTTCCTACAACTCAGTAGCAAACAAATCAATTTAAAAATGGGCAGAAGATTTGAATAGACATTTTTTTCCAAAGAAGACGTACAGTGGCCAACAGATCCATAGATCATTAATCAAAACCACCATGAGTTATCATCAAACACCAAACATCAAACACTAAAGTGACTATTATGAAAAAGACAAAAAAATAACAAATGTTGGTGAGGATACAGAGAAAAGGGAATTCTGGTATACTGTTGGTGTAAATGTAAACTGGTACAGCCACTGTGAAAGACTATGGAGTTTCCTCAAAAATTAAAGATAAAGCTAGTATATGGTCCAGCAATTCCACTTCTGGGTATTTCTCTGAAGAAAACGAAAACATTAATTCAAAAAAATACATGCACTCCAATGTTCACAGCTGCATTATTTACAACAGCCAAGACATGGAAACAATGTAAGTGTTTATCAACGGATAAATGATATACACACACACAATGGAATATTATTCTACCATAAAAAAGAAGATCTTGCCATTTGCAACAACAAAGGTGGGCCTTGGGAGCATTATGCCGAATGAAATAAGCTAGACAAAGACAAATAACATGACCTCACTTACAATCCAGATCTTCTTCTCTCTCCTCTCTTTAGCCAGGGGGAGAGGTCACGTCTTTGCTGTTGACGTGGGGAGGCTGAGAATAAGGCAGTGAGGGCCAAGCAGGGAGTGAGAGAAGGGCTCGGGGGAGCCCTGCCCATCAGCCACGTGGGGTCTGTGGTGGGCCCGGTAGGGAGTACACACCACACACAGACACACACGTGTACACACTCACAGCACACACACACACAGACACACGTATACACACTCACAGAACACAGAGAGAGACACACATGTGTATACACTCACAGAACAAACAGAGAGACACACATATACACTCACGGCACACAGACACACACGTGTACACACTCACAGCACACACACACACACATATACACTCACAGAACACACACAGAGATGCACATATACACTCATGGCACACAGACACACACGTGTACACACAGCACACACACACAGAGACACACGCATGTACACTCACAAAACACACAGAAGGACACACCTATACACTCATGGCACACAGACACACACGTGTACACACAGGACACACACAGAGAGACACATGCACGTACACTCACAGAACACACAGAAAGACACACCTATACACTCATGGCACACAGACACACATGTGTATACACTCATAGCACACACACACAAGTATACACTCACATAACACACAGAGAGATGCACATATACACTCATGGCACACAGACACACACATGTATACACTCACAGTACACACACAAAAACACCCACAGACACACACGTGTATACACTCATAGCACACACACACAAGTATACACTCACATAACACACAGAGAGATGCACATATACACTCATGGCACACAGACACACACATATATACACTCACAGAACACACAAGAGAGACATGCATATACACTCACGACACACAGATAGACACATGTATACACTCACAGCACACACACGTGTATATATTCATAGCACACATATATACACTCACAGAACACACAGAGAGATACACACAGACACACATATGTGTACACTCACAGCACACACACACAGAGACACACGCATGTACACTCACAGAACACACAGAGATACATGCATATACACTCACGGCACACAGACACACACGTGTACACACAGCACACACAGACACAGACACACACACATATACACTCACAGAACACACAGAGGGACACACACACTCATGGCACACAGACACACACATGTATACATTCACAGCACACACACACAAACACCCACAGACACACACGTGTATACACTCAGAGCACATATACACACACATATATACACTCACAGAACTCACAAGAGAGACATACACATATGCTCACGACACACAGATAGACACGTGTATACACTCACAGCACACACACATGTATATACTCATAGCACACATATATACACTCACAGAACACACAGAGAGATATACACACACATGTGTGTACACTCACAGCACACACACACGCACCTCTACACACACACCTCTACACACAGCACACACACACACACACACAAAGATACATCCCTCACAAGAGCATCAGCTGCTTCCAAGGCCATCCCATCCTACAGGATTTTGTGATGAAATCACCTCTACATCTTGAAAGAAAGAAGAAAGTTGCATGGGAAGGGATTCTATATTTGGCAAAACTAATACAATTATGTAAAGTTTAAAAAATAAAAAAAATTAAATTAAAAAAACCAGCATTTTAACCTAGTAAGTATAACTCTTAAAATCATGTTTTTTAAGAGGCTGCCCTCCGTCCACATCGGGAACGCGTCCTGTGCGTGTGAGTTCATGTGCCCGTAGGCGTCCTCATGACTTCACACTAAACACACGGCATTGCCACTCAGATCACAAGCCTGCTTCTCCTCCAGGTCCTCGCGCCAAGGGCTGTATTTTACTTTTGAGTGTGTCTCCAGACAGATAAAGCGACGCACACATTAAAATTCATGGTGCAGAGGAGACGAGGGGCCCCTCGGAGGGCGGCTGAGATAATCTCCTTCTCCTAGTTCTTCAAGAGCTCACACCGGCTCAGCTCCGGGGAGCCTGTGGGCCCCGCCTGCCCAGGTGCCAGCCCTGCTCAGACTCTCCCCAGGGGAGTCAGGGTCTCCACAGACCACCCTCCCCTCGGTTCTCGGCTGCACCTGCTCTGGGAGGGGCCTCCCAGGAGGCAGCCTGCCCTGGGTGCTGCCTGCAGAGGGAATTTGCTTTTGCATTGCCAAGGCCACTTACAGTGTTCATAATAATTATCATTACACACCAGCTCCCATCACTGCCTTCTGCGTTCGGGCTCATCCTACGAAGAAACCCAACTGGGCTGAACTACTGTATCAGGCTCATTTTATACCCAAAAGCCAAACCAGGAAATAAAAGTCATTGGAAGGAGATTCAATTATAAAATGCATGTCCCCCTTCAATTCAAAGGTGAGTCAGAAGTCAACAACCATGAAGACATCCCACCTGCACGAAACCCACTGGGCTGACCCAGAGGGGTGCGAGCCCCTCCCTGAGTGAGGTCACCGCAAGGGTGTGTCTCGTGGAGGGCTGGACGTCAGAAGCTGGCTGGGCTCCTGCAGGAAGGCCATTGACACCAACCAGCGCTGCAACCTGCGTCCCCTCCGGGAGACCCGCATCTGCTCACCTCTCAGCTGCATCCGTGGACAGGTGGCAAGAACCGCCCTGTGACGCATCGCACCCCCCAAAGCCTCGCCCCCTCCTAGGACTGGTCCCTTTGCGTGTCTTTTGGCCCCTGAATGTCCTGCACGCAGCCTATCTACAGCTCAGTGAGGAAGGGGACGTGGTCCTAGGGGGGCGATGGCCAGTTCGCCCCCCAGCCCCGCCGAGGCAGCCACGGAGGGGCCCCCTTACCCCTCTCTCCAGAAGCATGTCTCGGAAGTGGGTCACTCGCTCCTCCAGCGGCAGAAGGATCTGGGGCAGGGGTGTCTTGGCGCCCACGTCCTGTCTCTCCGCCTCCTCGGCACTGGGACTCACGTGGCCTTCCGTCCTTCAGGGCACAAGATACAGAGAGTCAACTGAGACTTTGGAGACCCACCTGATTCTCACTGTGACCTTTCAAAGCCCTCCAGGCCCCTGGAAGGAGCAGAGTCTTTGAACACTTTGCAAAGCACAGCTCAGATGAGACTTGGCTCTTGGGATACAAACTGCTTTGCTGCGTTTGGGGCAGAAAGTGGAGACCAAAGCCCCGACAGGACAGCACGGCCGGAGGGAGACCTCGGTGGGGCCTGAGGGTTGAGAGCGCTCAGAACGGCCTGGGAAGGAGGCCGAGCGGCCCCGAGGCTTCCCCGCCAGCCGCCACTGCCACCTGAGCGACGGAGCCAATCTGTCACTTGGACCAGTCACTGCATCTTGAACCTGGTTCCACTTTGGCTTTTAGAGATGACTTGACTTTGAACAAAGGCATGGGGAAATTATTCTATCTACACCCAGAGGGCAGAAAGCACTGTCTGGGGGTTTAGCCCAAAAGGGAGGATTTAGTGATGGCAGTGAGACAGGACCACACCCTGGGGACTCTGCAAAGGACAGGGAGAGCTAGGTGACCGTGAGCCCAGGGGTGGCCACAGGGAGGAAGCAGGACCCAGCGTGGGCACGGCCAGGGGCCAGGCAGGGCGGCCCAGAGGAAGGAGAGAGAGCCCCCTTTTGTGAATCAGCGACCCGGTAGCTCGCATCATTTGTCTGACTGCCCATCTGACGGGGGTCCTCGTGCTTCTACTCCTCGTACTGGAAGCACCTGGAAACCTCCTTCTACCACACCTTGATGCTCGCTGCTGGAAGAAAGCATCTGACCAAACACACACTGTTACTCCCACCTCCTTCCCTCCTGCTCCCTGACACGGCCCTGCCTGGGAGTGGTCCGCCCAGCACCTCATCCTCAAGCAACCTCTTCCCATCTCCTAAGGTGCCGACTGGACCCCTGCTGCCCAAAAGGCATCCTGGCTCTGACACCCAGACCCCTCTGTGGGTACAGCCACAAAATTAAAAGACGCTCCTTGCAAGATAATCTATGACAACCTAGAAAACATATTAAAGAGCAGAGACATCACATTATTGACAAAGGTCTGCATAGTCAAAGATATGATTTTTCTAGTGGTCATGTATGGGTGTGAGAGGTGGACCATAAAGAAGGCTGAGCACCAAAGAATTGCTGCTTTTGAACTGTGGTGTTGGAGGAGACTCTTGAGAGCCTCTTGGACTGCAAGGAGATCCAACCAGTCCACCCTAAAGGAGATCAGTCCTGAATATTCATCCGAAGGACTGATGCTGAATCTGAAACTCCAATACTTTGGCCACCTGATGCAGAGAGCTGCCTCATTAGAAAAGACTCAGATGCTGGGAAAGATCAAAAGCGGGAGAAGGGGGTGACAGAGGATGAGATGGTTGGATGGCATCACCGACTCAATGGATGAGTTTGAGCAAGCTCCAGGAGATGGTGAAGGACAGGGAAGCCTGGTGTGCTGCAGTCCACGGGGTCACACAGAGTTGGACGACCTAGTGACTGAACAACAACTCCCCCACCCTCCAGGACCAGGATTGCAGACAGTGATGTCAACAGGCCAGTGCAACTCTGATCAGAGGCCACCTTTCCCGGAAGTCCTAAAGAGAAGTGCGCTGGGAAGCACCATGACTTCCTCGCATCCTGGGTGCTCACAGGTCCAGAACAGCGGGGCACGTGCATTTCAAAAGCCTGCTGCACCCCAGGAATTGCGGGGAGAGAGGCACGCACACCATGCACGTCCGGGTTTCCTGATGTAGGTCACGATCAGGGCTCCCCAGGTGGTCTGCTGCCGGGGGGCCTGTGGCAGCGTCTGCAGACATTTGTGGTTGTCACCACTCGGAAGGTGCTCCCAGCACATAGGAACAGAGGCCAGGGCAATGCACAGGAGGCTCTGGGCATGTCTCTATCCCCGCA
Source organism: Bos taurus (assembly GCF_002263795.3). Classification (NCBI taxonomy): domain Eukaryota; kingdom Metazoa; phylum Chordata; class Mammalia; order Artiodactyla; family Bovidae; genus Bos; species Bos taurus. Next base: position 50,506,010 of record NC_037353.1, read on the forward strand.
TTTGGGAGGAGGAGACAACCATCCAGGTCACGGGTGCTGCGTGCTAAGTTGCTTCAGTCATGCCCAACTCTTTGTGACCCTATGGACCACAGCCCAGCAGGCTCCTCTGTCTGTGGGGTTCTCCAGGCAAGAATACTGAAGTGGGTGACCATGCCTCCTTCAGGGGATCTTCCCAACCCAGGAATCAAACTCGAGTCTCTTACGTCGCCTGCATTGGCAGGTGGGTTCTTTCCCACTGGTGCCACCTGGGAAGCTCCATTAAGTCATACAGTCATTTAACTACCCAGCCAGGGCAGTCTCACCTCCTGACACCCACCAAGGCTGCAGCTTCTCCAGCTCTGACCAGGGTGCCGTGAAGACACGCAGGTTAGCAGTTTGGGACTTGCTAGGGGCGTGGAATATATGTAGCATGTGCTACATCTAACAAGGGTTGCCACGCATCAGGGTTATAATGTGGATTAATCCAACCTCACACAGAATGTGCAAAGAAAAACAACCTGCTTGCTCAGCCCATTAGGGAATCTTATTTATAAACCAACAATTTCAGAACTTACATTCTTCGCTTCTTATGCCATTATGTGGAATTTTGAAAAAAGAAAATTGCCAGTGGATTTGCCATTGTATCACACTCCAAACGGTATAATTAGGATTTCTTTGTAATAAATTTTCATTAGTTAAAAATAGAAGTGTGGAAACAAGTCTTGCATTGTTTTAACTCGAAACAAGACTAATAGGAACATGTGATGATTGCGGATTACAGCTTTTTCCACGAAGTATTTTGTTCAGAACCACTGGACGCCTTCCAGACCGCAAAGCAATCGGTTCAATTAGAGTCAATCAAAAGCAAAGCAAACTTTGCTAAAAATATTTTTTACATCCTAAGTCTGAAAAGCTTGGTACTAAAAGTAAATCCTAATACTGAAAAATAGAGTAAAGTCAACATCATACGGAGGGTGAGAGGCGTTGCCCCCAGGGGCCCGGCTGGGTACCCGGGCCCTGGGGTGGCTGTGCGGGTGGGGACCACTGCAGGGCCGGGGTCTCCTCGCTGCGAGGGGAGGGGCATGTCCCCTGCCTCCTGCACCCCCTTGGGAGACAGGGGGCCAAGCCCCGCCCTGAGCTCTGCCCCTTCCTGCTCCCATTCTGCCCCTCCCCCAGAACCGCCTCTGAGCTCCAGCAGCTGAACCGCTCATGAGACGTGTGTCAGGGCTTTCTGACCCTGCCCGTGAGCCCAGGACAGCACAGGCTTCCGGTGGATGCTCGAGACCAGACGCAGTACAGCAGGATTCCAGAGGCAGCAGTTCTTTGGCAGACGACGGACTTCCCTGTGTTTATCTGGTGTGGAGGTACTCGGGCCACTGGCCTTGGTACTTCTGTCCCTGCCTGGAGGCCAGTTCTTGGACCCACAGACTCGCCTTTTCTGCCTCCTGCATGGTTCAGCATGGCCATTCTGGGGTTGGAATGGTCACCTTGGCGAAGAAATTATGGCCACAGACCAGCTGCCTGTTACAGTTCAAAGGAAAGTGTTTTTTGTTTTTGATTTTGTTTTCACTGTCCAGTCTATGAGGGGAGGTGAGGAGAGAGAGAAGGAAGAAAAGAAGGGAGGAGGGGCGGAGAGAGGGCGGGAGAGGTTGGCTCAGAAGGCGGCGATCTTCGCAGCAGCCGACAGTGGAGGGTGCGCTTCTCCAGATCTAAGGCCCCTCCCACCGACTCAGCATGCACGCCTGCCGCATGGGGCAGGTGAGGGGAACACGCTGGACCACGTCTTTGGAAAAACAGTTTGAACAGGAAGATCCCGACACGCCTCCATCTGTGATGCTAACGTGAGCCTGTTTTTCAGTCCTGTTGAAATATTTAAACATCTTGATTCTGCCATCAGTTTATTAGCTCTGTCTCCCAATTTTGCAGTCCCCATAGATGTGATAAGCCGGCCTCCTGCACCTCTGTCCAATTTGTTCATAAAAATGTACAGCAGGAAATGCCAAAAGCAGATGCTTCTGGCGGGTCCCACCAGCCTCTCCCTGCAGGTGACAACCTCCCTTTCCTGCTGCTGATGAGCAGGGGCAGGATGGCCACCGTGCCCACCAAGAGGTCTGGAAAGCCCTGGCTGGCAGGAACTGTGTCTACTCCTGCCACAGCCATCATCTGGGGCTTGTTGCTCCGAGACCCAAAGGGTTAAGGGTGGCGTGTCCTGCGGCTCCTGCTGCCCAAAACCCTGACTCGCTCCTCTGCCCCTCCTCGTGCCCGGCCAGCGGGTCCACCAGGGTGGGGTCCAGGTCCCTGGCAGCTGACATGAGTTCCCTGCCAGGGCATGGAACTTGGACATGTGGTTATTTATCCTCAAGATCCCGAGGAGCTGAGATCCATAGGCTTGCATCTTCCTAAATGATTCCTGGACATAAAACAACTCCTGAATGCCTATTTCCTTGGCGTGCTTTTTATGATTATTCATTATTCCAGGTGGGGCACCAGATGCCAGATGCCGCCTGAGGCGAAGGACAGAGATAAGGAGCACAGCGCGGCCCAGAGACCCTGCAGCCCCATCAGAGGACGCCTGATACTTGCTGAAAACACGGTCAAACCCTCTCCTCCCACTTTACTTGCACCTCATTTAGTCCTTCTCACAACCCTTTGAGGCTCATTTTACAGCTGGGAGAACTTAAATGAGGCATGTAAGTTCCTCAGCACAATGACAGGTCTGAAAACAGTGATGGTGATGGTGACGAAGCTGATGGTGGTGATGGTGACAAAGCTGATGGTGGTGATGGTGACGAAGCTGATGGTGGTGACGACGGTGGTGATGTTGTGATGGTGACGTTGATGGTGACGTGATGGTGATGGTGTGATGTTGTGATGGTGATGATGGTGTTGATGCCGATGGTGATGGTCTTCATGATGATGGTGATGCTGCTGGTGGTGGTTATGATGGTGTTGATGGTGGTGGTGGTGGTGGTGGTGATGGTGATGCAGCTGATGGTGGTGATGGTGACGAAGATGGTGGTGACGATGGTGGTGACGGTGATGATGGTGCTGATGTTGATGATGGTGACGTTGATGGTGATGTGATGGTGATGGTAGTTATGTTGGTGTTGATGGTGGTGGTGGTGGTGGTGGTGATGGTGAGGATGGCAGTGACACGACAGTGACAATCACGGTGATGACAGTCATGGTGATACTTCTCCTTCATTGTCTCTGGCGCTTCTGACGATCCCCACCAACCCTTCCCCAGGCTGGGTTCCAGCCTTCTGTTCAGCCGGATGACATCTCATCTTTTATTTAATTTAATCGATGGGAGAATCTGTTCTTTCCTCTGGCAAAGAGGGCTAGGAATTTATCATCAAAATGCTGCCAGGCTGTAACTCCGGTGTGAGACATGATATAAAATTCTGCAGGAATCAAAGTTTCTGTGAATCTCTGCCTTGTGGGGCCTCAGACACTCTGTCATGTGGCTTGTAACAAATGGTCTTCGGATGAGGCCAACTTGGAAAGATCTGTGTTCTCTAGTTTTTAGCCTCGCTGTTGTAGCGTAGGAGGGTGCCTTTGGCTGCTGTCAGAAGACTGGGCCATCAGTCAGGTGGTCTCCAGGCCCCCGGCTGGGCTGGGGTGCAGGGCACCAGCTCAGCTGGCACTGCCCACCTACGTGGAGGTCCAGACTCAAAGCCAACGCTGGCATTGAGAAGGATGCCCCCCCAGGATGGAGTCATGGCCCAGGGTACATCCGGGCTCTCACCCCAATCAGGGAGCCATGGGAGCTGAGCAGGAAGTGCTGTCCCCAGCCCAATAGAGCAGCCCTGCTCCACAGTGTGCAGGGACAGGGCTCTGACACGGGAGAGATGGGGCCATGACACGGGCAGAGATGGGGCTCTAAGATGGGCAGAGATGGGGCTCTAAGATGGGCAGGGATGGGGCTATAAGATGAGCAGAGATGGGGCTATAAGATGAGCAGAGATGGGGCTCTAAGATGGCAGGGATGGGGCTCTAAGATGGGCAGAGATGGGGCTCTAAGATGGGCAGAGATGGGGCTATAAGATGAGCAGAGATGGGGCTCTAAGATGGCAGGGATGGGGCTATAAGATGAGCAGAGATGGGCCTCTAAGATGGCAGGGATGGGGCTCTAAGATGGGCAGGGACGAGGTTCCAGGATGGGCAGAGACGAGGCCCTGACATGGGCAGGGACACAGAACCCCCTGGAGGAGAAGGCTGAGGCCTCCAGGCTGTGGCCTGGGCTGTTTCAGACCTCAGGTACTCCTCCAGCCAGAGTTCACTGCCCTCTGCTCTGTCTGACTGCTGACCGCTGACTGCCTGGCTAACCCCCTCATGCCCACCCCTGCCCTGCTCCCCTCAGCCCTGCTCGTCCTGCCCTGGCCCCACCCCCAACCCTCGATGCTGTGACACCTGCCCGGGAGGGGCTCTGGGGGTTACGGAGCTCCTCTCTGCTCTCTGGAGGACAAGCAGCCCTTCCACGGGGGTGACCACACTCACCCAGCCTTTCTGTCCACATGCTCAGAGCGCTGTGAACCAGGAGTCACGCGGGTGGAGGGAGGGGATGAGGAAGTGAGCAGACCCCCCATGACCCCCGCCTCCCTGAAGCCTGGTCAGCGTGGGCCTTGGGAGGGATGGAGGGGTGCCAGCTGCAGGCATGCTTGGTCTCGGAGGCCAGCGTTCCTTCCTGGGGAGGCCGCCTGGGAAGGCGTATCTCCGTGCCAGAAGCTGGCCCCTCTGGGGTGTGGAGGAGCCCCTGTGAGCACCAAGAGCAGGCTCCCCAGGTCCAGAGACAGGCGACCGTGCTGCTGGAGAAGGCCCGACCCCACATCTGCCCCCAGCCCGACTCTGCGGGTGCTACATGGTCATCTTAAGGGCTCGTCAGCTAAAGCTGAGAGGACTCCCTGGAGATTAAAGGTCCTCAGGCGGGTCCCGGACCCTGTGCGGCCGCCTCCCTCGTCTGGGGACTCGCACTGGCAGCCTCAGCGCACCAGCGATGTCCCCCAACAGGTGACAGGAGACACTGCCAGGCCCACCAGCGTCCGCCCCACGGTGCCTTTGATAGGCCATTTCTAGCCGCATCCGTGAGGTCACCACGCTCTCAGCCCTGAGAAGCGGCCGGGGGGCCCTCAGCCTGAGGGCTTGGGGTGCATCTCACAGAGGCTGCTGCGTCACTTCTGTGCCAACAACAGCGAAACCCAGACCACCCTCCCGCCCCCGCTGGCTGCAGCCAGAGTCACCTTCGGGGGCCCTGGAGGACACGTGACGACCTGATCGCATCTGTCATATAACACACGATGCTTAGGGCTCCCTGTCCTGAGGCTCAAGACCAAACAGACCTCCTGACATGAAATGCAGCGAAGGATGCTTTTTAACCTATCTGAGTCCTCACACAGAAGTAGGCAGAGCTGTTAGAACAAGAAGCCTGCAGTGTCCTCACAAATTATGGGGCGAGGGGTCCCCAGAACTTACACTGTGAGCAGGGCACCAAGGACCCTCAGGTCGTTTGCAGCCGCCCAGAGAAGCTGAGAGGAGCCAGAGGCCCATCCCAGGGCCCTGACCCCAGGAGCTTGTGATGCCCTGGACAGAGGAGCAGCCGCTGGCTGTGGCCTCTGAGAGCGGGGACACTGAAGCTGGAGGCACCTCTCGGCTACTGACTGCGAAGGGGCCAAGGTGACCCACGGGGGTCAGTGAGCAGGGTGCCCCTTGCAGGATAAAACCAGGGATGAACTCAGAGAAACAGACGCGAGCATAATCTTAACACTCCTTAGATAAGATACCAAGGAAAGGGGAGAGGCGGTCCGGGGAACGTGAGGAAGCAGAGGGCACAGTCACACCGCGCGGTGGCACGAGAGCAGGCGCCAGGGCCCAGAGCCAGCAAGGCCGTCCTGGGTCTCCGTCCTCCTGCAGCCACTCCAGTCCACCTGGAGCTGCAGCGACGGTCACCATCTGGCCCCACATCAGGCCACTCCAGTCCACCTGGAGCTGCAGCAACGGTCACCGTCTGGCCCCACATCAGGCCACTCCAGTCCACCTGGAGCTGCAGCAACGGTCACCGTCTGGCCCCACATCAGGTCACTCCAGTCCACCTGGAGCTGCAGCGATGGTCACCATCTGGCCCCACATCAGGTCACTCCAGTCCACCTGGAGCTGCAGCAACGGTCACCGTCTGGCCCCACATCAGGTCACTCCAGTCCACCTGGAGCTGCAGCAACGGTCACCATCTGGCCCCACATCAGGTCAGCGAGAGAACAGGAGGAGAACACAGCCTAGACGAGCACACAGGCAGAAGAAGCGGGAAGACAGCCCCACGGTCCGATGAAACTTTACCTGATTCTTTGAACAGGAGCTAAAGTTTTCAAAGAAGATGGTGGATGCTATGAAATAGCAGCACGTATCAGAACAGACAAATTCAGTGGGAAACGGGACATTGGACCAAAGAAAGATAGGAAAGACATCCCAGAGATCCAAGAAATTGGAAATAAAAGGGGAAGAAACACTTTGGGGGCCAAGCAGTGTACTTGGCGTCACCAATATGGAAACTCAAAGCAATGAAATAGAACAAACATTAAAAAATAGTTCAAGGAAAATATCTTTACATAGAAAAGATGCACGCCTACATTTTGAAAAAGTGCACATCCTACCTGATAACTACCCAAGAATCACCAAGACAGAGACACACTTTGTCTCTTAAAGGCTAAAATTAAAAACGAAGACGGATTGAAACGTACCAACTATGTGTAGATCTAGGAATTGATAATGAATCTGTCATTGCTGGAGAATGGTGCTAGAGAAACGACACAGTATTTTGAGAATCAGTATTACAGGGAGTGAGTGATGAGTGAGAGTCGCTCAGTCGTGTCTGACTCTTTGCGACCCCATGGACTGTAGCCCGTCAGGGTCTTCTGTCCATGGAATTCTCCAGGCAAGAATACTGCAGTGGGCTGCCATTTTGTTCTCCAAAAATTAAAGGGAAGGAATCAATAATTTACTTTGGGTATTCTGTTTGAAGTACACCCCCAGGGAACCAAATGATTTATGAAGGTATGTTTTGCTTTATAAAAGTTGTCAAGGTACTAAATGCAAATGAGATAATATAATTGAAACATTAGCATGAAAAAGTCCTTTTAGAAAGAAAGGATGAGGGCAAGTCACCTGCTCACATCACAGAAGACAGAGGATCAGACATCAGATGCCTCTTGACAGAAGGAACTCAATACAACCGTGAAGGATTCTTGCCCAAATACTTATCAAACTCAAACTCATACAGCCTCCAGATCTGCTAGAGAGTTGCAGAACCTACCAGGTCAGAAGAACCAGTTACAGCACACCTTGGAGATCCAGTGATATCCACAAGCCAAGGTCCAGACTGTGGGAGATTCCACAGTTAAGAAGAAATTCTGATGTCTTTAAAAACAAATGAAAAAAAAAAAGCTGGAGCAAAAGGGAAAAAACCTACAGATTAAAATAAATTTAGGAGAGAGTCACGGAGAGCTGTGTACAAACAATCTTGACTTGACTTGAGAAATAAAGTTTTAAAATAAAACAGTCAAGGAAATCTGAGCAATGTCTGAGAAGCTCTTTGATAACAGTAAGCTGTTTGTTAATATGTGTTGTTTATTTTTTAGGTGTGACTATGATTGCTGTTAAAATGTCTTTATAGTTTCGTCGTGTGTCCTGATATATTTACAATAGCTGGGGTTTGCTTCAAACTATTCCGAGTTGAGGGGTAATGAGAACTAAAAGTGATCAATACTGGCCTTGAGATAGTTGTTGAAACTGGGAAATGTGTATCTGGGAGGGTTAAATAGCCTGTTCCATTGTCACATAGAACTTTTCCATAGTAAAAGGTTAAAAATGGGCAAACAAACTTCCTCATTGGGCGTTTGGGGCCATTTGCTCTGTGCTGGGCCTTTCCCCGCGAGTGTCTAAGAGCTGGATGGACTCAGAGCCACGGACTGGCCCCGCCCATCATCTGAGGATGTTTGCTTTAGTAGGAATCGTGGCGGCCGGGCCTGTTGGCTGTGCGGGCTGCCTTTCCCCTTAGCTCCTGGGTCTCTCCAGCCCCTCCCGGCGCTGAGAGTACATCTCCCATTGTGCTCCAGCCAGACACCCGCCCTCCTTCCCTTTGCAGCAGCAAAGGCCACCTCCTCTACCTGCCTCGTGAAGCTGAGCGCACGTTCCAGCAGGAGGCATCACAGACTTGAACAGAACTGAATTATGAATTTATAGTTTAAGGGACTTCCCTGGTGGCTCAGACGGTAAAGTGTGTGCCTGCAATGCAGGAGACCCGGGTTCAATCCCTGGGTCAGGAAGATCTCCTGGAGAAGGAAATGACAACCCACTTCTGTATTCTTGCCTGGAAAATCCCAATGACGGAGGAGCCTGGTGGGCTACAGAACATGGGGTTGCAAAGAGTTGGACACGACTGAGCGACTTCAGTTTCTTTTTTTTCAAACCATGAATTACCATAAAGAGCGGAAATACATTCTTCCTCATGGGAGATGAGAGGAGAGACTCTCCTAGGTGACTGCACACTTACTACTCCAGGAGCATTTGGGTGTGCTCTTGACTGCTGAATGGAGCCCCCAAAGAAGAAGATTCTGCAGCAGACACCCCCCATCCCGGTCCTGCAAGGGCAGACAGACCTGCCTTCATCTCAGAGCCACGCGTCTGCTGCCAGAAAGCAAGGGCCCCGGGAACGTCCCGCCACTCTCGTCGTGTCTGCTACAGGGGGATTCACGATAACCGCTGAAGGCCAAGTGCTTACTGAACGCCAGGGTCAAAGGCGGTGAGAGGCAGGCTGAGATCTGATAAAGGACCAGTGAAGAAGCCCCAAGGTCAAGAGCTCTATTAGAACTGATTCCAGAGTGCAGTGGTCTCCTGGTGGCCAGATTTCAGCGTTACCTCCATGAGGGTGAAAGCTTCACAGAAACTGGGAGCAGTGATCCAGTCACTCAAACTCCAAGAAACGACACCTGCTGTAGTGAGCCGGGAGGTGATGTGTGGGTCTCAGGATTTATGCTGACGTCTGGTCTCCCTCTCAGAAAGCCACAAGTTTCATAATCTTTTTTCGGGGAGGAAATAAATGCCAGGGAATATTGATGCTTCGATCTGAAAGGACAAACTAAAATCTCATGGCAAGTGACCTACGTGCACACAATCTTCTCGTAGCCAGGCATCCATGGAGTGTCCGTCGGCCCAGGTAGGAGGCCCCGAAGACTCAGGGTGCAGGCTATTCACAAAACTGCAGGGCTCTCGAGAGAAACAACTGGTTGACTAGACTCATGACCTGTGTACAAGGTAGGAGCTCGAGATGCTTGTGTGCACGGTTGTGTCTGACTCTTTGTGACCCCATGGACTGTAGCCCGCCAGCCTCCTCTGTCCTTGGGATTCTTCAGGCAAGAATACTGGAGTGGGTAGCTCTGCCCTTCTCCAGGGGATCTTCCAGATCCAGGGATCGAAGCTGAGTCTCCTGCATTACAGGTAGGTCAGCATAGGAAAGTGGATATTAAGTCATTGTCCATGCAAGTTTGAGGCCACAAAGAGATGCACAGTGTCCCATCAATCTGATTCTGAAGAAAACCAGACTCCACACTCGCATTGGAGTGCAGCTCATTCTCTTGTTTTCTTGGGTGTTTTAAAGATATAGTTTTACAGCAATCTTAATTTGGAGTCACGTGTTTTCTGGCACTACCTCATAGCATGCAGAGAAGCCATGCTCGCACGTTCTCAGTAGCTAATTTTTGGGGGATTCTGGAAACTCATGTATGTAGAAGTGAAAGGGCTCAACTCGTGGTTCGTATGAAGACAGGGTTCAGCACATTGACCCCTCCTCGCTGCCCACACTCGCTGACCATAGCCCTTGCACTGGGGTGGGGTGCAGGCAGCATAAACATATACTTTGTCGGAGTATAAAAAGAGTGTTTCCTTTTCTCTCACGCAGTTGACTCTCTCTAGGTGTGGGCTTGATTTGGGGACAGACTCAGGGGTAGTGGCTGCGAAACCTCCGGACACTAAATTATTTTGTCTTGTCCTGTCTTTTGGGTGATGGTGTTGCTTCTTTCAACCTAGACAGAGGCTCTCTGACCCAGAGTAGGATGCAGAATTGCAGCTCAGTCCAGGGGACATGCTTTGAGTGTGCCTTGGCCATCTTGGTTTGTGAAGAGGAGCATAATGGAGGGTGTATTTGGGGAAAACAGAAAAATGCCCCCAGGAGAACTTCTTGCTAATTTCACCCTCTTCAGTCTCCAGATACAGCTGTAGATGATCCCATGGAAGCGCCTGTTTGATGTCAAGGTTTTACTCTACAAGGTCAACTTCTTACCTCCAAGGCCATCAACTGGGTGTCCTCAAAGTTCACCGCAATAAACAATGTTCTGGGATTCCCTGGTGGCCCAGAGGTTAAGCATTTGTCTGCCAGTGCGGAAGCCTCGGGTCAACGCCTGGTCCGGGAAGATACCTCATGCAGGTGCAGAAGCCTCGGGTTCAACGCCTGGTCCGGGAAGATCCCTCATGCAGGTGCAGAAGCCTCGGGTCAACGCCTGGTCCGGGAAGATCCCTCATGCAGGTGCAGAAGCCTCGGGTCAACGCCTGGTCCGGGAAGATCCCTCATGCAGGTGCAGAAGCCTCGGTTCAACGCCTGGTCCGGGAAGATCCCTCATGCAGGTGCAGAAGCCTCGGTTCAACGCCTGGTCCGGGAAGATCCCTCATGCAGGTGCAGAAGCCTCGGTTCAACGCCTGGTCCGGGAAGATCCCTCATGCAGGTGCAGAAGCCTCGGTTCAACGCCTGGTCCGGGAAGATCCCTCATGCAGGTGCAGAAGCCTCGGTTCAACGCCTGGTCCGGGAAGATCCCTCATGCAGGTGCAGAAGCCTCGGTTCAACGCCTGGTCCGGGAAGATCCCTCATGCAGGTGCAGAAGCCTCGGGTTCAACGCCTGGTCCGGGAAGATCCCTCATGCAGGTGCAGAAGCCTCGGGTTCAACGCCTGGTCCGGGAAGATACCTCATGCAGGTGCAGAAGCCTCGGTTCAACGCCTGGTCCGGGAAGATCCCTCATGCAGGTGCAGAAGCCTCGGTTCAACGCCTGGTCCGGGAAGATCCCTCATGCAGGTGCAGAAGCCTCGGTTCAACGCCTGGTCCGGGAAGATCCCTCATGCAGGTGCAGAAGCCTCGGGTTCAACGCCTGGTCCGGGAAGATCCCTCATGCAGGTGCAGAAGCCTCGGTTCAACGCCTGGTCCGGGAAGATCCCTCATGCAGGAGAACAACCAAGCCTGTGCACCAGCTCCTGAGCCTGTGCTCCAGAGTCTGGGAGCTGCAGCTTCTGAAGCCCATGAGCCTAGAGCCTGTGCCCCACAACAAGAGGAGCCACTGCAATGAGAAGCCCACACACAACTAGAGAGGAGCCCCACTAACCGCAAGTAGAGAAAGTCCGTGTGCAGCAGTGAAGACCCAGCGCAGCCAACAACACATAAGTAGATAAATTTAAAGAAAAGAATAATGTTTCCAGCCGAGATTTCTTTGGGTCACTTATAGTAAAACACTTCTATACCAAATGGCATAAAAACATAAATAAATTTCTAAAGCTGTGGGGCCAATGATATTTGAAAACTCACAAGAGCAATTTCACCCTGTCCTGCTATGGAAAACCATTAATTTAGCAGGAATCCCTTGGCTCAGCAACTGGCAAAACCCGGCACATGGAAAAGGGGCTGGGAGACACGCGTGCCGCCGGCAATTTCTTCTCTAACACGTTTTGCGGATAATCTCACTCTAGTTTTTAAACCAAATGACACACTTTTGCTGAATCCTTCAAATAATTCTACTCAATTATTTGAAATAAATTCTAAGTTCTTTAAATAGTGCATTTGAAAAACAGGTCTGAACTATAAAAAAAACCGTCAGGTGGGAAACCAGCAGAACCTCCGGGGCGCTGCACACAAAGGGGAGAGGCAAACAATCAATTTCCCGGTCCCAGGGACGCGTGCAATTGTGCAGCACAAACACCTCCCATGAAACAGTAAATAACAAGCCGTCTGGAACGGCACTCACCAGTAGCTGAAAATATTTGGGTAATTTGAAAGCTTGTCACTGTGACATATTTCTCTTCCCAGGGAATGTTAGGAAAAGTATCATTTGGATCTGAATTTAATCCCATTTGCATAATAATGTCCAAAATGCATATGAACGGGCCAGGATGTACAAAGGATGCAGGGAGCAGGCAGCAGCGTTCAAAACCTGCCTCGTACTTTAGAGGCCAGGATATGGCAGCTGCAGTCATACTTGGCAGGAGCATTTACGTGCTTTTTGATAAGAGAAATTACATCACACATACAAAAGGAAGGTCAAATGGACTGATTCCGGCAGGTTCTCTGGAGCCTGGCCTCTTACTAGCTAGGCCAGCATCTGCTACATAAAAACGCACAAAAGCAGATAGATGCTTGAGGAGTCCTTGGGTGTATGGCAATGACCTTCCCCAAAGGCACAAAGAGGCCAAGAGGATGCCAGCTCTGAGCCAGGGAGCAGGCCCAGTGGGGAGGGAGCTTCAGGAAAAGCCCCACAAGGGCGAAACTTCACCCAGAGTGAGCGCAGTTTGTGTAAAACGGCCCAGAAGTGAAGGATCAGGACTGTCAGAACATTCCAGATCCTGAGTCCAGCCCACAATATTCACTGAAGCCTTTTCCTCCCGAATCTCAGAGGCAGAACAGAGCAGAGTGACCCGGGGAGTGAGCCCTGAATTGCAGAGGGAACCGGGTGTCTGGGCACTGCCCTCACACACGGAACCTGTGGGCCCAGCGGGCTTGGAGACCCACAGTTGCTGAAACTCCATGAAAACACCTGTGATGGCTTCAAAGTCAGTGCTCAGTCATGGAAAAAGTCACTGAGATGATGAAAACAGATGAATGCTTTGACGCTACTTAAAAGCCAAGTGTGCAGAATCTGGGGCCAGTCCCATAGACAAATGAAGAGAACTGGACGATGCGGGAGGACTGCCCAGTTCCCTGGGGCTCAGTGAGTCTTCCCTCCTGCGAAAGTTTAAAAACATCCCATAACGGCTAGATTGCTATTTCTCTTGTGCCTCAGGAAGCTTGTCTTGTTTTTAAAATTATATGCATTTATTCAAGATCACAGAGACTGACGCAGCTGCCGCAGGGTCTGAGCGCAGCAATAAAGCGATCACAATTTGATTCCTGTCCTGAGCCCTTGACGCCAGCGAAGGTGCTCGGTGTCCGTCCTCTGTGGCCTCTGCCACCCCTAAAGTGACTGTTTAAGGACAGGACCTGGGGGCGCGAGAGCACAGAGGCCTGTGGGGAGGTTGGGGTCAGCCCTGCCCCAGCGCCGCAGAGAGTCCAGCCAAGCTGCAGCCCCTGATCTCCGTCAGCTGGAGAAGCAGACCCTGCCTCCCACCCGGGCTGCCCCCTGGACCAGTGGAGGGCACCGCTTACCCTGCCCTGGACTGCTCTCACAACCTTCTGGCGCGTCTGCTTGGCATCAGTTAAAGTGACTGTAAACCCACACTTGGTCAGCAAAATCATTCTGAGGGGTGCTCGTGGGAAAAGGCCGAAGATACCGCAACAAAAGGAACAGGGGCTCTTTGTTATTTAGCCACCCAGTCGTGTCCAACTCTGTGACCCCGTGGACTGTAGCCCCCGGGGCTCCTCTGTCCAGGGGGTTCTCCAGGCAAGAATACTGGGGCGGGTTGCCACTTCCTTCTCCAGGGGATCTTCCTGACCCAGGGATTGAACCCGCGTCTGTCTCTGTTTGACAGGCAGTTTCTTTCCACTGAGCCCCCAGGGAAGCCCCAGTTGCGTGGGTTTGTGGCTACTCGGGCCACCATCAGAGCCCAGCCCTGACCCCAGGCTGCTGGCCCTCTTCCCCAACAGGGGTGCCCTCTCTGCCCCCCTCTCCCACCGTCCTTCCCCAGGAAACCGCAGGGCAAGGACAGAAGAGCTGAGAACGGGCACCGCCTCCGGGGCGAGATCACATCTCCCTTCATTGCTGCGCACGCCTGTTGCTGGAAAAGTCTTACCCCACCTAGGGCACAGTTTAAAAAAGAAGACACGCAGTGCCAACACCCTGACCGCTGCTCTGGGACTCCTGCCGCTGGCCTGGGGTGCCCCCGACGGGAGGGGGCGCTTGGACCCCTGGAACAGGACTGGATGTGCCGCTGGGCGGGACGCGGCCCACTCTGCAGGGTCATCGGCACCACGTCTGCTCAGGAAGTGGGCTTGCGGTCCCTTTCGACGCCCCTCATCCTCCCTGCCCCGTGCCTTTCATCCACCTGCCCTTCCAGGAACTCAGACTCACAGACTTCGAATTTTACCCCTTTGCCTGGAAGTGAGTAGGGAAGGGCCACAGACCGGCCTTCCAGGAGGGCTAAAGCGGGAACAGCCACCCCTGGCTTGAGGGGAGGCCGATCTCCTCCCTTCTGTGCTGTGCCTGCAACGGGTCGTAAAGAGCAAACTTGGGCGAGAACGTGTTCTCCGGGCGCCACTGTGGGTCATTGGTCCTCACCCAGGCGTCAGCCGCCTCACTGATGACACGTCTGATTTGAGTTGAGAATCAACCTGAATGGAGTTACTGAATGGAGACCTGGTGGAGTTACTTTGCCCAAAGTCTCGAAGCCGGCAAGCCACAGAGCCAGACCTCTGAGCCAGAGCTGCAGGAGCCCCAGCCCACCCCTCACCCAGCACACGGCCCCACACGGCACCTCGATGGCTCCGTCCACTCCTCAGGGCCCCGGAAGCAAGGCCAGGGCTGAGCATGGGCCCAGGGAGGCCGCGGAGGGAGGTGCCGTCCAGTGTAGACTCGGGGCTCCCAGAGTGGCTGGGATCCCCCACCCTGTTTGGGGTTGAACCCGTTCCTGGCTCAGTCAACAGAGTCAAAATGATACTTTTCTTTCTCAAGGAAAGACGCACAGGGAAGGGCGTGGTCACCTACCGATTCCTCTTGGTTTTCACATCTGGGTCTTCCCTGCTGTCTTCAGAGCTCGATCCATCGCTGGGCTCGGCTGAAAGAAAGTCAGGTTGGTACGGTCAATACAGAGCTCGCAGCTTTGGCAAGCCACCAGGAAGCACCTCTTCCAGCAGGCTCAGCTTGAAATTAGGAAAACAGATTTCCCTTAAAGATGGACCTCAGTCCTATAACTATGCTACTGGGCTTCCCTTAAAGACGGACCCCTGTCCTGTAACTATAATAACTATCCTAGGGGGCGTCCCTTAAAGATGGGCCTCCATCCTATAACTGCACACTCCTTCCATACTTCAGCAGGAGAGAAATCTGTGCTGCTCTTGTGCACAGAAAAGTCATCTCTAGCTGCTGGCCGTGGAGAGGCTGTCAGACCCTCCAGAAGGGTGGGCGAGGGAGTGCATCCACCTGACCCCACCCCTCGCAGGACACGGGCCTGGACCGGCCCTTCTGTCCAAGCTGCCTCCGCGTCCCTGGGCTTGAACTGCAGACCCAGGCTCCCCCTCTGGCTCCTGCAGTGAAGGACCCGGGTTCTCTGCACACAGCCTGTGGACCGCTGCTGTCTACGTGTCTACTTTCTAAGAGCCAGATTGGTTTTGAAGTCAGGTCCCCTCCTTACACTCTGAAGAGGCTGGCCCTGTAAATGTTTGATGAGCTTTCGGAATGAAAAAGTAAAAAGGTTCTTGGGTGTTTCATATTTGTCTCCAAAAGGAAAGAGGAAAAATGAGTATAAAGATGGTTCCAGAGCGTTATTATTTCGGTCCTGACAGGCTGAACGATGCCCAGACACTCCCTGGCATCACAACTGCCTGCTCGCCTGCTTTTCATTCTGCGTCTGTCGTCCCAGGAAGCAGCCTTCTCGGAAACTCGTCCCTGGCGGGCCCGGGGACAGGGCTGGACCACCGCCCCCACCGCAAGGCTCGAACCCACGTCCTTCCTGAGGAGGCTCTGTAACAAGCTCGTAACGAATGTGATGCTTACGGGGAAATGTGAATATCCTCGACGGAAAAGCCCTCCACTCCTTTTCTTTTCATAAAACCCAACAGTCCTCCATGCGCACTGACTGCAATCCCAATAATGCCTCCAGCTCCGGCCCCAGCTATTCTCTGGCTGGCTCTCAGTGCCTGGTGTGGGGCTGAAACAAGACGAGGAGATGTGGGTCACGCCCTAGAGGCACCCAGCGAGCCCAGTCCACCCAGCCTCTGGGTTCTGGCGGCCTCTTCCCGCCAATGGCTTGTCCACACCAGACCCTGCCCTGCCCAGCGTGGCACAGTCAGGGGACCCAGGAGACTCCCCTGGCGGGCGCCTGAGCCCAGAGCAGGGCCCCCCAGCCCTGGCACCAGGGACACGCGGGCTGGACGACAGGCCATCCTGTGCCCCGCAGGGTGCTGAGTGGCATCCCTGGTCTCCAACCCCGGATGCCTGGTGTCCCTGCCAGTACTGACAACCACAAGTCTCCAGAAACCACCCAAACTCCCCCCCAGGAGACAGAGCGTCCTAGCCCCCGGCCCTGTTGAGAACCAGGGGTCTAGAGAAAGACCCTCGCGAGAGCAAAGCTAACAGGAGGGGAGGGGCCCGCTCCTTCTCACCCACACTCTCTCCCCACACTCCCGTCTGTGGCCCCCCAGTCACATAATTCAATGACAAAGACAACGCACACGTCATACGAACGCACAGCAAAACAAACGGCCAACCAACCAGTCGAAGGGTTCAATTTCTCTCATAATTACAGAAATGCCAGTGGACACAATGAATGGTTTTAGAAGCTTAAGGTTGGGTGATCTACAGTGCTCATGAGAGTAGCAGAATCTATCAGCAGGCGTGTGAACTGGCCCATCTTTTTGGAGAAAGATTTAGCAATATCTGTCACAATGTGAAATGCATGTACCTTTCAAACTGGTAATTCCAATACTATGAATTTATACAATGAAAGTACTCACAAATGCTCCTGAGATAACTATATGCGTACGAAGGTATTCTTATCAGTATTCTGTGTGTGCATGAAAAACCAGTGACCTGGAAGTCCACCAACTGGAAAGACCTGGTGGAGATGTCGGAGTCTAGTCAAGGTGGGCACGGGTGCGAAGGGAAGGGCTCAGAACTCGTGCATGCACACGTGCGCAGTCGCTCTAGTCATGTCTGACTCTGCGACCCCATGGGCTGTAGCCCACCAGGCTCCTCTGTCCATGGGGTTCTCTGGGCAAGAGTACTGGAGTGGGTTGCCATGCCTTCCTCCAGGGATCTTCTCAACCCAGGGAGTGAACCAGGATCTCTTGCATTACAGGCAGATTTCTTTACCACTGCTGCAAACTGGGAAGATAGCCATAGTGATGAGAAGCAGAAAGCGGAGCAGGTCAATTCCTCAGCCGTTCTATTAAAAGCACACATACACACAGAATCTGCCTGTCTTCACAATACATTGTTTTGTGCGTTTAATGGACAAGGAAGGGCACGTCCATTTGTGAAAAGGTGGAGTGAACAGGATAGTTGAAGCAGGTAGTCAGAGGTCTTCTTAGTCTGAGAGAATCACGTCTCCCATTCCTTTACAACGGCTGCCCTCATCCAGGGTCAGGTGAGCAGGGGAGTGTGAAGCACTGGTTTCTGAGGCAAACTGCTTTGAGAAGTGCTATTCCGGTCTCTCCTACGTCCTGGGCCTTGAAGGCAGAGACAGGACACAACCGCTTTATCGGCACTGATTCAGGGGCATCTAGAAACCTGAACAAGCCTTGGCCCTGCCCATCCAGCAAACTGAAGGCGAGTGTTTACAAAGCATCATTACAGAGCGTTACGGATCCCTGTGGGGCCTGCACGCCGGGCTCTGGAACCTTCCATCCCATCATAGTTCAGTTCAGTTCAGTCACTTAGTGTGTCGGACTCTTTGTGACCCCACGGACTACAGCACACCAGGCCTCTCTGTCCATCACCAACTCCCAGAGTTTATTCAAACTCATGTCCATTGAGTCAGTGATGCCATCCAACCATCTCATCCTCTGTCGTCCCCTTCTCCTCCTGCCCCCAATCTTTCCCAGCATCAGGGTCTTTTCAAATGAGTCAATTCTTCACATCAGGTAGCCAAAGTGTTGCAACTTCAGCTTCAGCATCAGTCCTTCCAATGAATATTGAGGGTTGATTTTCTTTGAGATTGACTGGTTGGATCTCTTTGCAGTCCAAGAGACTTTCAAGAGTCTTCTCCAACACCACAGTTCAAAAGCATCAATTCTTTGGTGCTCAGCTTTCTTTATAGTCCACCTCTCACATCCATACATCCATACATCCTACTGGAAAAGCCATAGCTTTGACTAGATGGACCTTTGTTGGCAAAGTACTGTCTCTGCTTTTTAGTAAGCTGTCTAGGTTGGTCATAACTTTTCTTCCAAGGAGCAAGCATCTTTTAATTTCATGCTGCAGTCACCATCTGCAGTGAATTTGGAGCCCCCCAAAATAAAGTCTGTCACTGTTTCCACTGTTTCTCCATCTATTTGCCATGAAGTAATGGGACCATATGCCATGATCTTAGTTTTCTGAATGTTTAACTTTAAGCCATTTTTTTCACTCTCCTCCTTCACTTTCATCAAGATGCTCTTTAGTTCTTCACTTTCTACCATGAGGGTGGTGTCATCTGCATATCTGAGGTTATTGAGATTTCTCCTGGCAATCTTGATTCCAGCTTGTGCTTCATCTAGCCCAGCACTTCTCATGATGTACCCTGCATATAAGCTAAATAAGCAGGGTGACAATACACAGCCTTGACGTACTCCTTTCCCTGTTTGGAACCAGTCTGTTGTTCCATGTCCAGTTCTAACTGTTGCTTCCTGACCTGCACACATATTTCTCAAGAGGCAGGTCAGGTGGTCTGGTATTCCATCTCTTGAAGAATTTTCAACAGTTTGTTGTGATCCACACAGTCAAAGGCTTTGGTGCAGTCAATAAAGCAGAAATAGATATTTTTCTGGAACCCTCTTGCTTTTTCTATGATCCAACGGATGTTGGCAATTTGATCTCTGGTTCCTCTGCCTTTTCTAAATTCAGCTTGAACATCTGGCAGTTCACAGTTCATGTACTGTTGAAGTCTGGCTTGGAGAATTTTGAGCATTACTTTGCTAGCGTGTGAAATGAATGCATTGTGCGGTAGTTTGAGCATTCTTTGGCATTGCCTTTCTTTGGGATTGGAATGAAAAGTGATCTTTTCCAGTCCTGTGGCCACTGTTGAGTTTTCCAAATTTGCTGGCATATTGACTGCAGCACTTTCACAGCATCATCTTTTAGGATTTTAAATAGCTCAATTGGAATTCCATCACCTCCACTAGCTTTGTTCATAGTGATGTTTCCTAAGGCCTACTTGACCTCACATTCTAGGTGAGTGATCACACCATTGTGTTTATCTGGGTTGTGAAGATCTTTTTTGTATAGTTCTTCTGCGTATTCTTGCCACCTCTTCTTAATATCTTCTGCTTCTGTTAGGTCCATTCCATTTCTGTCCTTTATTGTGCCCATCTTTGCATCACAGGGTACCTGGTAAATTCTGTCAGTGAGGGATTCTCTGCAGAGATGACCTGTCTACACTTACCTGCTTTATGCTGGGTCCTGTTACAAGGGCTAATCAGAGTGGGTGCCAATCTGATAATGGCGTTAACAAACAAGAAGCCTGGTTCATTCTTTGTGCGGAGGAGGCGCGGGTGAGGCCACCAGCTGGTGTCAGGGTGTGGACGGAACACAGGGCAGGTGATGGCCAGGGTTCCTCCCAAAGAGGGGCCAGGTGATCTGCATGGAGAGGTACCCTCTCGCCCGCCAGAATCCTTGTGGATGAGCGGTGATGCTCATCCTTGACTCTGTGGAACAACCAGCATCTGCGTTGTCAGCGGTCCCAGGTCTGGCCGAGCACCGGCCACCTGGCCCCCTGTGGCGTGGAGAGTGATGCATTGTTCCTGGGCAAACAGCACTTGGGAAAGTGACCCTTTCACAGGTCACAGCTGTGTTTACTCACAGGCACGGCTTCATGCCCTTCTTGGTGAAATGAAAGTCATCGTCAGTGTATATCTGCCTTGAATAAAAACAGCTGAAATGTTTACAGTTCAACTGAAGCCAAGTGACATCCTGCCAAGTCTATCACGGGTCGGGACAAAGCAGGGTGGAAGTGCCTGGCTCCCCGCACCCAACTTTTCTGTGTCAAGCAGGAAGCAAAATGCTTACCAGAGCCCCTTTTAATCTAATGCACATAAGACATCTGGCCAGGCTGGCCCTCCTTAGATCTGGAGTCAGACTCTCCACAGTGCAAATCCCTGGTCCCCCGCTCGATAGGAGTGTGACCTTGAGCAGGCCAAATGGTCTGCTTTCTTTAATTCCCTCTACTGTCAAAATAGGCATAAAGACAGAAGATTGCAGACCAATGGCCTCCAAAGAGGTCCACACCCAAACCCTGGAAAAGAAAGTGAAGGTGAAAGTCGCTCAGTCATGCCTGACTCTTTGTGACCCCATGGACTATACAGTCCATGGAATTCTCCAGGCCAGAATCCTGGAGTGGGTAGCCTTTCCCTTCTCCAGGGGATCTTCCCGACCCAGGGATCAAACCCAGGTCTCCCACATAGCAGGTGGATTCTTTACCATCTGAGTCACAAGGGAAGCCCAAGAATACTGGAGTAGGTAGCCTTTCCCTTCTCCAGTGGATCTTCTCAACCCAGGAATCGAACCCAGGTCTCCCGCAGTGCAGGCGGCTTCATTACCAGTGGAGCCACTGTGAATGTCTTAGGTTGCATGGCAGGGGTGAAGGCTCCTAACCAGCCTTGGGGCTCCAGAAACCAGATGCCTCTTGGACTGGAAGACACAGGAAGTGAGTTATGCCTGAGAGCCTCCAGAAAGAAGCAACTCAGACCCACCAGGGAGACTTCAGTCGGGCTTCTGACCTCCGGGACTGGAAAGCAGCAAGTTGGTGTTGGTTCAAGCTACTAAACTTGTGATCATCTGTTACAGCAGCAACAGGGAGCTGATATGGGTGGTGACCAGCTCCTGGGGAGGTGGCAGGCATGGAGGAACCAAGAGGTCCCTTTCCCCCCAGGGCGCACCCCCTCCTCCTGCCTAGGCAAGCCCCCTGCCCTACCCCACAGCAGCACCCTGTCCACCTTAGCCTCTGGGAGGTGCCCACGGGAGACAGAAGGCAGGGGAAAGAGGCTGGGAGATCGTCCTCCGCCTTGTCTGCCTCCCCACCCTAGAGGACAGACTCACAGGCGTTTTATCTGATCACCCTCTGGTACATCCTACCAGACTGCACCAAACCCCCGGCAGAAGGGACAGGATCCCCATCCTGAATGGGGCAGGTGATGAGGCAGCAGGGGCCAGAAGGCAGGAAAATTTCTACTGTGGACCAAAAGAGGTCACCTGCCATTTCAGGAAACAAAGAACGTTGCCTGCTAACAAGCCATCAGTCACAGCCCTGACGCTGAGCCTTGAGGGGACTTCAGGGCAGAGAAAAGCAGGGCACCGGTCATTGATAGTGAAGGTGTGCGTCTCAGGAGAGATGTCGCTGAGTCTGACTCTTGCACCTTCCCGCACACAGAAAAGCACAAATCGTTTACTTGAGATGTCTGTTTTTTGTGATTAGCTGTAGTCTTTTGGGTTCAATTAAATTTTTTTTCCTAAGGAAGAACCCCTGTATATCCTGGCTCCTCCCTTATCTCTGGAGAAGGAAATGGCAACCCACTCCAATATTCTTGCCTGAAGAATCCCGTGGACAGAGGAGCCTGGCTGGCTACAGTCCCTGGGGTCCCAAGAGTTGGACACAACTTAGTAACTAAACCACCACCACCTCCTCCCTCACCTTGGTCACCCACAAACTGGCACCTGCCGTCCACCTCTACAAGGGTTACATCAGGCTCTGCTGCACCTGCCAACCTTCAACACCCCTGGAAGGAGCTCAGGGTGGAGAGCAGGAGCAAGGCTCTCTGTGCTCTGAAGAAACTGGCAGGACAGGTGTTCAGGCAGCTAGATATTTTCAGGAGCTGATTTTATGAGCCCAGTTCTTGTACCTCCTCATATCTATAAAAGCACCAAAATCCTCCATGGTGATGACTGCCCCTCATGACTAGCAGTAACCCTCATGAGACTAGTAGAAATCTGCAAAAATATGTGTCTGATTGCATGGACTCCCCCTTCACCAAAATCACATATATACTGACCCGCCCCCGACTCATCGGAGCTGTCTCTCATTGCTAGCTACCCGAGATGCTGCCTCCCAGGCTGCAGTCTTCATTTCACCACAAATAAAACTTGACTCACAACTCTCACATTGCGCTTTTTTTTTCTTTTTTTAAGTCAACACCGTTTGGAGCAGCTCCTCAGAGTGATCTGAGAGGCTCTCTCCCTGGCTACAGTCCTCAGTGAGGTCCCCGAATAAAACGTATCTCACGACTTTTCATTTCACTTCAGTCTCCACTACCCATTGCCCTGAAGAGAGGTCTTTGGTGCTTCAGGTAAACACGGGTGGCAGAACTGAGCTGCTAAGAGATTTGGGAAATGCTGAAGCTGGAGGGAAGACAAACGTGAGTGGGGCGTCCTCACCAAGGAAGAGCCTGTAGCAGCCCCGAATGTCAGGACACGGAGCGGACATGGCGTGAAGGCTGCTCCTTCTCACTTCGCAGTTCAACAGGCATTATTACCAACTAGCAGCCTGTCTGCTAGAGCCATAAAAGTCTGCATGCACTGGAGGATGATTAGGAAATAATTCAGGCCTTTAGCTAAACCTCTCAGCAAGGAAAACAGAATGGAGAAAAGGGGGCCTTTTCTTTATCTGTTGAAAGGCTTAGTCCTTCTGGCAGTTCTGCACCCTTTTCCCATAGTTGCCTGACAATATTAACTCCTCCTTCCATGCTGATATTCCTAGTATGCACACAAAATACACACACACACACACACCCCTCCAAACCTACTGCAGTTAAATGTGGCAGAAAGTGAAAGTGTGAAAGTCGCTCTGTCCTGTCTGACTCTTTGCGATCCTATGGACTATACAGTCCATGGAATTCTCCAGGCCAGAATGCTGGAGTAGGTAGCCGTTCCGTTCTCCAGGAGATCTTCCCAACCCAGGGATCGAACCCAGGTCTCCGACACTGCAGGTGGATTCTTTAGCAGCTGAGCCACGAGGGAAGTATTTTGTCAAATTCTACTTGCCTCTTGAAAAATAATGAATATCAATTGGAATGCTTAATGGTTCCATTTCAGACAAGAAACAGGTTTTAATATTTAAATCTATAATGACTCATAGCCCAACACAATGTGAAAAACAAAATTCTATACCAAGGACAGTCTTCCCTAGAGCTGATTCTTATAATAATTAGGGTCAGAACATTAGATGAGTCATGACAGGTGATCAGCCAGGGAAAAATTCACCTTGCTCGTGGCCTGAGGTCAGCAACTCTGCCTGCTCATTGCTAATTAGTCTTCCAGAAATACTCCCTGTCCTGTTTTGCTGCAAACAGAATAATTTCAGTGAGTGGATCTTAGGAAATTACAAGTTATCCATTTAAATGTCAATTCCTGCTCTGAAACTGGAAGTTGAGAACGGAGGTCATTTGCATGTCTTTAAGATGCAGGTTAAAGACTTTTAAGACGGCTTAAGGCAGCTCTTCCTCTTTTAATAAGAGTAAGTAAGGTTAAAGCTCATTTTGTAGCTGCTTGTAAATTTATGATCACACATCTATCTGGATAGAGTGGTTCAGGGGCCACCATTACAATGGTCAGACAAAAATGGCTTGATGTGTTAAGCCCATAAGAGTCGGGTATTTCCAGCTGTGTTTGTTAGATTTAAGGCTCCATTCTCCACCTTTTTAAGTGCAAAATGAGATTCAGGCCAGCAGAGTGAAATGAAGCCCTGATCTATGACCCAGATAATTCAGGTCCTTGTTGTAATTAATTATACAAGGAGGCCATTGGACAGACCTCTGAGCCAGTAAAAGCCTCAGGGTTACCAGTCAGTGGGGACGCTGAGGAGGGCCAGCGGGGCAGGAGGCAGGCCTTCCTGGTGCCTGGCAGCTGATTCCCCCTGCTCTGCCTCTGTGCCTGCACCAGGCCAGCCTTCCCTGGCTCCAACGACTTTCGGTTTGGGGCTTCAGCATCAGAATCGATTTTTGCTCACATAAACTCTTCACTTTTCTAACATGCTTGTTAATCTTCTAATACTGTCCTCCACCTCAGAAGCCTGGAAAGGGCAGAGGACTCGGGGTGGGGGAGGACCCTGCTCACCCCTCTCTGCTCTCGTAGCCCTGGCTCAACTTGGTCCAGGGCAGAAAAACAGGTGACCAACTGTGTCCTGACTGCTAACAAGTTCCATCCTTTCTCATCCCTGCCAGGCCTCGGAAAAATAAAGAAACAGCACCCAATTATCTCTGAGAATGCAAGCTGCAGGAAGGAGCGAGGAGACTGCCCACATTGTTTGCAAGTAAGTATCCCCGTGACAAGCTGCACCTGAACGTCCTCCAGGGATTGGCAGGTCTCGGGACACCAGCCCCACAGGTGGTGACGGTGAGGACGCTGGACGCCGGGTGTCTGTGTGTGAGGGGTTTTGGTTCAAGCCTTCATTCAGCATGCAAAGCATCTTTTCAGATAATGGATGCCTCAGTCAAAGGAGGGAGCAAATTCACAGCCCAGTTCTCGCTGTCCCTGAGAACAGCTTGTGTTACAGACTGAGATCTGCATCTGGAACATTCGCTTCTCAGAGTCAGCCGGCTCGAGCTGATGCTCTGGGGGTGCACTCATCATCTTACGAGAGGGGAATGTACTGAGAAACGGAACACTCCCTGCCACACCAGGAAACAAGGATGCCACGGTCGCCAGTGACCACAGCCCTCCAGCGTGAGCCGGTGAGCCCTGAGGGCACTCAGGAAGGAGAATACGGCACCTAGCAGCCGTCAGAAGACTCCCGCTGCCCACGGTAAGCCCCAGAGGAACTCAGGGTGTGAAAATGGAGGGCACTGGCCCCAGACAAGCCGAGGTGCATACGGAAGGAATGATTTCACTAAGCCCACACTCTTGCACTTTCCCATACATGGAAAGGCACTAAATTCCTTACTTTGGGATATCTGGTTTTCTTTAGCAAACAATAATCTTTGGGTGTTCAGACTACCTGACCTTTGCTGTAAAACGTCTATGGAACCTGGCTTGCTCAGAATACTTCTCTCAAGGTCACTTGAGATGCTGTCTCCTGGGCTTGAAGTCCTAAAAATGTCTGCCAAATAAGACTTAACTCTCAACTTGCAGGTGGGGTGTACTTTCTCAGTTGACGGAGTTATCGGTATCCATCACTCCATCTCAGCAGACTGCTGCCAGCTTTGCAAGAGCAACCTGTCCATGTCCGTTAGCACTGATCAAAATGTTGACGAAGCTTTTAAGACACTTTCTCCTAAAGTTCCATTCAAATGCTCTGGATCCAGCACAGGCTGATCTGTGTTATCTGTGTTAGCGTCACTTGAGATGGGCTCAAAAATACTCAAAAACCACTCCAAAGCTAAAGCAAACACTCACTCCAGAGGTCAAGATTCCATTTCCCGGCCTTTCAGCCAAGCTCTGCGGGTCAGTCAGGGAAAACTGTGATCTCAAGATCTCAGTGAAGCCAAGACTGTTTCAACCCACGTGCTCAGGGAGTGCACCTTTCCCAACACAACTGATGAACAATGTGTAAGACCTAATCGGCGGATCTGAACACATGGAAGTGTTCTGCTCTGGCTCTCGGGAAAATGAGATTTGCTGGGGCAGCTTCTGAACAGCTATCTCTCTGCCACGCATTGGATTCCTCTGCAGCTGGGAAAGACCTTTTCCCTTCTCCACATGCACTTTAGGTGAATCCAAGCACCCTTCAAACAAAGAGTGGATGGACTTCCTACAAAGCTCTGGAATGGGTGCATGATGGAGAAGGTTCAGTTCAGTTCAGTTCAGTCGCTCAGTCGTGTCCGACTCTCTGCGACCCCATGAATCGCAGCACGCCAGGCCTCCCTGTTCATCACCAACTCCCAGAGTTCACTCAGACTCACGTCTATCGAGTCAGTGATGCCATCCAGCCGTCTCATCCTCTGTCGTCCCCTTCTCCTCCTGCCCCCAATCCCTCCCAGCATCAGAGTCTTTTCCAATGAGTCAACTCGTCGCATGAGGGGGCCAAAGTACTGGAGTTTCAGCTTTAGCATCATTCCTTCCAAAGAAATCCCAGGGCTGATCTCCTTCAGAATGGACTGGTTGGATCTCCTTGCAGTCCAAGGGACTCTCAAGAGTCTTCTCCAACACCACAGTTCAAAAGCATCAATTCTTCGGTGCTCAGCCTTCTTCACAGTCCAACTCTCACATCCATACATGACCACAGGAAAAACCATAGCCTTGACTAGACGGACCTTTTTTGGCAAAGTAAGGTCTCTGCTTTTGAATATGCTATCTAGGTTGGTCATAACTTTCCTTCTGAGGAGTAAGCGTCTTTTAATTTCATGGTTACATGTTACCAATTATGACATGTAGTCTCAAGGGGCAGTCTTACAACATCTGGAGCAAAAACCAAATGATGGGGAAAAAAAGAGCAAAGAAACTGTTGCAGTAAAAAGGGAAAAAAAGGAATGGGTTTTTTTCTTTAACTTCCCTTGTGACTCAGACTAAAGAACCTGGCTGCAATGTGGGAGACCTGGCCTCAATCCTGGGTTGGGAAGGTCCCCTGGAGAAGAGAATGGCTACCTACTCCAGTATTCTGGCCTGGAGAATTTCATGGACAGAGGAGCCTGACAGGCTACAGTCCATGGGGTTGCAAAGAGTCAGACAGGACTTAAAGACTTTCACCTTTCCTGAGAATAAAGAAGATAAGGAGAACAGTGAGTAGGCCTGAACATTCCTAGTTTTTTTTTTTTTTTTTTTACTTTAACTGCTTCTAACTCTGCATGTCTATAACTAAGTTTGCTTTTCTGCCCCTTAACTCTGCAGGAGCTACACTTCACACCTATTTCCTTTGACTCGATGCTAAATACATCCTGTGTCTGGTGTTTACCCTCAGGACACCCTTCCCCCTGTAGTCACATATCAGAAAGAAGGCTGCAGCCCCAGGGACTGACAGATGCGGTTGCTGGGCTGCTGGCACTGGCCTGTGGCCTTCTTTGAAACAATGCGAGAGGGGGAAATCAAGACCCTAACAGCTTTGTTCGTCTTCACTGACTCCTGACTGTGAGCCCTCATCTTACATAAGCCCCTAGACTCCTCATGACGCAAAGGGCTGCTTCAATGGAAAAGACTGATGTTGGGAAAGATTGAGAGCAGGAGGAGAAGCGGGTGACAGAGGATGAGATGGGTGGATGGCATCACTGACTCAATGGACATGAATTTGAGCAAGCTCCGGGAGATGGTAATGGACAGCGAAGCCTGGCGCGCTGCAGTCCATGGGCTCACAAAGAGCTGGACACGACTGAGAGACTGAACAAGACTCCCCGTGGATGGGGACACAGTTCTGGAGGCCTGAGCCTGCTGTCTTCCCCTCTCAGCCAGGTGAGAATTAAAGCCACCTTTGTATCTCCTCCACACTCTCTGTATTTTTCCTTTGGCTTCGGTGGGCAGAGAAGGCCAAGATTCTGGCCAGCAACAGAACTAGCACATCAAAGTGATCACCACGGATGAGTTTACCTGGTGAGACTGCTTTGCATTTTCTAGAATGCTTAACCAATACCCATTAATTTGATAATAGAAAACAACTTTTTAAGAGAGAAGGTTAAATGCAGGCTAATATCTGAGCTGGAAAGGAAGCTCCCGGTGGCTGAAGGATAACCTTCTCTGGGTTTGTAAATTTACGCAATGCAAAGAGAAAGCCAGAACCGATCCCGTGGAAGGATCAAAGTTTCTGCAGAAAGTGCCATAAAAACTTAATGACTAAATTCTGAAACAGGGAGCATGAGTCCTTCAAAATCAACTGCCAGCACAACCGGGCATTGTGCTCTCCTCTCCCGCTAAAGGATGTAGAGTCTAGACTCTCCTACAGGTGGGTGCCCAGGTCCCGGCTGTCTTAGTTACTTGCTGCCGCCTCCAGCTTGCGCTTGTGCGGAGGGTCTTCGATGATCCTGTTGAGGTCCCCGCGGTTCCTCAAGTCCATCGGCTTCTCCCAGACGGACAACTGCATCGTCGGGTTGAAGAAGAAAACTCGGTCATCACCCGTCCAGACCACACACCTGTGCAAATCGAGAAACTGCTCTTAGTCTCTCTGAGAGGCATGCATCAAAAGACCATAGTGTGTGTTCTAAGTCGATCAGTCGTGTCTGATTGTCTGCGATCCCATGGCCTGTAGCCTGACAGGCTCCTCTGTCCATGGGATTCTCCAGGCAAGAAAACTGGGGTGGGTTGCCATGCCCTCCTCCAGGGGAGCTTCCTGACCCAGGGATCAAACCCGAGTCTCTTATGTTTCCTGCATTCGCAGACAGGTTAGTGCAGGCATGCATCCAAACCCAAAATGCCCTTGGGGCTGAAATCCACACATTCACAAAAGTAGTATTTTACAAAGTATGAATAATAATAGCGATGTCTGGCTTTTCAGGGTGATTCTCAGATGTTTCTCATACATCCTCTCATTCTATTCATAGGCAGACAGCCACCTGACCTTCCTTCTACTGGTAAGGACAGCAAAGTTCAGAGACATGAGAGGCTCAACTGGGTCCCAGGAGTTCTGAGCTCTTCCCAAAGGCCAGCTCTCCTTTCAGTTGGATTCCCACTCTGGCTTTGGGTCCAAGGACCGTAACACAGACCTTGGTTCCCAGTAAACTTCCCCAATTGGACGGTGACTGAGCAGCAGGGTTCATGGAGCCACACAGAGGCCACAGCCCATCCCTCTCCAGCTGAGAACCAGCAACCCGGCTGCTGGAATCAGCAACCTCAGCCCTGTTGAGGTGTCCCGCTTTGCTTTCAGAAGAGCAAAGAATTAGCTTTGCATTTTCACATGGAGGAAATGAAAATCTCCAAAAGGAATAATATGCAATTTTAAGACTTCATCTCTGTGAAAGTTTATCAGAGAGAAGGAAAGATTGCAAAGGAGAAATAGTGAAGAAAAGAAAAACAAAGGAAAGGAAGAGCTCCCTTTCCGCGGAGTGAGTCTGCAGTGTGGGAACGCACACGGGAATTCAGACCCGGCCTCAGTGTGTCCCAGCAACACAGCCGGTCGAGGTCACCGGAGCGGCCTCAGGCTGTCCTGTGACCAGTCTCGTGATGGTGCAGAGAAGTGAGCTCTGTCCTGCCTCTGGTCTGGCCCTTCCAGAAGATTCTTCTGGGGTTAGGCCTCTCCCCTCCCATGACCTCAGCATCCTAGTGACCTCTGAGGGCCCGGGAAGCTCCAGGACTCTCCCCAGGCTCCTCAGAAGCTGCAGGAATGGGCAGGACTAGTCCTCGTGGACTGAAGCCCTCTGGTCATTGATTTCTTGAGGGATCAGGGACACTTCTGGGCACTTGCCGGCCTCCTGAGCACCAGCTCCTGCCTTACCATCAGACACACCTGGTTGCCTGCCCCCTTTCTGGATCCAGGCAGCACACACCAGTCTGCTTCCCACAGAGAAAATCACGCCCACCCTTGAGCCTCTGTGCTCAGACCAGCGGGCCACTTCCCGTGGGCCAGACAGAGGCTTAGTGCAGGGGCTAGCCTCATGTTCTGAAACTCTGTGCAGACCAGATCCCTACGTAGAAATGACCTTTAGATGGTCTGTCTGATTTACTCCGCAGCCAGGCAGGGTTCATGGGAGTGGTGAGCCAAATAACGACCCCAAAGAGGTCTACATCCTACTCCCAAGAACCTATGAATGTTACCTTACAGGGCAAAAGGGACCTCTCAGGTGTGATTAAGTTCCTGTCTTGAGATGCAGGGAGTAGGCTGGGCTGTCCAGGCAAGTTTAGTGTCATCAGAAGGGTCCTCATAAGGGAAGAGGGAGGCTGGGAGTCAGAGTGAGAGAAGGGGATGGGAGGATGGAAGCAGAAGACAGACAGACAGACACACACACAGGATGGGTGGAGACAGAGGTCAGAGGATGCGCCACTCTGGCCTTGATGTTGGAAGAAGTGGCTGTGGATGCCAGTGTCTCTAGAAGCTGGAAAGTCTAGAGCAGTCTCCCCTGAGCCTTGGGAGGGAATCAGCCCCCTCCTCCCCACCTGGATTCAGCCCCGTGGGGTTGGATTCTGACCTCCAGAGCTGTGAGATGTGAGTTTCCACAGGTTGACGACCAGTAGACCTCACCCTTGACCCCTCCCCATCCTGGGCACCAGCACCAGGGTCTGCATCTGGCCAGCAGCAACCTAGACCCCCACACTGTATAGGCCCCTGCTGGCCTGGTCATCCAGGTAGAAGGCCATGACCTGCCTTCTCAGTGGATGCACCATCCAGCTCTAGGCCTGCCCTTGACCTTCAGGTGACCTTGAGAGCTGCCCTCACCCTCCGTGATCTCCGTTCCATCATCTGTGTGGGGGGGGCCTGCGATGGACATTTGTGTTATTCTAACATGCCCGTCACTGCGGGAAAGCTGAGGCAAACATGAGGGTCAGCCTTTACTAGAGACTGGATGACGGGCCAACAAAGGCCAGACCTGAGGGGCAGGACTGGCGAGCTGGACAAGGACCTGCCCGATGCACGGGTCTGCCTGCCACCCCCAGCGGGCCCCGACAGGGCACAGGTGACCTCTCGTGGGAGGAAGCTGCCTGCCTGCCGGTGCAGAAGTCGTCTGGCTTAGGAAGCTTTCACTGTGTATAAAGCTGCAGGTAATTATGCTGTTCTGTACATTATGTACAATTCTGCCACTGTGAGTTCTCGCACAGAATTCTGGGCCAGCAGGGACCATAAACCCTGCCAGGAGCACAGCCCCTTCCCTCTCAGATGCTCTGCAGGGTGACGGAGTGCCTCCTGCCGGGGCTGGGGGCTGCGCTCCTGGCAGCACTCAGCACATGTTCTTAGCACCACGAGTAGCCCACTTGGGTTATCTGCGCACCAGGGGGTGGGGTGGGGGGAGGTTTGCCTGGTGTGAATGCAGGCTGTTTGCAGCTTCAGCTAGATCAGACTGCAGGCGATGTCGAGTAAGAAGCCAGCAGACCCTCAGCAGTGCAGAGGGTGAAGCCCAGTCCTGGGCACCTTCTAACACGGAGGGCATCCATCTGTCTGGTCTGGTGCACGCAGGCGGCTGGTCACTGCCCACACACAGGCTTCTAAAGCCTTCTTTGGCCAGGCTGCAGCTGGAAAAAGAGCTCCAAGACCAAAGCTCCTGGCAGCGAGTAGGCTGGTTTGTGACAGTCGCGACGATGTCTTTTCACTGTCTGACTGCGCTTGGCCTGAGTGGGAAAGTCCAGGTGCAGCTTTGACTCGCTGCGCCCTTGTCTGTCTATTTACAAATTTAGGAGCTGCTGTGTGACCCCGGGACCCCTGATGGCACCTGCAGTACAGTGAACCTTTACAGCAGATACACCGGACAGGTACAGCTGTTCTGGCAGGAAGTCATCCTGTGCTCAGCACCCCTCCACCCATACACATGCACACACGCTTGTGTGTGCACACACATGCACACACATACATTCACACATATGCACACACACACTTGTGCATAAAGGCACATGCACACACACTCACACTTGTGCACGCACACACGTGCATTGACACACAGCATATACACTTGTGTGTGCACACACGAGTACACACTTGTGCGTAGATGCACATGCACACACACTCACATGTGTGCACCCACACATGCATCCCCACACGTGCATATACAAGCACACCAGTGACCTGGGTGCCACAGCCCCGCCCCCAGTGGCCTCAGCGTCATGGCTGCCTGGTCTGTCCCCTCCCCCAGAGTCACTGGGGGCACTGAGAAGCCCAGGGGCGTGGAGCCCTGCCTTCCAGGATGGCTTTGCCTCTGTGTGTCTCAGCACCTCAGGCAGTGATCTCACTGCTGTGGACTCGGTGTCCTCATTTATAAAAGCAGGCTGGTGGACGCAGGTCTAGTCCCAGATGATTTCTTAAGTCCCTTCTAACTTCTATTCTGTCTTCTATTCTTTTCTGTTAATTTTCCAGCTTTGTCCAGGACCCCAGGCATGGTCATACTAATGCCCTTCCATGCGGATCAACCTTATGGGCAGGGACACAGTCCCCGGCTCCTGAGCTAGTCTGTCCTGGGCTCTGGGTAGCTGTGCTCAGAGGCTCACTGCTGCACCTGGAGACCATGCCTGCCCTGGGATTGCTTCCCGAGCAGCCCGGTGGGGTCAAGGGCGTGGGGCAAACCCTCGGTGATTGGCCTCCTGCTGAGACCACATCCTCTTAGCCCAGCCCTTCCCCAACCACCACACCCCGCCCGCCTTCCTCTGCCCCTTTCCTGGAACCACTCCTCAGTACCTCCGGGCTCTGGGAGCTCTGTCCTAAGTGCTGCTTCTGTGGACCCTGACCTAAAGGGGAGGAAGGATGGAGTAGAATCTAAACCTCAGGAGAGTTTCCGAAGCGAGAGGCAGGCGGTGTCTGTGCAGGACACGCACCCTCACCTCCTCCTTGAAGACCGCACTTTGGGGTTTTCAAAGACGAGACCTGGTCCCACCAAACTTGGCACCATCAGGGCTACAGCGACTGAAGGGCCCGGGGAGCGATGAGTTCCCTGAGAAAGCGGGTCAGCGAGGGTCTGCCCACGTGAGAAAGTCTGGGGCGTGTGCATCCACCCCCAGGGGACGGGACACTTCCGCCAGAATTACCGAGGGGCTGGCAGCCTCCATCACAGAGGCAGGGAGGGGCTCATGCTCCCGTGGGCGCAGAGAGGGGTGCAGAGGTAGCCCCCTGCCAGCACCCCAAAGGCTGTGTGAGGCCAGCCTCAGCCAACCCGTCTCCCCACTGGCTCTTGGAGGTGTCCTGGGGTCCTAGAGCTGTGATTCTGCCTGGCCTGAAAAAGTTCTGGATGACACGTGAAGTGGGGCCCGGGGGAATAAGAAGCAGCTGGAAGCAGGTGAGTGATGCTGTCGCAGACCCTGGTGGGATGGGGGGCCCTAAGCAGTGCTCCTAGTGGGCGAAGAGTGGGGGGGTCTCAGCCTCCAGCCCTGGTAGCTGCTGACAGCCATCACCTCCCTGGACGCTGGCTGAGGGCAGACCGTGCACCTGGGCATGTATCCTTCGCAAGAAGTGGATACACTCAGACGCAAAGACACGTGGGCTCCAAAAGATCCCCCTGACGGGAGGCCCAGTCAGACTCAGGTCATCATCCCACTGAGCTCCTGGGCTCCTTCCCCTCTGGCTCCAAGCCCGGCTGTTAAGAAAGAAGCTGCACGTCGACCGGAACTGACTTGGTTCTCCCCAGATGCCGGACGGGTCTGTGCTGTAGGTTTGCTTCCTCTGGGTCGTGCTGATTCCGTCGGAACCGGGAGCCACGTAGACAGATGGTCACACCACACCCTCCTCTCGGAGAGACCCAGTGCCCGGACCACCGTGCGGGGAGCAGCCCAGCCCCCACTGCCACCACCACCCAGCCTCTCCAGTGACGGGAGAGCGGAGCCAATTAGAGACTTAATGGAGGGTTATTACCCCAGAGACAGAGGAGTGACAACAGTTAACACGCACAGGCTCATCCAGAACAAAGAGCCCGCTTCCTGTGCCACAGGGACGCCTGCGGAACTGGAGCAAAGAGCTGGCGGCAGGTAAACCACGTGATCCCCCAGGAGAAATCTGCCCACTGGTCACGCCTGGTCTCCACCGGACCGAGCCAGCTGTGTGATGCAGAATTAATTTCACGTATCGTTTATGCACATTTTAAGTAATACATATACATTCCTCTGGCTTAATCACAATGTATGATTCTGGATGGCTGCCATGTTCCCTCTCCTCTTTAACTGTCCCCAAATCCCAGAGGGTACAATTAGCGTGCCAGAGGTAGTTAAGTCTGGTACAAAACGTCCACGCTTAGCAGCCTTAGAACACGAAGACCCGTTTTAGCAAATGGAAATGGGGACTGCTGGCTTGCCGTACAAAATGATCCCCCCATTGCCTTCACACAGCACACCCCAGCGTTCACGGCTCTGCAAGGGGCAAGATATTTCCGCTCCTCTCTCCAAGCATCCAGCTCAGCCCAGCGGGGAAGGGCTCCGTGCCTCACCCCCTCTCCCGCACGCGGGAAGGCACACCCAGGTCCCTCTGTCCTCCGGGCACTTGTCCCGAGTGCACTGTCCCAGGAGCAGAGTCCTGTCTGCAGGGTGGACCCGTGTGCCCTGGGTCACAGCCACAGGGCTGAGGTCTCTGACCCCAGAAGGCAGCACCTCTGTGTGCTCTGTTCTCTGCCCTCTTCCCCGTTCTGCCCACCTTTGTCCCCGGGAAGGGGCTGACCTGGGAGAACTGAGAAGCCCCGGCCCCACGTAGCAGGTCGGGTGAGGCACTGTGGGGCCTGCAGACAAGAAGATTCAGGGAAAAGAGGGTGGAAACAGCTCTCCCCTCTTCCTCCTGGGACATGGTGGTTTATGCTCAGAAATGCGTATCTGGTAACGGCCTCATTCTGCACAGAGCTCCTGGGTTTCTGGCCGACCTCTGATGTGAGAGCAAGTCTCCCGTGGGCAGGAAGTGAAGCAAACACCTTCTGGGCAACTCCACCTGGACCACGGGCCGGGGCATCCAGGGGCACTTGCCTTCTTGGACAGTCACGGTGCCACCTACTCTGTTGTGACCTCCGTCAGAGTCCAGCTTCGTCACGGCAAGGGCTTCTGACCACAGGGACCCCCGAGCACCTGCTGCCCTGCCCATTGTTATGAGGACCAGAGCAGGGGGCCCTGCAGGAGCGGGCCTGGAGCTGGGCCAGCGGGGGCCTCTGCGGAGAGGCCGCCCGTCCAGGGGTGAACAGGCAGATCTGAGACGTGAGGGGGCTCAGCACACGGCTGTGACATGTGGACGATCGTGCCGTGCACACCTCCCAGCTCCTTGGCAGCCTTGCCCGCGCCTCGGGTCACCCCAGCTTCTGACAGCACCCGGGGGCCTGCGGGGTCCCGGGGTTCACGTCTCGCAGACCCGGTCCCCTGCCCCCGTCTCCCTGCCTCGCGGGTAGGGGGACACCCCCGCAGGTTCCTGCTTCTCTGAGAGCTAACGGCAGCAGGCGCCCGCGCGTTCTCCGTCTACATGAGCTCTCACACGCGGGGGTTAGGACCCCAGGATCCCACGGAGCATTCTGCCCTCAAACACAGCGTCACCGAGAAGTTGAAACCACAGCCCTGGAAGTCTCTACGGCTCAAGGTCAGGTCTCCTACCCAATTATAAGCCCCGGGGCAGCATCAAGTCCAGTGTGACAGGGTCACACACCTCGCTGAACTTACTGCAACCCCTCATATGATTTGCAGTCAAGTGAGCTTGCCTTAGAAACACACGCGAGGGACTTTGGTTCCAGAAGACCCCAGACGGCATCTCTGGCATCATAAAAAAAAATAATAGTTAAAATCTGTTTTGTCCCCCATTCAGTTACTGGCACCAAGCTCCTAAAACCCTTTTAATTAGCTGAGCGACTGGGGCATCGTTTTTACTCCTAAGGAGCACCCCTGACCTCATGTGAGTTCAGACTGATGACATGGTGACTGATACGCCTCCATGTGTGACCATGGAGGGTGGGGGCTGGTCCCAGAAAGACCGACCACATGATCAGAGGGTTGGTTTTCTGGCCCCACCACCAGCCTCCAGGAGCAGGGAGGACAAGCCTAGTAATAAGGCATTCAGAAAACTTCC
This sequence comes from Bos taurus, assembly GCF_002263795.3. Lineage (NCBI taxonomy): Eukaryota > Metazoa > Chordata > Mammalia > Artiodactyla > Bovidae > Bos > Bos taurus. Next base: position 50,541,642 of record NC_037353.1, read on the forward strand.
TTTGGGTTCAGAGGGCTGCAGTGTGCTGACCTCGCTAACGTCCTGGGCGGGTGGCAGCCCCAGGAGGGCGTGGGGCCTGGAGACCCCCGCCCTGCCGCCTGCCCTTACCTCTCTGCCATCCAGCTGTCCCTGGGCTGTGGCCTGTATAATACAGATGTCATCACAAGTGAATCAATCACTCTCCTAAGTCCTGTGAGTCGTTCTAGCAAATTTTCAAACCTGACGGGAGGTTGTGGGAGCCTGGGACTCGCAATCAGCTGGGGAGACGTGCAGGGGCAGGGGGCTGGGACTCAGCCCTTGGCCCGTGGGGTCTGCGCTAACCCAGGAGCTGGCATCAGACCCGACTTGAATGGCAGGACACTCTCAGCACTGGAAACACTGCATCGTTAGGTGTCACCATCAGGGGCCCCGGACCTGTGAGGCATCCCCAGCTCACTGAGCACTAGAGCTGAAGGGTGGGAGGCCCTTGGGTGCCCGTGACACCAACCACTGAGCAGAGAAGGAGAGGGGGCCCCGTCTGTCGAGTTAAGAGCAGGGCTTCCCGCAGTAAGCAGATGGCCAGGGCAGGACAGATGCTGGGATCCACTCGGGACATCACACAGGGCAGACACCACACCCGGGGACCCCGGTCGGCTGCCGCTGCTACCTCGACGGACCTTAGGTGGCTCTGTTCCTGTTCTCTAAATTAGCTGTTCCTCCCAACCGTATCCTGCAGTCTAATCTGCAGGCTTTAAAACTAATTTTACTATAATAACCTTTTTTTTTCTGATTCTAAATTACTCCATTATAAAAGGACATTTTTGAAAACCAGAGTTGGCGGCTCCCTCGCCGAGGGCGCTTTGAGGGTTGAGGCGCGGAGAACGGGAATCCTCACAGGGCAGCCACAAAGAGCAGGCACGTCTTTAATTAACAGCTCCTCAGTTACGCTTTTCCTGGAGTCCACGGAAAGGCCTTTGAAGTGCAAGGCGTGCCGCCGACTCTCCAGACACGGCCTTGCTCAGATCAATACACAACGGCCTTCCTACTTTAATGCATATTTGCAAATATATTGGAGCAGGATAACTTATCACTTAAATGCTGTTTTTCTTTTGGCAGATGGTGACAACGGTGTGGAACTCTACCCGCCAGGAGCTGCAAATTGCTTTGTGTAAAACAGCATTACCCACAGGGCATGCGTTTCTCTTTGGTGGAGACAGCAAGCGCTGGGTCAGGCAGGGCTGTCTCCCTGACCCCCGGGCCCGGGGTGTCTTACCAGGGGGACCCCGGCACCGGGGTGGAGGCCACGGGCCTCGTGCCTTCGGGCGCGCCGTCCTCGCTGGCCACCAGGATTGACGGAGGCTCCTGTGAATAGAGAACGGGAAAGCACTTTAAAACAAATGGAAACACTCCTCTTCAATTAGAGGCAACCAAGTAAAGACTAACTGGTCTCCTGCAGACAGGCCTGCCCACAGCGGCTGTCAGGCAATGACCGGCTCAGCAGAACCAGCGCGCAGGCCTGGGGGTCACGAGAGCCTTTAGAATTCACAGCACGAGTGACGGTGTTGTGCGACCTAGACTAGGGCCTCCCTGTAATTATCCCAAATTGGCTTGGCTGCCTGCTTCTGCAGAGACAGACACAGGCAGAGCAGCTGAGAGCTCGCTTCTGAACGGCCCGACTCGTCTCTGGAGACAGGCTCACGGGGCCCCCGAGCCCAGCCTCCAGTGGCGGAAACCCTCCGAGCAGTGAGGGCCCCGGGAGGCTGGGCTGGGCGGGCCCAGCCCGTCCCTGGCAGGCAGGGGAAGTGACAAGCCCGTGTCCATGCAGTGTCCTGTCACCCCAAGGACGCCCCCCCCATTTCTGGAGTGTCCACCTGGGGGCAGAGTTCATGGCCTGTTTCACAGGGTGCAGCTGACTGTGATACAGTGGGGTCTCTGTCTTCATGTAGAAAAGAATGTCTGAACATGATATCCCCTAGAAGAAAATGAAGATTTATTTCCTAAAGTTAAAAAAAGAAACTTCAGCTAGGACACCTGACCATTGCTTATTATGGATAGAATCTGGACAGAATTAAAAGTTTTTCTGAGATCAGAAAACATAGGCAATTATAGCACCAACATAAACGTGAATCCAAGACTCAGATTGGCCTCTTTAGCTACGAGGATATACAAAAGACACTGGATTTTGTTAAGCAAAGGGAAAGTGAAAAGCGAAAGTGTTAGTCACTCAGTTGTGTCCAGCTCTTTGTGACCCCATGGACTGTAGCCCACCAGGCTTATCTGTTCATGGGATTCTCTAGGCAAGAATACTGGAGCGGGTAGTCATCCCCTTCTCCAGTGGATCTACCCCACCCACAGATTGAACCCAGGTCTCCTGCATTGCAGGCAGATTCTTTACCATCTGAGCCACCAGGGAAGCCCTTAAACAAAAGGAAACAGAACCAAACTCCTAATGGTAGAACTGAAAAATTACCATGAGAAAATTATTTTAAGAAGTCAGTGCTATCTCAAATTTTGAGCAGCTCTAAGAGAAAAATGGGAGAAGGCGATGGCACCCCACTCCAGTACTCTTGCCTGGAAAATCCCATGGATGGAGAAGCCTGGTGGGCTGCAGTCCATGGGGTCACGAAGAGTCGGACACGACTGAGCAACTTCACTTTCAGTTTCATGCATTGGAGAAGGAAATGGCAACCCACTCCAGTGTTCTTGCCTGGAGAATCCCAGGGACAGGGGAGCCTGGTGGGAGGCCGTCTATGGGGTCGCACAGAGTCAGACACGACTAAAGCGACTTAGCAGCAGCAGCAGCAAGAGAAAAATGAAACCACAGTGAGCACAGAAAATTCTAGTGGCAAAGAAACATTTCTTTCCTTCTACCACCTGTTTCCAATATTTTAATCTCAAATTTAGAATGATATAATAAGGACTGCATTTTCTTTCTTTGAAATGATTTGAATTTAGAATCAAAAATGGTCAGTAAG